>NC_143065.1:12653409-12956439 GCF_052426305.1 Pelodiscus sinensis
GACACCGCTTTCACATGCCTGGATCAATCTCTCCCCTCTGCCATAGACGCAGCCTAAGCTATGAGACGCTTGGCTGACTCCTTTCTAGGATCACATCCTTCCCATTAAAAGGTGACCACAACTAAACACTGTTCACGTGGCCAGGTCTCAGCAGTGCCCTTTGTCGTAATTGGGAGAGGCTGCCCTGTGTCTGAGGGAGAGATTGTATTTTTCTAAGGGCAAGCTATTTATTATTAATTTGTTAAACACCAACTGCTCAGAGCTGTTCAAGCCCTGAGAAAGGAGATGGCTGCAGCCTCCGGGGAGTTTGCCGCCTCAGTAGATCTGTGACGTGAGCCCACGGCACTGGTCTCCAGCCTTTTTAAGCACAAGACCACTTTTTGAATTGAAATGCACTCCAGGGTTTACTACAAACCCGAGCACCTTTGACCTGCCCCTCCCCCGAAGCCCCATCCTGCTCACCTCATGCCCCTTCCCTCCCCCATCCTCGCTCGTTTCCATCAGGCAGGGGCTTGGGGTGCAGGCTCTGGGCCAAGGGGTTCGGAGTGTGTGGGGGGCTCTGAGCTGAGTCTGGGCCGGGAGTTGAGGTGCTGGTAGGGGTTCAGGCGGGCCTCAGGGCTGGGGCAGTGGGTTGAGGTGCAGGAGGGGGTTCAGAGGTTCAGAATACAGGCTCTGGCTGTGCACCACTTACCCCAGGTGGTTCCCAGGTGGTGATGCAGTGGGGCTAAGGCAGGTTCCCCTTGCCCTGACCCTGTGCCTCTCCCCAAAGTGGCCAGCATGTCCAGCAGCAGCTCCTGGGAGGGAGGGGCAGGTGGCTCTGCATGCTGCCCTCCACCCACAGGCACCGCCCCACACCTCCCCTTCTCGGCTGGGGCCACAGGGATCCCGGAGCTGTGGAGCCAGGGCCTGCAGGCAAGAGCAGAGTGTGGTGACTCCCTGCCCCGCCTCTCCCAGGGGCCACAGGGATGTGCCAGCTGTTTCCAGTGGCAGCGCAGAACCAGGGTTGGGGGCAATCTGCCTTAGTCCCACTGCACTGCTGGACTGTTAGCAGCTGCTGTCCCCATTTTGGCTGCAGGAGTCTCTAGGAGATTCCAGAAGACGCCGCACATGGAGGAAAAAAAATGAGAGAGAATGAATTTTATCATATGTGCCAAAATGGAGGGAATGGGCACCATTAAAAACAAAACCAGTGATACATTTAAAAAAATCATCATAGGGATAATAACTCCAGCCACAACAAGTTAGGCGGTTTAGAACTCACTGCTCAAAGAATTACATTTAAGCATAACAGAGAAATCAAAATTATGAAATACACAGACCAGTCAGAAGTCTAAAACTACACACTTTGAAAGAAGTAAAAGTAGCAACAAGAACTCCACGGGAACGCGTTGGCTCAGGACTCGGGAGGGGAGCGTGAAGGACAGAGACACGCCCAGTGTGTGGGTGACAGAGAATCGCTTTGCCCCTTTAAAAAGCTTGGTCATGCCCTCCCACCCCTGTGGAGATGGGGCAGAGAGGGAGCAAGAGGGGGACATTCTGCTCCCCACCCTGTGCATGGAGCAGCCCTATGGGTGGGAGGGGTGGCCTCTCAGCCACCAGTCAGGAACGTCTGTCAGAGGCTCCAGGACCTAGCAGTAGATCGCCATCTCCTGGCTGAGGGCCACCGACCGACAGTGAAACAGTTCTGAGGTGGTCCGGTGGGGGTGAATGTGACTAACGGAGGAGCTTGCACACGTCACTGTGGACTAGAAAACAGCCGTTCCTGTGAGAAGCTGTGGCTGTACCCCAAAAGGGGTAACGCTCCAGGGCTGGCTGGAGTTCAAAGGGCAGCCCAGCCCCCATCTGCTTTCACATCTGGAGGGAGGACCAGCGCTGTAACTAGGTATTTTCGTGCCTGGGGCAAAATATTAATTATGCACCCCCTCTCCTTGGGTTAGCACGTCGGACCCTTTACTTTTGCAGCTTATTGTATCTTTGTGCCCCTGATTATGATGCGCCTGGGGTGAGCGCCCCACCTGCCCTGCCCTTGTTACGGCTCTAGGGAGGACGTACGGGAGGGAGAGTCTGAGATCTGTGGGCTCTTTAGTAGCTCTGGGTATGTCTACACTACAACGTTAATTCGAACTAAGCTAATTCGAACTAACGGATCCAGACTAAAAAACTAGTTTGAATTAGCGTTTTGCTAATTCGAACTAGCATGTCCACATTAAGTGGACCCTGAACTGGGCTTAAGGATGGCCGGAAGCAGTGCTGGCAGGGCATCAGAGGAGGACTTAGAGCGTGGAGATGCTGTCTCAGGCTAGCCGAGGGCTGTGCTTAAAGGGACCCGACCTCCACCCCGGACCGACAGTTCTCAGGGGTGCCCCGCTTGCAAAGCAGTCCTGGCTTGAAGTGCCCGGAGTACCCACACGGGGCACATCACAGCACTCGGCCATCAGCCCGGCTGCACTTGCCGCAGGCTGCCGTCTGGGGAGAGGGGGCAATTGGGGGGCTGCAGGAGAGCTTCCACCCCCAGAAGCCCGCAGAGCCAGCCCAGTCCTCCCCATCGGGGGCTCGTACCCCATTCCTCCCTCACCTCCTTCCACTTACCCCTCCCAAGCCCCTCTTCTTGATGTACAAAATAAAGATAATGTGTCTTCCAAAATGCAATCTGTCTTTATTGGACAAAACTGGGGGAGACTGGGAAAAGGAGGTGGGAGAGGGGAAGAGAGAGGCTGGGAGAGGGGAGGGCAACTAAAATGATCAGGGGTTGGGAACAGGTCCCATATGAAGAGAGGCTAAAGAGACTGGGACTTTTCAGCTTAGAAAAGAGGAGACAGAGGGGGGACAGGATAGAGGTCTCTAAAAGCAGGAGTTGGGTGGAGAGGGTGCATACAGAAAAGTTCTTCATTAGTTCCCATAAAGAAGGACTACAGGACACCAAAGGAAAGGAATGGGTAGCGGGCTTCAAACTAGTAACAGAAAGTTGTTCTTCACAAAGCAAAGAGTCAACCTGTGGAACTCCTTGTTTCAGGAGGCTGTGAAGGCTAGAACTAGAACAGAGTTTACAGGAAAGTGAGATCAAATGATGGAGGTTGGGTCCATGGAGTGGTATTAGCCAGGGGGTAGGAGTGGTGTCCCTGCCCAAGGTTTGTGGAAGGCTGGAGAGGGATGGCACGAGACAAATGGCTTGGTCACTGTCTTCGGTCCATCCCCTCCAGGGTCCCTAGTGTTGGCCGCTGTCGGCAGACAGGCTACTGGGCTAGATGGACCTTTGGTCTGACCCAGTACGGCCATTGTAAGCTCAGGGTCGGGGGTCTCAGTGGACCCCCTTGATTCTCTTGCACACCTGCTCCTGGGTGGCCAGGCTGGCAGCTCTCCTGCCCTAGCCGGCCACTTTCCTGTGCCTAGTGCGGAGATCGTCGACGAGGTCCACAATGTCTGCACTAGCCCAGGCGGGTGCCCACCTCTTGCGGTCCTGGGCAAGCTCCCAGGAGCTGCCAGCCTGGTCCCGGGAAGAAGGGGAGGACTGGGGGGCATCGGGTGGGTGGCTCGATCCGTGCCAGGTGCAGGGTCTGCTGGCTGGGTGCTGGCAGGCTTGCACCTGGCACGGGCACCATAGCCAGCCCGTGCCCCTTTAAGGGGTCCGGGGCTGGGAGGGGGGCAGACGAGTTTCCCTGGTGTTGGCCAGAGTGGCCACCAGGGAAACCTGGGGAGGGCTAGCCTCCCACTAGTTCGAATTAAGGGACTACACACCCCTTAATTCGAACTAGCTAGTTCGAACTAGGCTTAATCCTCGTAAAATGAGGTTTTCCTAGTTCGAACTAAGCGCTCCCCTAGTTCGAATTAAATTCGAACTAACGGAGTGCTAGTGTAGCGCCTATGAAAGTTAGTTCGAACTTACGTCCGATAGTTCGAACTAACTTTGTAGTGTAGACATACCCTCAGGGTATGTCTACACTACCACCCTAGTTCGAACTAGGGTGGTAGTGTAGACATACCCTCTTTTTCCAGGTATCCCAGGAAATCCTTCATCTTGAGTAGGCAACAAAAGACAGGTTTGTTCTCTGGCGAAATTCCGCGTCTTGGGTGGGAGGGTCTGTTTTACAAAGTGGGGCTGTAGGTCCCCACAGTCCTCTGCTCTCATTTTGGGTGTGAGAGGGACCTATACATGCATGTAATGCGCCTCTGCAGAGCACCTCACTGGATGGGAGCTTCTGCAGTGTCTAGCCAGGCTGGGTTGGTGACTTGGGGGCAGCGGATGCACATGGCGTAGGAGGAAGCACCTAATTGGAAGAGTGTTACCTCACCCACTGAGAGACAACACCCTCCCATATGGGTTTGTATCTACCTTAGTAGAGGGCTGGAGATGGCTGGCTGCATGAGTTTACCCCAACTTTGGAACGGTCAGTGAATTTGCTCTGCCTGCCCCTTACTCTTACAGGACAGATGGTTGCAGGCTGATGCTTTCTGGATCTCCAGGCCCTCGGTCCTTGGAGTTTTAGCTAAAAGTCCACAAGCAAGCATCTCCCTATGATGACTCTAGCACTTTGGAATTTCCCCTTCCCCCGATTTTCCCAGCCTTGGATGCCTCTATAGACAATTCTGGTGGCTTCAGAAAACTTAGGCCTCATTATTGGGTGGCCATTCTCCTTCCCAGGCAGGCAATAAACCCCTGGCTCTGAAGCATGATCATTCTGTGTTGCCCTGATACCTCATAATTCTAGACTTTGTTGCCATTACACTGTGTTCTTCATTTGCAAATCAGGTCAGTCAGGAGGTCTGAGACCTTGTGAATGTGGTCATGTTGAGCCTTGTTATTTGTTGCTTTTCCAGAGCTGAGCTTTTTTGGTAGAATGTGAGATCTCAGGAGCCTAGTGCTATAAACGAGCAAGGTCGCTATGCTGATCCCTTGGTAACTAAGTGCGAAACTGCCATTTTCATCTCTCTGCTGCTTGTTGGGGTTAGCCAGCTCCTGGCTAATGCATTGTCGTAGTCACGGCTCTTTAGCTCCTAGGCTGCTAATCTTTGCATCTGTTTAAGACTGCCTGCACTGGTAATTTTTTAAAACGAAATGGATGCAGTTTGTGACAATGAAAGGTGCTGGGTTGATGCCAAGATAAGCTTCTAACTGTGCCACCAAGACAAGGGCAGTTCCTCCAACCATCTTGCAGGTGGAAGGGCTCTGCTGAGAGGTGAGGATTCTGCTTAGAATTCATGTCTTCTTGGGGTTTGTCCATACAGTGGAGTATCATGACCTACGGGGCATTTGGGTGGGGTATTTCCGATATGCACAAATATGTTGCACATTGCATATTAATTGATTGGTGTAGATCCTGCTGGTGTGCTTTAATGTAGTGCTATTTCAAACAGTATTATGTTAAAAGACACTACAGAACCTTTAGAGCATACTAGCAAGGTCCATACAGGCCAACTCCTATGTAACACGTTAGCATGCTTTAGAAATACCCCTCCGCCTCTCACACATAATGAAGCACATTATTCTACTGCCTAGACAAGACCTTGAATTTGGCCTCTTTCTTGGTCCTGCCAGGGCTCCATTTGTGACGGTTTCTCTGGAGTCCCTGACAGCAGAGATGGGACTTGATAGTAACAAATCTGAAGAGGATTCGGTAGTGTCAGCTCCAGGCATTCAAAAACCGTGCGTTAAACCCCGCCCACCAAAACTATAAGATTGGCTTAAAAATCATGAGATTTAAAAAATAATCTGGGTGGTTCTTCTTTGCTTTCTAATTTCTGAGCCTCCGAGGTGCATTGGTTCGTGTTCTCTGGCTTTTCTGCTCAGCATGAGGGTTAGAAACTTGTCTTTTTAAACACAAGCTAAACTGTCTTCTCATCGCACGAGTGCGGGAGTTGGGTGCTTTAAAAAAAGCAAATTAACAAAACGGCTCAGCACTGAAGGTTGCTCCTTTCGAGTGCCGGATAAGGGCAGTTCCTCTCTTGCTCTGCAGCTGCCAGAGCAAACAAACAAAACTTGGGCTACTTAATGTCACCAGCCAAATTCTCTGTAAATGATTTGGATGAAATGATGGAAGGAGCTTGCGGCTACAGTGCAGTTTCTGTGATGCAACTGCGTGTCCACAAGGAACCGGCTGGGACCTCCAGTTGAGTGCAGATAGGCCATCAAACAGCCACTGTGTAATGTCCTTATCGTCCCTGCCTGCCAGAGCTTGTCGACAGCATCTTTGAAGGAGGAGGTAGTTAATCTCCCTGCCCAGGGGTTGGACTGTGTTTGTTTTTAATGCCTGGGCCATTAAACCCAAAGAGGTACCTCAGGCTGCCTTTCCCAGAACACGTCTGGCAGTGTTAATGGGTTAGTGTTCTTCACAAATCCAGCCTGGCTGCTCTCCCGGCCCCTCCTAGGGCAGACAAGCAGGATGGTCACTCTGGGTGCCAACATCCTGACGTATTGCTGTGCCACAAGGATCTATTTTTTGCTTGTTCTGATTGGCTGGCTGTTTTGGCAGCTCCCCACCCCCAGCCTCTAGAGTCAGACCACAATGTCTGTGGGGAATTGAAGCTAAGAGACCATCTGCTCTAGTAAGAACATCCGTCTTGACTCCCCTCACAGACAAGTTTCTTAGCAGGACTTCAGTGAATCCCCAACTCCCTCTGCCCACCTTGCCTCAGCGACCCACTGCCAGTCGTCATGTAGCCCCTGCCTCAGGGGCACACTGCCATCTGAAATGGCCACTCAGCATCAGCCAGTGGTGTGGAGCTGCTGCCCCTCCTACATAGGGTTACCAGGTGTCCGGTATTTTCACCTCCTGTCCGGTAAAAAAAATTCAGAAAATACCAGACACCTAAGATTTCTGGTATTTTCTGATTTTTTTCCCCGGCCAGGAGGCGAAAAGGCTGGGCACTTGGCAACCCTACAAACACTCAGTGCCCAGCCCCCCAGTCCCCAACACCCCTAGCCCCCCACAAAATGGCTGCCAGCAAAAAGACCAAGGGGAAGCAATGACTCCCCTGGGTCTTAGTGCTCAACTGCTCCCCTGTTCCTATCCCTGCACTCACTCTTAAAGGGGACATGCTGTTTTATTATTATTTTTTTTTTTGTTTAATAAGTCTTTGAGTCCTTTTTTTTGTCTTCCCCCCTTTTTTTTTCCTTCAATAGAATTTTTTCCCAGTGTGGGTTTTTTTTTTTTTTTTTTGGAGGATGGAGGGCAGGTGTTCAGCATTTTTGTTTCAACCATCTGGCAACCCTGCTCGTACAGCCCTACTATCCTCAGGCCTTGAGAACCAGGCCTCAGCCCGGGAGTTTCTCTGGCCAGAGCTCCCCAGCCCTGCTCTGTGTCAGGAAGCCCCCAGCTTCCCTAGCAGCTAGATCCCTCCTGCTCCCCAGCTCTGAGACTTAGATTTTCTTCCCTTCCAGGAGCCTTTTTATACAGCCCTCAGCTGGGCCATAACTGGCCTCAGCCCCAGCCCTGGCTCCACAGCCTCAGCCCTGTCCCCTTCTTAGGCCAGTGTGGGGCAGATGCCCTGTCACAATCTGTTTATGGGAGCTTGCAGGCTGGGAAGAGCACAGATGCATGCCAGGGTGCCTAGAGGGGAAGGCGTTCTTCTGGAAAGCAGGAGAGTGAGTGTCAGTGAGACCTGAGCTGGGGAGACAGTCACATTTGTCCAGCATCATGCTTCTAATTTCTGTCTCCTTTTCTACTTCAGCCTGCTGCGCCTGAGGGCCATGAGCTGTTCTCAGCATCTGGAGAGCCCAGAAGCTTTCTCTCTTCTTCAGGACCTCAGCCCTTGTAGAGGACCTTGCTGAGAGGAGCTCACTACTGGGAAAAGGCCTCCTGTAGCCCCTCCCAGGGTCTTGGGGCTCCCCCAAGGTAAGACTAATATTCATTCTCTTTCCTTAGCAAGCAGCCTCCTTGTTGTTCCTCATCTGAAGGCCCTTTGCTTCTTGGTTGCATTGTATCATGTCCCGTCCCTTGGCTTGTGCAGGCAAGGGTGTGATTCCTTGCACTTCAGTGACAGATGGTGGCAAGGTCTGGCATGTGTGCCTGTTGCTGCATGACATGTTGGTTGGCGTCTGCACTGTCCAAGACTTGCAGGGGGTTGTGGATGGGAGTAGGATGTGTATACATGGGTGATGTGTATATGTAGTTGAAATCTTCTACCAGCAGTACAGGAATTCCCTCTCTGCACTGCTTTTTGAAGGGATAGAGTCAGAGCTGAGGCCACATTTTAACTCACCTGCTCCATCTGTAAAGTCCAAGATACTGCTTATGTGTGTGCACCTTTTAGAGTACCCTTTGGTGGTCATAAAATGGTGCAGAATCATGGGGAGGGGGCAAGGGAACAGCCTGGCTGTGCTGACAGACCAGTGTGGTGAACCCAAACTAGAATGCTTAGGTTCCCTCCTGTGAGAAACCCGAGGAGGATTTTTTGTTCTGGGGGCACTGAGATTGGTGTGTCTCGTGCTAGGTGCTGTACATAGGTAGCCCACACATAGGTAACCTAGTGGGTGTGGTTCACTGTCCCATGGAGTGGCACTTAGACCACTTACAGCAAGAAATAAGAACAAGTGAGCTCTACAGCCTAAGGGGAGAGCCAGCTGGCTGTATAGCTTGAGCTGTAGAGGTTCCTACACTGAGGTCCCAGGTTCAAATCTGCCTGGGGGTGGTTACACATGCACCTAGTAAGAGAGAGTTCCTGCCTCAAAACAAGCTAGACAGATGAAAGGTGGAGGGGCAAATGGGTACAGGGGGAGAAGTGCTGAAGTGTGAAGCTTTTTAACACAGTGTCATAGCCTTGGGCTATTGTGCATAATGCAATAAGTTGACATTGATACAGCTCCAGAAAACAGGCACAAACGAAAACCCCAGGATTAGCCCTTCCCTAACATTAGTGGTGGCACCTTTCAAACCGACACCGGTAGGGGAGGTTACTTGCCCATGATCGCCCAGCGGTGGAGTGGCAAAGGCAGAAACGCAGCTCTTCTGACTCCTGCACCAGTGCCGTGTCTGCTAGGCCACGCTGCCTCCCCATAAGAAATGGGGTTGAGCAGCCTTGTGACGATGAACCAGGCCAGCCCCCTCGAATAGCTCTAAAACCAGGCATGTGAAGGTCACCGTCTGACTGTGCCCTCCTGTCCCTATGGATAAATCTCTAGAGCAGGTAATACTGCACACATTGTGTGTCTTTGATGGGCCTCGGATTCGGTCAGGATCTTAAAGGAGGAAGGCCTGCCCCCTCCCCCGGTCTCCTGCAAGCGGCCGTGGCGGCACAGAAAGGGTTTGCAATAAGCGACAGCTGGGTTGGGACAAAATGAAGTATAAGCCACTTGGACTCAAATGTTCCTGCCTCCCTCTTTGTGCTTCCAGCAGGGCAATCTCCCTCCTCATTAGATCCTAATGAGGCTGGGGGAGCTGAATTGTTGTGATTGGTTCAGCTCCACTGATATGCTTTCCATATAATTTTCTGTAATTTGTCTCAATAAAGCCCCTGAGAGTTCCCAGAATGGGCCCAGCCTTCTTTTCCCCAGCAGAGGCCTTGAGGGGCGAGGAAGAGCTGTTCAGCCGGAGGCAGCCAGGGGGTCAGTGCAGGGGAGTAGCTGCAGAGTATCACTATGGCATTGTCCGGAGGTTAGCAGGGTTCTTCTCCGAGCACAGGGTTATATGTATGCCCCATCACGAGAGCCCAGGGTGCTCCTGTGAGCTCCTGTGTCTGTAGGGTTGCCAGATGGTTTAACAAAAACTACTGAACACCCCCCTCCCCACCCCCAAGAGGGAAAAAATTCCGTTGAGGGGGGAAAAAAAAAAGTGGGAAGACCAAAGTTATTAAGCAAAAAAAAAAAAAAAAAGTGCTGCGCTTTTAAATGGCCCTATGCTCCTCACTCCCCAGCCCCCGCCACACGTGGTATGGGAAAATTATCCCTGCTGGGCTTCCATCTGAGGGAAACAAGAAATAGTGAACGGGGTACTGAAATAACAGACAGTCTGGGTGAAAATCAGACACCTGGCAACCCTATCTGTCTGGGAGTGACAGACAGACAGACACACACATGCACACTTCTCCCATCTGCCCTCTGCACTGCGTAGATTTTAGAGGGGGTGCACGGACACACTTTTGGGGTGCTGATGCCTTATCATCACTAGGAAAAAGGGGTGCTCTTAACTCAGGGCGAAATCCTGCAGAAGACCGGACAGTTTACATTGCTTAGCAGGCTGCGTTGAAGACTATTCCTCCCCCGCCACCCTAACCCGTAGCAGGATGTCAACCTAAAGGGCTGACCCACAGGAAAATCGGGAGCCACACACATGTGAGAAGGACAAAAAGAAAAACAAGCCCTCCCTGACATGACTCCACATGTCCCCTACACATCAGAGCCTAGGGGGTCCAGGCTAGTAAATTTTGTGTGCTCCATTCCTGAAGTAGGGTGGCAGGGGGGCTGGAGCACCACCATGGGCTCCCTACTGTTGGGGGGGAGCCCTGAGCTTCGGGGCCTGGATTCAGGCAAGCCAAAGGCTGCATCCGGCCCTTGGGCCTTAGGTTCCCCTCCCGCTATAGCACATTGGAGCCTTCTAACTCAGCTTGCTAACTCATGTGCGTGCTGCCTCCTTCCCTAGGGTTTATCCTGAGCGAAGAGGTGCCCAGTGCATTGATAGCCGCTGCTCGGTTGGAGGGCAGGCGGTGCAGATGCACCCAGTTGCTGGGTGCTGCTGAGCAGGCTTGGTGTGATGTTGGGCTGTGTGTACTCATGCAGGGGGCGCCGGAAGGGGAGCTACTCTGGGTCCGGTGTCCTCAGGAGTCTGAGGTGGCTGCCTTCTGGCTGAGGGCACAGTCCTCCGGTGCGCCATCGCGTGCAACAGTACAAAGCAGCAGAGAATCCACCAGACGGGCTGCGCAGAAGCTCTGCCCCGGAGGAAGTGATGACACCAGCGGCAAGGCAGTGGAGAAACAGGCCCCGCGAGGCTGAGGGGGAGGAAAGCTGCAGGCAGCAGTGCCTGCGTGTGTGCCCAGGGGATCGCTAGCTTGGCGCACACCCTCGCTCCGTCTCCAGCAATGGCCTGCCCCACGTGTCCCAGCCGGGCCTTGTGTGCCTTCCTGTGGTGCCACGCGTGGGAGGATCTGCCCCGGGAAGGATGCACCTGCCCCCTCGTAGTCCGGGTGGGGGTGAAGCAGGGGGTATTACAGGCCTTCCAAAGCCTCCGGTCGCAAGGCCAACCCTGAGTCTGGGTATTCTCGTTACACATCTCCATGCCCAGCCCTGCACAGAGGGATCCGAACGCGTTTGTGTACACAAACTGCACCTTTGATTTTCTGTGTGAAGGCAAATACCGAGTGACTGCCAGGCAGAGAGTGCGGCTTGGGGAAAGGTGCTTTGTGATCTGGGCAGTGGGAAAATGGGGGCCGGGGACTAAAATCTCTGCAAGGTACAAAGCTTCTCCCTTCCTGCTAGCCAGCGCGTACACACTAGGCACAGGATTGCTGTCCGTGTTGGGGAGGGTCGCTAACCGAATGCAGTAATACTCTGCCCACGAGCCCCTTCGCCAGGTCCAGTAGCCCACGCTCCCTCGCGTTAGCTGAAGTAAGCTTTGGCTTAAGGCTTACGGTAGCGATGGGAGGTTTTCTCGCAGGCCCGCACTGTGGTGCCCTACAGGAAAAGGACAAGACGTGGGGTTGTTCTACCCTGGCACAGAGCTCGGAGGCGCCTTTGTGGACGCATGTGCTCCGAGCCCCGAGAGAAGGGGCACTCCTTGGCACCAGGCAAGCCAGGGAGGAAGCTCACAGGCTGGCTAGTTTCAGTGGAGGTGCATGGTACCTTTGTATGCGCAGCCGGGGGGGAGGAAGACAGCTCGCTTTAGGAGACGGTGCAGAGGCAGGGTTGCTATTTGCTGTGTGGCTTGTGGTGCCATGCACGGTGCTGTCCCAGCACGGAGTGAGAGACCGTCCTGGACAGGCTGGGAAGCAGAGGCCCTGTGAGGTGAAATGACTTGCCCACCTCACTCAGCAGGCCAGGCGCAGAGCTGGGACCAGCCCTCAGCTAGCCTTCCTCTCCTGCCTGTGCCCAACTCATGAGAGTCACCCGCAAGCCGGCCAGCAAGCAGCCCCCCTCTCCTGCAAAGATGGGGAGAGACTAATGAGATGGCATTTCCCCGCCGCAGCCCCTGCCAGCACTAGGCAAAAGGCAAGGCTGGAAGCAGCCTGCTGCCTTGCCACCAAAGGTACCGAGGCAATAGGGCTCCTGCCAGGGGAAGGGGGCCGGGGTTGTTCTGGAAATCCAAGTAGCAGGAAGCTTTATCCAGAGGAGCTGAGAACTGTCTCTTTTTGACCAGGCTTGGTCTCTTCCGAAATCTCCCTCCAAAGGAAAACATTAAGCCTAACAGTGCTGCTAGCATGGGCTGCCCGGTGCGAGTAAGCAGATTAAAAGGGATCCTTGCTCCAGCTGCCCTGCTGGGGGGTATCCCGGGCCTCCAAGCCAGTTCCCTGCTTAAAGGGAGCCGCTTTGGTGAACTCAGAGCATGAGAGGTCAGGCGGCTCCCAGGGGCTCTCTGCTGGGGAGAGGAGCAGAGATGGAAAGGAATTGGACGCTCCCCAGGATGACGGGAAAACAGAGGGCGGGGGCTGACGTGGGGGGGCCAGGCTCCAGGGCACAGAAGATGCTGAAGACTGATGGGGATTGTGAAGCTGCCCAGGCATGTGAAGTTTTGGGAGGGACGGGGTCTTGGCTCTGCTGCTGCTCCTCTCTCCCAGCATGACTTGCCATCAGCTGTTCTGGGCTGGTGGTGGCTGTCAGGGGGTAGATGGTAGGGGCTCGTCAGTGCTTTCCCCAGCAAACCCAGCTTGCATGCCCAGACGGGGGAGATGACACCACCCCAGGCCTGGTCTGCCTGAGGGAGATTGGCAGCTGTCGAGAGTGGGGGTGATCTAAGCATCCCCCTGAGCCTGGCGTTTCCCAGCGTTGTCTGTCTGCAGACGGCCGGGAGGATCTCCACTTTTCCAGGCTTGGCCCTCCCCAGCCACCACCACCACCACCTCCTCTTCCCCCGTCTCTGCAGCAGCACTGCTTTTCCAACTATCGTCTGGCTCTTCTGCATTGCACCTTCCGGCCAACTGACTTCTAAATTAAACCCTCCGCTAACTCACTGAGCCCCGTGCAGGTCACTTCCTGGGCGTGTGATTTATAGACCTGCTTTTAACATTTATTAACTGCTAAATCACAGTGCCCGCTCAACTGGAATCCTTCCCATTAGCTGCCCTGAATGGCAGCTGGATGCCAGCCTCCTCCCGGAGTTCAAGGTGGCCTCTTCCTCAGGGGGTGTCTGTCCAGCCGGGCGCCGGTTGCTCTGAGGTGGACTGGGCTGAGGGAGGGGAAGGTAAAAAGGCGGGATAAGGATGTGGGGGGAGGGAAGAAAACTTCAGATAAATGACAGAGAAAGGAAAAGATTTAATGAGGCAAGATCTGACAAAGGGACTGGAGAGAGCCAGGAAGGGAAAAGGACCCATCTGGGGAGGTGGCTTATCATGCACCTTGATCATTGTCCTGTCGGTGAGGTATTGTGCCTTCCTCAGGGACTGCAGGTGAGGGACCGAGCCCCAGAGTTTGGGGCTGGGTCAAAATGTCCCCCAAAGGGGTGTCTGCATCTGGGCTTTTGGTGCGAGCCCATCTCTACACATACAGGAGTGGGGACGAGATGTCCCCGAGCCTGAGGGCAAAGCAGGGTTCAGCTCCATCAGCGTCCCTGTGACTGGGAGCCTACAATGGCCAGACCAGCGCTGCCTTACCGTGTGTGTGTGTGTGTGTGTGTGTGTGTGTGTGTGTGTGTGTAACTAACGCTGCCTTACTCTGTGTGTGTGTGTGTGTGTGTGTGAGACTAGCACTGCCTTACTGTGTGTGTGTGTGTGTGTGTGTGTGTGACTAACGCTGCCTTACCGTGCGCGTGTGTGTAACTAACGCTGCCTTACTCTGTGTGTGTGTGTGTGTGTGTGTGTGTGTGTGTGACTAGCACTGCCTTACCGTGTGTGTGTGTGTGACTAACGCTGCCTTACCGTGCGCGTGTGTGTAACTAACGCTGCCTTACTCTGTGTGTGTGTGTGTGTGTGTGTGTGTGTGTGTGTGTGAGTGAGACTAGCACTGCCTTACCGTGTGTGTGTGTGACTAACGCTGCCTTACCGTGTGTGTGTGTAACTAACGCTGCCTTACTCTGTGTGTGTGTGTGTGTGTGTGCGTGTGAGACTAGCACTGCCTTACCGTGTGTGTGTGTGTGACTAACGCTGCCTTACCGTGTGTGTGTGACTAACGCTGCCTTACTCTGTGTGTGTGTGTGTGTGGGTGTGTGTGAGACTAGCACTGCCTTACCGTGTGTGTGTGTGTGTGTGTGTGACTAACGCTGCCTTACCAAGTGTGTGTGTGTGTGTGTGACTAACGCTGCCTTACCGTGTGTGTGTGTGTGTGTGACTAACGCTGCCTTACCGTGTGTGTGTGTGTGTGTGTGACTAACGCTGCCTCACTGTGTGTGTGTGTGTGTATGACGCCGCCTTACTCTGTGTGTGTATGTATGAGACTAGCACTGCCTTACCGTGTGTGTGTGTGTGACGCTGCCTTACTGTGTATGTGTGAGAGACTAGCACTGCCTTACCGTGTGTGTGTGTGACGCTGCCTTACTGTGTGTGTGTGAGAGACTAGCACTGCCTTACCGTGTGTGTGTGTGTGTGTGTGACTAACGCTGCCTTACCGTGTGTGTGTGTGTGTGTGACTGTGACTAACGCTGCCTTACCGTATGTGTGTGTGTGTGTGCGAGACTAGCGCTGCCTTACCGTATGTGTGTGTGTGTGTGTGTGTGTGAGACTAGCGCTGCCTTACTGTGTGTGTGTGTGTGAATACACTAGAGACTGTGTGTCGCTCTGAGTAACGGGGACCAGATAAATGCCTCAGATAAATGGATGGGAGTTTGGGCAAGTGGAAGAGCCTTCAGGCTGCTGAGGGGTGGGGAAGTAATCCTAATTAGAGGCAAAAAGCTGGTATGTGAGACCCCAGAATTAGGAGCAACTTTGATTTATTTCTGGCTTTTGTCCTTTTTTGTGTGCACGCACTTGGCACTTTCATTCGCTAGGACTCGGTTGCAGTTTTCGCTGCACAATCAGGGCTAATGAGCACTCCCAGGAAATAAATTGCCTCTTAAACATAGCTTCACAGTGCAAAATAAACAGCTCCCGATCGCTGGCGCTGCCTCCTCCTCAGCGATCTCTGTCTCGCCTCCACTCACCCGTGCAGGAGGCTGCGATCAGAGCCCGGCTCGGCAGCATTGCAGGCCATGCAGAAGCAGCTGCCACCGGACTCTGACACAGACTCTATCCAGAATGGTGTAACGCCCCTGCTGCTCCGCCTGCTGGGGTGTCAGAGAGGCCCTCTGTCGCCTGGGGAGGGGCTACCTAGAGCCGGCTGCAAATCAAAGCAGCGTTTCATCCCCGTGGCTAGAGGAGTCGTTATGTGGTGCGTACACAGGTGGTGGGTGGGGTCAGCTGTCCCATGGGTATTCCCTGACTTGGCCCATGTGTCTGATCTCCTACGCATGCCCATCCTGGCTGGGGTGAGTGTCTGAGGGGGGCTGGGCCATGTGGAGTGGTGAGTCTGGAGGTCAAGGGGCACCGATTAGCAATGCATTCTCAAACGAAGGCTGAAGTAGTCCAACTCCTCTTAAAATCAGGAATAAGGGATCTTCCGGAAAAGGCTTTATTTTCCGAAAGATCCCGTCTAGACTGGCGCTTTTCTCCGGCAAAGTCCTGAGCCGGAAAAAAGCGGCAGCCATGTTCATGCAAATGCCGCGGGGGATATTTAAATCCTCTGCGGCATTTGCAATTCCGACTTGTCTCATTAGCATCCCTTTTCCGGAAAAGGGTGCCAGTGTAGACGCAGCCTTGGGGTTTGAACCTGGGGCCTTTGAAAGTGGAGCTAAAGGACAGTAGCAAACTCACCAGCTTGCGGTATGAACCACCAGTAGAGGGCAGCAGATGCTCTTTGCTCTCCTGGGATTGGGGTGGGTTCGGTCACTTGAGCTAATCGGAGCACCCCTCCATGCCCGTCTAGACACAATTTGGCCTGTTGCAATGGTAACAGCTGTTGTTACTTAGGCGGGTGTTAAGAGAGGTTCCAGTGCATCTGGAACTCACAAGATTTGGGGCTATCCCGGTCATCAAGGCAGAATCCTGGTGGATCTGAAATCCATACTCCCCCCAGTTCCTCAGGGGCAGGAGGCATCTGCTGCCCCTGGCTTTGAAGGTGATTTTGGTAACACAGTGGCTGTCACAACCACCTTTGAATTCCCCAGTGGGGATGAAGCTTTACATTGGAAACCCAGCCTGCACATATTAGACCCTGGCATTGTCCTTAGGGACTAGAGCTCTCAAATTAAACTGTGGCTGTCACTGTTGCCCTACGTGCAACTGAAAGAGAATTTCTCTACTAGCAAAGCCGGCATCTCTCAGCCATTGGTTCTGATGTACCCCTGATTTGCTGAGGTCTTTTATCTTCAGTCTCTTTTGCTCAAAACCCAAAGCAGAGCATAGAAACTTGCTTGCAAAGGTTTTTTTTTCTCTATTTCAGAGGCTGATAATAAATCCATATGCAAACACTAACGTGCGCAGGATTGCAGCACAAAAGCCAGCTAGCGTGCACAGACCGCAGCGGGAGCATGTCTGGAGCATCTGCGTCCCAAAGACACTGTAGTGACCTGGCCAGTAGGAAATGGTGGTACAGGACAGTGTGAAACCCCTTTCATATTAGGGAAAGGTGACACAGTGGCTGTAAAGGAGCCTCCAGCTGGCAGCAGCCCCAACTTCTCCTAGCAGGGAAGGGTACAGCAGAGCTCGGTATGAGGGGATTCCTGGCTCTGGCAGCCCCCAGCTTTTTGGTGTAGGGGGAGGCAGTCTAGCCTAATGGATAGAGGGCTGGACTGGGGCTGCATCCCCAGGCGCTCCTAGCTAACCCTGGCTCTGTATAGGGCTGTGTTGTGCTTGCCCCCTGGGAGGAAATCCTGGATGTTTTGTAGCTAATGCCAAAGAGCTGTTTAAATATAAATAATGTGGCAGCTTTTTTTGGCAGTAGTTCAAAGTATGGGGAGGGAGGAGCTGTGTGTGTGGGGGGGAGGGAATTTTAAGAAAAAAATGGACACCCCCCCCCAGCAGAATATGAGCTTCAGTTCTCCCCAGACATTTTTAAGTTGGAGCTAAAAAGAAAACACCCCATTTAAAGGATCTTTATTTGTAACCTGCCTCGGGTGGCCTTTTGGGTTCTTCTGGACAATAGAAATCAACCTGCAAGGGACGGGAGGGGCTCAGGCCAGGAGTGGCATAGGGGGGTAGGCGCAGAAGACGAGGGGCAGAGTTGTGCTGGGAGGAATGGTGTGAGAGTCTATTCCTCAGCGCGTGTCTCTTCCCGGCTTCTCGAAATGTCTCATTGGACAGCCTCGGCCCGTCTTTGTTCTGGCTGCTGCAGTGTGCGTGTCCGGGGTGGGATTTCATTGCCAGGGCTGCATTCGCTGGGAGATGTTTTCTGTCTGGTAAATGCTGATCCTGGGCGAGGGGGAGTGGGGCCAGGCTCACAGCTCAGCTGACATTTTAGCTCCTGCCAGAGGAGACTCGCAGGATATCTCCCTCCGGATCAAAGTGGCTCTGGCCAGGTGGAGTGCTGCGGACAAAGCCTTTGCCCCCGCAAAGACTGTCACAGCAAGCCCCTGCCACAGAAAAGCATGGTGTGGCTGATGAAGTGCTCTGATTAGCCAGATCCTAGCAATGCTGTTCATGAGCAGGCTCCAGCAAATGAAGATCCAGGCCATCAAAGACCCCTGGTTCCCTGCTGGTGAAAGAAGGGAGAAACAGGGGTTTGTGTTGCACGCATCCGGCAGGGGTGTTCAGCCTCGGTCCTGTGAAGTTGGCAGATTCTCCAGAGGCTTGAGTCTGTGAAGTTCTCCGTGCCTCTTGCTTTGTTCTGCTCAGCCTCCGAACACTGCCTGTCTGACAGGCGTGGCCCCAAGAGCGTTGTTGCTTCGGTTCCCATGTGGCCAACAGATGGCGCCCTCCATGGCAGCCTTCAGAATTCCAAGGGGAATACAACCGGACGGTAGATACCTGTTGTTCGCTTTCTATACAAGGCCACTTTACAAATGGGTAAATTGAGGCACCGAGACGCTTACGTAACTTGTCTGGGGGTAAAGGGGTGGGAAATAAGGTCTGTGTTCTAATGCAGGTTCTCTCTTTTGGACCGTATATTTCCCCCCTCTGAGCCTCTGTTTCCCTGCTGGTAAAGAGGCCCTCAGTTGACTTATAGCAGGGATTCAAACCATGTGTGAAATCTGGACCACCAAGCACTCAGCCCAGCGCTTGATACACCAGCCGGTGGCTTTTCTCATAGCCCTGCATCTGGAAGAGCATTTCGTCTCCTACAAAGTTCATTGCCTCCAGAAAACAGCCTGCCCCTCTGCCAGCGCTGAATTCTGGGACATAGGGTGGGCCATCATGGTGCCTCGCCAGAGTAAGCAGTACGTGTTGATCCCAGGGTGGCATGAAAAGGGAGGAGAGGGAGGAAAACCTCAAATAAACCCCCATGGGGCAGAGACAAGAGAGGGAATGACCCTTAGGGCAAAACTCTTCATGGTACAAAAAGAAGAAACTGCCCTGGAATGAAAGGAGCTCTGCCCAGCAGAGCATTTGGCCCAGAGAGAGAGAGATGCCGAGGGAGGCATATGGCATCTCCTGGCTATGGTCTGACAGTAGATTCATTGGCTTTAAGGCTAGGTGGGATTGTTATGATCATCTAGTCAGACACGGGTTAAAGAATTGAAGCAGGGATTTAGGTCACCTAGTGGAATCAGGAAGAGAGCCCAGGTCAGCACTGTAGCCACTAGGCTATACTGCCTGGCCTTGCTAGCTGTGTTCCCACATCTTTGTCCCCCAGATGATGACACCTGCCCTGCCACTGCTCTGGTGTGACCTGTCCAGCCTGATTCTGGAGTGACAGAGTCCAGACATGCTCCCGCACCCTTGTGTTTTCTTTCTTTCTTGGTTTTTTTCCCCTTGCCCTCCTTCCTTCCTTTTAATACAACTGCAACATGCCCTAGAATCCCAAGGTCATTCAAGGTGACTGGTGCGATTAATAGGTTTGCTGTCCTCTGCTAGTGTGCTTTGTGTGTGTTTTGTATAGACTGCACCTGTGTGTCTCCCCCGCCCCCGTCCTTTTATTTTCTTGTCCTACTTTTCAAATCCGACTTCTGCCAGGGCTCCAGTAAATAAATTGAATTCTGAGAGACTGGCCTCTTCTAAAGGTCAACTGACTTCTCGAGCAGCTCTCCTGGAGCGGGGCGGGGGGTGTGTGTGGAACGCTAATGAGAGGGAGTCGCATGGTGAGCCTGTGCCTGGGAGGGCTGGCCATGGACGGAGGGAGAAGACTTGGACAATGTGGTAAGGATCCGTGGCAGAGATCTGGCGTGGACATGAACGTCCAGGAGCCATGCTCAGCCCAGCGCAGTGCCATGCAGCTCAGGAGGGGAGGGAAGCAACGTGACTCTGTGCCACCGTGGCAGCACCTTGGCTCCTGGGAGCGGGTCTCAGTGCAGATGTCTCCGGGCTGCTCCAACCTTTGCTCAGCCACTTACTACCTGAAGGGGATGTTTGAGCAGCAGAGAACAGCCAGAGCACAGAGGTATTTCAGTTGCACCCTCTGTCCAAGGGGAGATTGGGAGGTGGGAAGGCAAAGAGCCTATGCCTTCCTGGCGGGGAAATTCCTGGGTGGCTGGCGAATGCTGTTTTTTTCCTACTCTCTGCTGCTGGAGTCCCAATAGGCTTGGCCAGATCACTTAAGAAAAAATGCCTAACCTCTCCTTCCCCAAAATAACCCACCGGGAAAAAATTCTGTTGAGGGGGAAAAAAAAGGGGAGACCAAAGTTAATCCCAAAACCCCACCAACAGGCACTGCGCCTTTAAATGGCCCCACACTCCTCACTGCCCCACCCCCGCCAGACGCGGAGGGGAAAATCCCACCAGGCTTCCATCCAAGGGAAACAGGAAATACCAAACATTTCACATGTCCGGTATTTTCTGTTTTTTTTTTACTGGATGAGGGACCCAAATAACAGACAGTCTGGGCGATAACCGGAGACCTGGCAACCCTACCCATCCAGCCCCTGTTGTGTGGAAATATCATTCCTACATACAGTAAAAGCCTCTACTCCCGGCTGCTAGCCCCTGGCAGGCTCCTAGAGCTGGAGAGACAACTCTACATCCAGATCAGATGCTTGGTCTTTCCCCCTCTCCTGTAGAGGTGCAGAGGCCTGGAGTTAGTGGGTGTGTTTTGAGGGTGAGGGAAGTTCATGGCAGCTGGAGTTGTGGGGCATCCCGTAACAGATGCATCACTGCAAACAGCCAGGGACCAAGCACTAAGACTAGGTATAATTCTGTGGGGGAATCCATGGGATTAGCAGGGACAGAGCCAAGAAAGAGAAGATGGTGAGATGGGGGAGGTCTAGGTTGGATATTAGGAAAAACTATTTCCCTAGGAGGGTGGTGAAGCACTGGAATGGGTTCCCTAGGGAGGGGTAGAATCTCCATCCCTAGAGGTGTTTAAGTCTCGGCTTGACAAAGCCCTGGCTGGGTTGATTTAGTTGGGATTGGTCCTGCCTTGGGTAGGCGGCTGGACTTGATTTCCTCCTGAGGTCTCTTCCAGCTCTATGATTCTATGACTGAAACAGGAAGCCTCTCCCTTCTTTTCCAATGGAAACGACATGCAAAAAAGCTGCTCTGAGGTAACATTAATGCTGCCGAACTGAGCGCAAAGAAGTCAGGAAGAGAAGGGATGACTTAGGGTCACCCGGTAACTCTCCCAAATTGTATGCCCGGGGCCCAGTGTGGCCCTCTTAGCCCTGTAAGCCAACCGGAGTCAATACTTTTTCTATCAGTGTCAATTCAATATGAGCAGGCTCAGAAATGGGCCCACTGTTTTGTATGTAGGTTACCACGATGAGCCTAATTAGTGAGAAAAGCTTTCTCTGGGAAAGAGGGGTAAGTTAAAGTTGCTGTGAGAAGTAACTCATTATTGTGACTTTTGGGCATTTACATTTGTTGCCATTACATGGCATTATTCCAGGGTTTTTACATGTAATATAAGGAGTGTAATTTAAGACTTCTACTGGAAACTCAGCATTTTTGGAAAGAGACACCTCGTTATCAGTTTCTCTGCTTCGTTATCTTGGAACATCAGGGATTTTTGTAAGTTGTAGTAAGCCTTTGTCATGCTCTGTGTACAATGGGACTGTCCTTGAATAGACCAGTCTCTCTATTTAAGAACATAAGAATGGCCATGCTGAGTCAGACCAAAGGTCCATCTAGCCCAGTTTCTTGTCCTCTGACAGTGGTCAATGCCAGATGCCCCAGAGGTAATGAGCACTACAGGGAATCATCAAGTGAACTGCCCCCCTGTCACTCATTCTCAGCTTTTGACAAACAGGCTAGCAACACCATTCCTATTCATCTTGGCTAATAACCATTGATGGACCTATCCTCAAGGAATTTATCTAGTTTTTTGGGGACCTGTTAAAGTCCTGGTCTTCACAATATCCTCTGCCAAGGAGTGCCACAGGTTAACTGTGCACTATGTGAAGAAATACTTCCTTTTGTTTGTTTTAAACCTGCTACCTATTAATTTCATTCGGTGACCCCTAGTTCTTGTGTTATGGGAACAAGTAAATAACTTTTCCTTATTCGCTTTCTCCACACCAGGAAGTAATCCATTCCTAATGATGGTCACTTGTTCTTGCACTGTGTATTCTTCAACCAAAAGAAAGGAGGAGACTGGCAATGGAGTGCATGTCTGACTGTTTCAATCCCCCAAACATGGTCACTTTTCCTTCCTCCATTATAATAAAGGGGTTCTGACCATTCTTTAGGGAATAATCATTCGTACCATCCAAGATGAATCTATGACCCCCCCTGGGGTTGTAATGAGCATGTTGGCTTTGTGACCATTGTACTGATGTTACAAAGAAATCCTTCCAGTAAGCATCAAAGAAACGCTGGTGATTGTGAATAGCCCCCATAGGTCTTGTACAGGCTCTTTGTACCCCTTCAGAAGGCTGGTATTCTGCTGCTGCCGCCAGTACCCTGCCTCCCTCCTTCGTCCTATGGGGCATGCAGTGGTTCCTGGGGAGCTAGTCTGAACTGAAGAGGTGATGTACACTCGCTACTGCCTTGTGCTCTTCAGGCGGCAGGGGGAGGGGCTGAGCAGCGCCTGGCCCAGGGGCACTCAGGAAGTCTGTAGAAGGACAGAGACAAACCCATGTTTCAAGAGTCCCAGCTCAGCCCACCCTTCCTCCCCAAGCTCTGTCTGACACTGAGGGGCACTAACGTTTGCACAGCACTCTCCAGAAGAAATAGGATTCTTTCTACCAGTGCTCTGTCCAAATTCCAGCTCTTGTAGCATGCTATATCCTTCCACCTCCCACTCCCATGGGCTGTGAGTAACATGACCCCATTTGCAAGGGATACCTGAAATGGTTTCCTCTACTCTTGTATCGCTACTACTTCTCCATCTGCCACCCTCTTCCCATTGCTTTCCAGTCTCTCTTCTTGCCCTTCATGCTCTCCAGGGTTTTCTACTTCTCCTTTCCAACTTAGCTCCCTTATCTACCCATCTCCTCAGAGAATCCCAGGGCTGGAAGAGACCTCAGGAGTCATCAAGTCCAACCCCCTGCCCAAAGCAGGACCAATCCCAACTAAATCATCCCAACCCCGGCTTTGTCACACTGGGATTTAAAAACCTCTAAGTATGGAGATTCCATCACCTCCCTAGGTAACCCATCCCAGTGCTTCACCACCCTCCTAGGAAATCGTTTTCCCTAATATTCAACCTAGACCTCCCCCACTGCAACTTGAGACCATTGCTCCTTGTTCTGCCATCTGTCACTACTGAGAACAGCCCCTCTCCATCCTCTTTGGAACCTCCCTTCAGGTAAATGGAGGCTGCTATCAATTCCCCCTTCACTCATCTGCAGACTAAATAAGCCCAAATCCCAAAGCCTCTGGTTGCAAGCCATGTGCTCCAGCCCCCTAATCATTTTGGTTGCCCTCCCCTGGACCCTCTCCAATGCGTCCACATCCTTTCTATGGTGGGGAACCCAGAACCGGACACAATACTCCAGATGTTGCCTCAGCAGTGCCAAAGAAAGGGGAATAATCACTTCTCGAGATCTGCTGGCAGTGCTCCCACTAATGCACCCCAAAATGTCCTGAGCCTTCTTGGCTACATGGGCACGCTGACTCCGTGCTTTGAAGCAGTGGAAATACAGGTTAAATTCCCCTTGGGATATGCTCTGGCCATGCTTCCATTTTTATTCCTAGAGGCACAAATCTCCCAATGTTTTGATTTCACTGTCAAACCCTCCTGTGACTCCATGGCAACTCACTTTCCTCTGATCAGTCCAGCTTGATCATTAAGGGTCAGATACAGAATAGCACCTTTGCCCGCAATTAGTCCCCTGGATTTCAATGGAATTGCTCGCAGAGTCGGCTGTAGCTCCCTCAGAGCAACGGAATCACAATTTGTTGCTAAGAATAAAATCCCGTTAATTAAATCTACGTCTGATCGGAGTGAGAACCTGAAGACACTGAGATTAATTTATAAGAAACATGAAATGTTTAACTAATAAACAAGAGCCTGCTAAGCTCTATATTAATTTAACCTAATGAAGTCCTGTAATAATCCATGATAAATGAGGAAAGCTCACGGAACATGAGCGGGAAAAGCCTCAGTTGGGTGTCATGATAAATTATTAGTTAATAGTGAGAATAATTCATAACCCCTAAGAACAACAGAAACGAAACCGTACGGATTGTTTGTATAATAAGCTAATCGATAGCGGAGCCCCATGTATCTTAATTCAAGTTAGATTTACCTTTACGACAATACATGGATTTTTCCTGAGAATAATCGTGCCCGTTCATATCCTTTTTTCCCTCTTGAGCTTGGATAATGGAAGGAATTATCCTATTTCCAATCAGATGCATTTTCATTCTTACCAATTAACAGCACAGCAGGAATCCATGTATATATATCTACACACACACACATTTTCTTCCCGCTTCTTCCATGTGGCAGCAAAGATGTTATCGAAGGAAATTGGGCTTAGGGATACAGAGCCATTCTGAACAGAGGGCGAGAGTACCAAGGGTCATCTAAGTCGTGAACAGTTTCTAACAATCTCCATGCAGGGCCGTGGGTCAGATCTATGCTTCTAATATTGCCATTAACCCCTTCTGCAGTAATCCAAAAACGTATCTGGGTAGCCCAGTTCATCCAATGTGCTTTAGAACAGTGGTTCTCTGGAGGTATGTGGAGGTCTTCCAGGGGCTACGTCCACTCATTTAGACATTTGCCTAGTTTCACAATAAGATACATAAAAAGCACCAGCAAAGACCATGCAAACTAAAATGTCAGAAGACAATGGCTTGTTTATACTGCTCCATATACAGTACACTGAAATGTAAGTGCCATATTTATATTCCAATTGATTTATTTTATAATTATATGGTAAAAATGAGAGAGCACATATTCAGTAATAGTGTGCTGAACTTACACGTTTGTATTTTGATGTCTGATTTGGTAAGAAAGTTGTTTTAAAATTTGTTCCGCAAAAAGCTTCTTGCGCAAAAACCCTGCAGTGTAGACGAAGCCTAAGGCTGTGTCCAGACTCGAGGGTTTTTTTGAAAAAACTTTTTTTAAAAAAACTTCTCCTGCGTCTAGGCTACAGCCGTGTTCTTTCGAAATTAAATCGAAAGAATGCGACTTTTCTTTCGACGGCAGAAAACCTAATTTCACGAGGAAGAACGCCTTTTTTTGAAAGTGCTCTTTCGAAAAAAGGCGTTCTTGAATGCAAACAGGGCTTTTTCGAAAGAGAGCGTCTAGACTGCCTGGGTGCTCTCTTTCGAAAAAGCGGCTTGCTTTTTCGAAAGTACTGCTTGCAGTCTAGATGCTCTTTTTCGAAAGAGGCTTGCAGTCTAGACGTAGCCTAAGTGTGCAACTGATTGTTCTTTCCAAAGTGGAGTACTTTGCATTTGCCCTTATTAAGCTTCATCCTGTTTACCTCAGACCATTTCTCCAGTTTGTCCAGGGAACTATAGGCCGGTCAGTCTTACTTCAGTTCCTGGAAAAATCATGGAGGGGATCCTCAAGGAATCCATTTTGAAGCACTTGGAAGAGGGGAAGGTGATCAGGAATAGTCAGCATGAATTCATGAAGGGCAAGTTGTGCCTGACCAATCTGATTAGCTTCTATGATGAGGTAACTGGCTCTGTGGACATGGGAAAGTCAGTGGATGTGATATACCTTGACTTTAGCAAGGCTTTTGATACGGTCTCCCACAACATTCTTGCCAGCAAGTTAAGGGAATGTGGATTAGATAAATGGATAGTAAGATGGATAGAAAGCTGGCTGGAAGATCGGGCCCAGCGGGTAGTGATCAACGGCTCGATGTCAGGATGGCGGTTGGTTTCTAGCGGAGTGCCCCAAGGTTCAGTTCTGGGACCTGTTTTGTTCAACATCATTATTAATGACCTGGATGAGGGGATGGATTGCACCTTCAGCAAGTTCACAGATGACACTAAGCTAGGGAGAGAGGTAGACACGCTGGAGGGAAAGGATAGTGTCCAGAGTGACTTAGACAAATTGGAGGATTGGGCTGCAAGAAATCTGATTAGGTTCAACAAGGACAAGTGTTGGGTCCTTCACTTGGGACGGAAGAATCCCAAGCATTGTAACAGGCTGGGGACCAACTGTCTAAGTAGCAGTTCTGTAAAAAAGGACCTGGGGGTTACAGTGGAGCTGGACATGAGTCAACAGTGTGCCCTTGTAGCCAAGAAGGCTAATGGCATACTCGGTTGCATTAAGAGGAACATTGCCAGTCGATCCAGAAATGTGATTATTCCTCTTTACTCGGCTCTGGTGAGGCCAGATCTGGAGTATTGTGTCCAGTTCTGGGCGCCCAATTACAGGAAGGATGTGGACGCATTGGAGAGGGTCCAGTGGAGGGCAACGAAGATGATTAGGGGGCTGGAGCATATGACTTACAAGGAGAGGCTGAGGGATTTGGGTCTATTTAGTCTGCAGAAGAGAAGAGTGAGGGGGGATTTGATAGCAGCCTTCAACTTCTTGAAGGGAGGTTCCAAAGAGGCTGGAGAGAGGCTGTTCTCAGTAGTGACAGATGGCAGAACAAGGGGCAATAGTCTCAAGTTGTGGTGGGAAAGGTCCAGGTTGGATATTAGGAAAAGTATTTCACTAGGAGGGTAGTGAAGCACTGGAATGGGCTACCTACGGAAGTAGTAGAGTCTCCATCCCTAGAGGTGTTTAAGTCCCGGCTTGACAAAGCTCTGGCTGGGTTTATTTAATTGGGATTGGTCTTGCCTTGGGCAAGGGGCTGGACTTGATGGCCTTCTAAGGTCTCTTCCAGTTCTATGATTCTATGATCTGCAAACTTAATAAGAGTACTCTTTATGCCATCATCTAAATCATTGGTGAAGATATTGAACAAAACCGGTCCCAAAACAGACCTCTGTGGAACCCCACTTGTTATGCCTTTCCAGCATGACTGTGAACCTTTAATAACTACTGTCTGAGAATGGTTATTCAGCCAGTTATGCACCTACCTTAAAGTAGCCCCATCTAGTTTGTATTTCCCTAGTTTAGTGTTAAGAAGGTCATGTGAGACCATGTCAAATGCCTTACTAAAGTTTAGGTATACCACATCCACCACTTCTCCCTTATCCACAAGTCTTGTTATCATATCAAAGAAAGCTATCAGATTGGTTTGACATGATTTGTTGTTTACAAATCAATACTGGTGTTACCTATTATCTTCCAGATGTTTGCAGATGAATTCCTTAATTACTTGCTCCATTATCTTCCCTGGCACAGAAATTAAACTGACTGGTCTATAGTTTCCTGGGTTGTTTTTATTTCCCTTTGCATAGATGAACACTAGATGTTCCCTTTTCCAGTTTTCTGGAATATCTCCCAACTTGCATGATTTTTCAAAGATGATAGCTAAAGGCTCAGATACCTCCTCTATCAGCTTCTTGAGTGTTCTAGGATGTATTTCATCAGGTCCTGGTGACATGAAGACATCTAACTTTTCTAAGTAATTTTTAACTTGGCCTTTTTAAATTTTAACTTCCAAACCTGCCCCATTTCCACTAGCATTCGCTGTGTTAGGCATCCATCACCATCAAACTTCTTGGTGAAAACTGCAACAAAGAAGTCATGAAACACCTCTGCCATTTCCAAGTTTCCTGTTATATTTCTCCCTTCTCACTGAGCAATGGGCCTACCCTGTCCTTGGTCTTCCTCTTGATTCTAATATATTTCTAGAACGTCGTCTTGTTACCTTTTATGTCTCTAGCTAGATTGAGCTCATTTTGTGCCTTGGCCTTTCTAATCTTGCCCCTGCATACTGTGTCGTTTGCTTATATTCATCCTTTGTAATTTGACCTAGTTTCCACTTTTTATGCAACTTTTTTTTAGGTCAGGAAAGATCTTTTTAGTGCCATGTTTGGTCTTTCTTCTTTAAACCATCAGTAACCACTGCTCTACCGAGCTGCTGCAAAATGCACAAAATCGTGTGTTTTTCCTGTTTCTTTAGCATTTGGAAGTGCACCTGCCCTTTTCAATGCTATTCTGTCGGTAGCATGGTGCTAGCCTATGCCTGCCATCTGTGCTAAACAAATCTTGCCCTGTGTGAGAGATCTCCCTGGCAATTGCTGATCAGATTAGTCCCCGACCAGCAAAAGAGAAGCCAGGCAGAAACCTTCTTATCTAAGCTCATACCACTCCATCGCTATGCTTGCCCAGGTAGACAACCAGGACTAGCTGGCTCTGTAGAGTCATCCCTTTCATGTCAGTGCAATGTATCCCCTTGTTTGACGCCATGCTTAGGTGTGCTTATCAGCCCACTGTCCATCGCTGTCTCTGTTGTGTATTCATTACAGTGCTCAGAGGCTCCTCCAAGTCCAGTGTGTGTTGAATTATTGCTCATCTATTTCTCCCAATGTCCTCATACTCATAACCATGAGGCCCATATTACCCATGTGCACATCTGTCAGGCTGCATATTCCTCGGCCGTTTCCAGGGATACATAAAATTGCCGGTATGTTTATGACATTACCAGCAACTCCATCCCTCCCCCTCTCTCCGAGGCCAAGCCGTTACCTCTTTTTATGAGGATTGATATTTGGCTGTAAATATTTTAGAACCTCCTCTTATGATCATGTCTGTGTGTGCGCATGCATTCTTATCTCGCAACAGATGTTGCCGGAGCCCACTCTCCATAGGAAACACTGCACATTTGCTTTGTCTTTTCCTGCTTCCCTCCCCGCTCCGTGGGGCTGTAAAGCACTGACTGTTGCTATTGGAGAGCCGGGAATTGACAATATGGATAACAAAGCCATGCAGGGGATGTTACACAAGGAAATCTGCTTAAAGGACGGTTCTGTGACTTGGTCTTCATCAGAGAATCCCACTGCATGGTCTTTGCTGATTTTCGTTTGTGTAGGTCCCCGAATGCTAATCCTCAGGAAAGTTAATATTGAACTGAGGGCGATGGCTCCTGTTAGCATAGTTAGGAATGCCAAAGTACAGCACAAGCCACCCAGGGTAGGTTCACGCTGTGAGCAGAGGCATTGTTGTAGAAAGTGTAGGGTTCCTTTAATCTAGCTTGCCTGGGTAACAATAATAGTAAAGACATAATGACATGGGCTAGCAACTTGAGTACATACCCGGGGTCCCTCCTGGGTTTGTACTCTGGTTGCCAACCTGTATGGAAGCCCACATCACCGTCTCTTCACTACCATTTTCACTCATCCTAGCTAGATTAAAACCAGCTTGTGCTTGCCTATCCTTTCTACAATCCCACCTTCACTTGCCGTAAAGGCATACCCATAGGGAAGGAACGGTGTTTTGACTCCTAAAGGCCATGGAAGGAGGAATTGGAGGTATGACTGTCTGAGCTCTGCTATCCTGGCTGTGAGAGATGCCTAGAAATGGGGTCACATTTCAAAATTCAGATCTCGCTTTCAAAGACTGTATTGTTTAGTTGTTGCATGGAGGGTTGTGGAGCTGCTCACTAGATAAGAGGGTCAACTGATGGATTTCAGATCATGCTGTGGATTTGGACTTTAAATACCCCAGAGGCTGCAGTTGTTGAGAATCCAGGATGTTGAGTCAATTGTTTTTTAAAGGATGAGGAACATCCTATTTGAACCAATAGAACTGTGGTATGCAAATGAACACAATCTGATCGGCTCAATCACCTTCCTTGTTGCAGTCTTGTCACTGGATGAGTTTGTGCCTGGCTTGAAATTGAAGAGCGTATGTGAAAATCCCTTGTGAGAGCCATTCTCAAAAGCTACCCAGGTGCCATTCTCAAAAGCTACCCAGGTGCCATGCACAATGTTAATTTCTAGCACATTCTTACATTTCCTGTATAATCTACATTTTGTTGTAAACTCACAGTTTAAACATACCCTAGGTAACCGCTTAATATGGAGGGGATGAGAAGCAGAAGACAAAACTCGGTGGGATTATAAGGAATGCCCAGCGGGTAATAATGTGGTTCTTCACAGCTGACTGGCTGTTCCTATTTAAAGAATTACAATATTCTTTAAACCTCTAAATTCCAACGCAGGAGACCAGGAGTGATAACCACCCACATCCCCAGGTTTGAGTGATATAAAGAAGGATCACTTAAACTTTTTTTCTTATTATTGCTGTGATGGAACTGTGATTAGAAAGAATCCCCTTGGTAGTCAAGGTTAACACAACAAAAAGCTCTTCTCAGTCTTAATTATGGCCTTATTAGCACTTAGCCATAATGATCTGGGGGTTTGGACCAAACTCCCCTTCAGAACATCATTTTTGTGTCCAAATTGGCAGGTGAGATCAGACCACAAAAGGTGTCTTGAAAAGGTTTTAGCGAATGCATAGACTGGATGTTCAATAACATCTTTAAGCGGTGTCTCTTTTTGCTAATTTTGTGACGGCTCTTGAAGGCCAAGGCCTTGATGCCAGTGTTCCTGGTAAGCTATACACTTGTGTGGTCACCCAGGAGAGTCAAACGCTGCCCAGCTGATCAGCAGAGCGCCCATAGCTAGGTTTTGTGTTTCTGTTAGTGGTGCACATTCACACATGCCTCGTTGCACATAAAAATTTATTCTGCATGTCGATGGGAAATATTAGAGGGAATGCTACTTTACGCTGCAGTGTTGTGAAGACTTTTTAAAGGCACACTGGGCATTTGCCATTTTTAGCTACGTGAGGGATCTATTAAGGAGTCACTCGCTAGCAAGTTAGCAATGAACTGATGGTCCCTTTTCACGCTTCCTTGTTTCAAGGCTGGATTTTCAAGTGGTCTAGGAGTGTGGGGTGGAAAGAGTGAATCTAGGGGTCCATAATTAGATCCATCCTGTGCTTGAAGAGCTGGGCTGGCATGCCTATATCAACGTGGCTATGCCAACAAACCTGTGTAGAGGAGAGGAGGTGCAAGTTACATACACAAAGGAGTTTGCTGGGGTAGTTTATCCCAGTTCTCCAAACAAAATAAGCTATCGCAGGAAAAGGGCATTGAAAGTATAGCTATCTGCAGGAGGGCTTTTGCTGGTATAAAAGTGTCATAAAGAAACACACATCTAACAGGCATTATTATATGAGCAAATGTGGCTAGGGTAGCCTTAGCCTACCATTTCAGGGATACCATTGACTGAAGGCGGTGGCACTCTGAGTTTGCCACATGAGGTCCCTAATGTGTGTGTGCAGACACTGCCTGGGATTTTCCAAGGAACAGAACAGAGTTCGGAGCCCATTGCTTACTGCAGTTCAATTGGAATATATGCCTAACTCCTTAAGGGCTTTCCAGCCTGAGTGCATGAGCAATACCCATCGATCCCCGGGTCAGTTGGATGTATTTGGTTGCTGGAGGGGTTTGCTAACCTGGCTATATTCTTTTATGCCAGTGTAGCGTCTGTTTATTTATGGCTTCTGTGGGCGGTGCTTTGGCTGATCTATGGAGCCCCGGTGAGATATTTTAAGGCAATGTGAGATATTTTAAAAACAGCTTGCTATTCTGGAAATATACATAGTGTGCTAGATGTATATTAGTCACTCTGAAAGGGAGTGATTTCCATGAAGGAAAACATTTCAGCCCGTCAGAGCCTTTTCACTCACTTTCTGCCAGGCAGCTACTGTCACTCCCCCATTCTCGCATTCTTGTTTTACTCGTCCTGAGCTCTGCATTTATTTTATTTTTCCTAAACAAGAAATAAAATAAAACCCTTAATGGATCCCCATAGACATTCATCAATTCTCAGCACAAAATTGCATTTTAAAAGTATGCAATAAAACCTCTTTAAACTGGATTACTTCCAACAGGATTATTTTTCTAGGCAGCTTTCTCATCAACATGAGTAACTCGTAACTCCTTCTACAGGTGTTAAGCCCTAAACAAAAGATCCTGGCCTGATTTATGCCAATGTAAATTAGGAGTCACTCCAGTGTAATCACACCATCTTGAGAATTAGAATTAGGCCCAATGAACACACAAGAAGGGATATTTCCAACAGAAAGAAAGAAAACAACAACAACGATGAAACGCAAGACCAGGTACCATCTTGAAGGAGAAGCTGGCACAAATGAGGTCACACAATGGAAAGCACATGGGCTGTATAAACCAGCAATGTGGTTGAAGAGAGTTTGACTTAGAGACCTCAACTCTCTGTTTTGCTCTGCTACTTAAAAACATATTTTTCATATCCTACTACCTGCTGCTCCATTTTCCACATAGATAGGTGTTTGTATGTACAGAACTGTTGCAGAATTCTACTCTTTGAGGACTGAGTAGGTTTTTAAATGTCAGATATGTCCTTAATTATTTTTTGTCTTGGTGATAAGATGAAATATTACATTGCAGTTACATAGCAATTGCAATAAAGTTTTGCTTTTCAGTATGTCATTACCACTGATTCATGCAATCAGAAGCTAATTACACACTTGATTTACTTTGTACCATTCTATTGGTGTTCTTAATACATATTCAGTTGCAATCTAGGTATGGAAAATATAGCACACTAACACAGTGACCCTTCTCAATGCAGCTTGTAATTACATTGTAATTACACTTAGATTTTTGCTATGTAATTACAGTTAGCCTGGCTGTGAGGTTTGACCAGTCTATTCATTTTCTTGAGAAAAGGTGGGCAGCAACTTTGTTGCTTAGGCTGCCAAGTTTCATAACAGCTCAGCCTTGTGAGACTGCTGGACTTTCCTACCCAACAGAGAAAGACAGGGTGGAGTTTGTTTGTTTTGTTTTTTCGGGAGGTGTGGAGTGTTCACTGGTCCTATTAACCTGAACTAAAGGGCTGTGTCTAGACTGGCCAGTTTTTCCGGAAAATCAGCCGCTTTTCCGGAAAAACTTGCCAGCTGTCTACACTGGCCACTTGAATTTCCGCAAAAGCACTGACTTCCTACTGAAGAAATCAGTGCTTTTTGCAGAAATACTATGCTGCTCCCGTTCGGGCAAAAGTCCCTTTTGTGCAAAACTTTTGCTCAAAAGGGCCAGTGTAGACATCTGAGATTTTTTTTCCACAAAAAAGCCCCGATCGCGAAAATGGCGATTGGGGCTTTTTGCACAAAAGCGCATCTAGATTGACCACGGATGCTTTTCTGCAAAAAGTGCTTTTGCGGAAAAGCGTCCGTGCCAATCTAGACGCTCTTTCCGAAAATGCTTTTAATGGAAAACTTTTCCGTTAAAAGCATTTGCGGAAAATTATGCCAGTCTAGACAAAGATGTTTTCAGTGCTAGTGTTTACTCAGACCACCAAATGAGTGCTGTTGGTGCTTTGTTTCTGTTCTGAGCTGTCCGTGTATTTCCTTTGTTGCATTTTAGAGAGATTTTGAGAAGTCTTCTCCAGTTTAAAGCTTGATTGTATTCATACTTTTGTCTCATAGCCCTCTGCCTCTAAAAGCCAGGCTTACCTAGTTACCAGGGGCAACATTTGGAGTAGTAGGTTTAAAATATATATTTTTTATTTTTTTCTATTAAATTTATCTAAACTAGATTTCCTTGACAGTGTGCTGCTGTGATAAGGCCCAACGTCACATGAGAGACAGGGCTAGACACAAATGCTTTAGGCCACTCAAAAGCCCTTAGTAGGACATAGCAAGTGCCTCTGTTTTTCATAGGTGGCCCAGATTGTAGAACAGCTACTGACCCACAACTTGCTATCACACCTGCAGTTGCCAAAGGCAGACTCGACAGGCACAACATTCCCCCAGGTCTCTTCAGACGTGGTGTAAGGCCGACACTTCCTTCGCTCTCCTCTTAAAAGCGCAGCCCCATTGTGGTGATCTCTGGCTGTTTTATTACCAAGCCCACACCCCTCCGGCTGGCAGCTGGAGGCCTCGGCCTGTTTTCCCTTGGCAGTACCTGAGCAGCCTCTTCCCTTGTGAGTGTGCTTGCGCACGTGGGCAAACTGAGATATTGTCCTGGCCTGGCTCTGCCATCTTAAGTTGGGCTCTCCCTCTACCCTGCAGTGCCCCATCTTCTTGGTGTCCTGGCATGGCTCTGCAGAGAGCACGCGATGGCAGCAGCTCCCAAGGTCTGTTCCTCAGAGGATGAGGGGCTAGATCCGCAGCTGAGGTAATAGGCACAGCTCCGTGGAGCCGCTCCGATTTATGAGCTGCGGGGTCTGGCCCAGTGGAGAGCTCAAGAAAAGCAACATGAGTGAATGTGAATGGGGAAAACTCCCTGCCTGGGGTTTAGCCTCATTGTGGGGATGCTGCTGTTAGTCATGTTTGTCTTGGCAGCCCCCGAGGCCTATGGGGCCCCATTGTATTATGCGTGTGGTGACTCAGAGTAGCAGCCTGTCCACCCCAAAGTGTTCACAATAAAACAGAGAGGTGCAGCAGAGGGGAAGGCCTAAAACATGCCCTCAAAGGCTGTGTCTACACTGGGCCACTTATTCCGGAAAAGCAGCCGCTTTTCTGGAATAAGCTGCGAGCTGTCTACACTGGCCCTTGAATTTCCGGAAAAGCACTGACGCTCTACTGTAAGAAATCAGCTGCTTTTCCGGAAACACTATGCTGCTCCCGCTCAGGCAAAAGTCCTTTTTCCGGAAAACTGTTCCGGAAAAGGGCCAGTGTAGACAGCACAGTAGTCTTTTCCGGAAAAAAGCCCCAATCGCGAAAATGATGATCGGGACTTTTTTCCGGAAAAGCACATCTACATTGGCCACGGACGCTTTTCCGGAAAAAGGGCTTTTCCGGAAAAGCATCCTGTCAATGTAGATGCTCTTTTTCCGGAAATACGTATAACGGAAAACTGTTCCGTTTTAAGCATTTCCGGAAAAAGGTGCCAGTGTAGACATAACCAAAGTGACCAGTGTGATGGGAGCAAATGGCACGTTAATGGTCTCTGGGGGTGGGTTTCCTTAGGAGGGGATCCACTCAATGGGAAAGGAAGGGGGTGGAGGAGCAGGGTAGGGAAGAAGAGAAGGGAGCCGGGGAGGCGTGAACCTGAGGGGAAGAGTCTGTGGGAGGGTTGGAGCTAACAGCCAGCCAGCAGGGCAGAGGAATTCAGAGCCAGAAGTCCCAGTCTGGCTGCTTCACCTCTGCTGGCTGCCCTCTTTGCCTGGCATCTCTCAGGAATTCCCCCCCAAGCCCACATGACAGAGGAGAGGTGCCACCGGATCCTAGTGCCCCAGTGTGTGTGTGGGTCTCCTCTGCACGGCTCTCAGGCCAGGGGAGAGGCATGGGCCTGGCTGCTTAGCTCCCAGTGTAGCATTCCTTACTTTGGCCGCACCTTTCAGCATGGGGCGCGGTTCCCAAAGGTGGCTCCCCCCTCTTTGTCCCAGCCAGTCACGCTTGCAGTCTGTGAGGAGCAACGTAACTCCCTGATTACTGGAGAGCACACACGGTGCCTCTGCGCCTCGTGGCAAGGTCTGTAAAGCACTGGCGCAGCGAGGCCCCTGGGTCGCTGGCATGGCACTGCTGTCATGCCAATAGACAGTGACATTAAGGAACCTGCTTTCCTGCGCTGCAGGCGTCCCCGCGCTTACCAGAGAGTTTGCTTTTAGTCCCCAGAGATGCCGCGGTGTGTCTGGCAGGTGCCAGGGCGTGAGCATTCTCACGTTGGACCAAGGAGTTTTATAACTTTGGGGGCCACACCCTTGACCCCTCCTCGGCGAGGGTGGAAAATACTGACACTCATTGGGGTGGCAGAAGGGGAAACGAAGTAACTTCAGTGGCAGGGGAAGGGTTTTGTGGGGTGAGGGGAGGTTGTTAATCTCTTCCCATGGGCTTCCAGGGGAGCTCGACAAACACGGGGCTGCTTACAGGGCTGGAGAGCTGGGGATAGTAGGGGCCACAATTCAGCACTGCAAAAAGGACAGCCCCCGAGTCCGGGTCTGCATTGCTTTCCACGCTTGGCTTGCTTAGTGCTGCGGCAGCCTTAGGCCTGTGCAGTTCTTCATGACTCTGCTCCAGCAGGACACTCAGATGACTCTCCAGCAGCCCTGTCCCAGGCGATGGGGGAGGGGGACTACCCCAAATCCTAGCGCTGGTCCTGTCCCTCCTGGCCCCCATCTGGGCCCTGTCCCCAGCGCCTTCTCCTGCCTTTCCTTGCCTGCCTGCAGCAATGTTTCCCTGCCTCCGTGGAAGCAGCACGTCATGAAACTACATGTGCTGCCCATGCAGGAGGGTCGGCGGCCATGCCATGGCTGCTGCAGGCAAGGTTTGCGCTTGCAGACTGCTTGGGGCACTACTCTTCCTGCGTCCACGGGCGCTTTGTTGTGTGCGCCAGGTTCACACAGAGGCAGGCATCCACTCCCCTGCTGCAGAGCTTCAAGCTCTCATGGCAGGAAACCTAAACCCGAGACTCTTAAATAAATAGCCCAGGAGCACAAGTGACTTTCAGCGGAGAGGAGACACCTGCCTGGCTGCGGGAGGGCGGGGGCAGCGGTGGCGAGGCGCGAGAGGCTGCCGGATAAAGGCTGTAAACTCTGCCTCAGCAGGCGCACTCATGTTTAACACAAGTTAGAACGAGGCGGCAACTTGTCAACACAGAGACTCCAGGAGGAAATGTCAGAGTCAGAGCGAGCGCGGATCCCTCTCTGTTCTCTGAGGCGCGCCTGTTAATCGACAGGCCAGCTCCAAGCTGCTCCGGGGCCGTGGGGCGCTGGAAAAACTCCAGGGCTCGCAGCTTTGTCATCTCACAAGCGGCGACCGAGATTTTCACAGTTCAGGCCTGGCCACTGGGTGTGCGCATGAGCTCTTGGCAGCGTGTCAGCCTGGGGGCGTCCTATGCTGCTCCCGTTGCGAGGGGCTTTCCATTGTGCTGGGCACTGTAGGAGCTCTGAACAGCTTAGTCTACAGAGGCAAGGGGACAGAGTCTCTTTTCATGGGGGGGAAACTGAGGCACAAAGCAAGTAAAGCCAGGAACTGAATACAGATCTCCCGAGTCTCCGTTGGGTGCCTTAACCCTGGGGCCATCTTCCATTCTGCTGGCTCGGCAGTCTGGTTTTATTCTAAGTGTCCCTTGGGGAAGGGCGGCTGGGGCGAGGGTGTCGGGTGAGGATGCGTCAGCCCTCCGTTCCCATCTTTCGTCAGGCGAAAGCCGTAACCGTCCTGGAGCCCGTGAAGGGCATGCGGCTGCCCTGCATGAATTTCTGAGCACTGTCCGTGACCTGCTCACTGGGCTGCCTGCTGCCTGGCTATGCTGGGCCAAATCCACAGAGAGGCAAATCCAGGACTTGTGATAGGAGACCGGGGGTTGTTACAGGGCGATGGGAGAGCAGTTAACCCCAGGGGTGGGGTTGGCACAACAGCCCCTGGAACGCTCCAAACAGCTGGACCCAAATGGGGGAGGGGACCAGGGGAATGGAGGTGGGGGGGGGAGCCCCGTCCCCGGGGGGGTGGGTTGTGCCATCCCACCCTCACACAGCCCTGCTGCTGGTGGGGTGGGGGGCTCTGGCTGGCTGGAATTGAGTCACTGCCCAGGGACACAATCACTGAGAAAGCCGAGGGCGGGGTGTGTGACAAAGTGAGGGGCCCCGTGCTGGGGCCGTCTGAAGCCCCTTTCTCTTGTGTTCTGGTGAAGTCTAACGAGGCTTTGGTTTAAGCAGGCAGGCTGCTCGCTGAGGTCGGCACTGGCTCTCGGCCGGCAATAGCCAGGGGGGCAGTGTTCAGTGTACTCCAGCCCAAGCTGGTCTGGGCGCAGGGGAGCCTTGGGGTCCCATCGCAGGAGAGGGAACGACAGGAAGCCTGGCATGGGGGTATTGTGGGGGGGTGCACTCAGGGACCACAGAGGGGGCATGTGCACCTAACCCTGTAATCACGACAGCCGCCTACTTTTGACGCTGCCCCTCCCTTAGGCTTTCTAGTCCCTATTGACTGGCCATCGTCCTTCCTTGAGCAGACCCCAGTGCGGCCAGTGCTACCGATGCTCCTGCCGAACCGTTCCTCCTCCGCCTGTGCTGTGTCCCCGGGGCGCGGAGAGGCGAGGGGCTGGGAAAGCTGTTCCTCTGTTTAAACAGTCTCTTACAAACATCGGGCGGGAGGCGATGCCACTTGGCAAACAAACCTACGAAGCGACTCTTTGCAGGAAATGTTTGTTCTTTGTTCCTGGAAAAAAAATACAGCTACTGTGCTGTCGCGGACGTGAGTGGTACTCAGCGCTTGGAACGGGCAACGCGGCGGCCAGGTGAGACGTAAAGGGGGCGAGCCAGCAGGTTGAAGCATCTCCTGGACGTACTTATGGAACTCCCTGCTGCCTGCAGTGCAACGTGGGACGTGCTACCCCACCAACACAGAACCGAGACAGACCCAAGAGACTTCATCCAAGCTGGGAGACCCCCCAACCGTTCCTTCACCTTAGAGGCACAACGATACAAGGGACTCTCATGCGTCTCTGAGGTGTTTCATCCAGGCAGAGTCTGCGCGGTTGGGACCTGCTCCCTCATGCTGTTTCTCAGAGCATGAGCTTGGCAGAGTTTAGGATGCAGCACAGGATGGCTCCCTCTGGGTCTTTTTTAAAGAGACAGGAGGTTATTTATTGAGACCTGCTTGGTGACTGATTGTTGGCCGTAGTTATTGCTGATGGGTTTGCAGATGTGCCCAGGCATGTCTCTGCACTATCTTGCCTTTGGAATTTGGCGCATGGAGCACTTCTACAGTGCCAGATCTGAGACTCCAGATACAGGAGACACACTCTGCACCTTGGCATGGTGCTGTAATCTTCCTGTCTTCTCTCAGTGCTTGGCAAGACAGGCGCGGGAAGGACCACTGAGCCTGTGTGTATCTCAGAAAGCCACCCTGGGTGTGCGGCTGCTGTGTGACAGGTGCAAAGAGGGGTAAGAAGAACCAGCCGCTGCGTGGGAGTATGAAAGAACAGGCATGTTTGCATTTCCTGTCCCTTAAAAGTCAGTTCTCTCCATTGTGATTTGAACTGGTTGGGTGTGGTTTAGAATTCAAATACAAATGCTTGTGCCTCTGAGAGCCCCTTTCATCTTTGTGTCACAGAGCACTTTGCAAATTACTGGTAATTATGCTGCACGAGGGAGCCCAGCGCTGTTTTACTGCATGCTGTTTTCTTCAGAGAACTTCTGGTTGTGGTTGGAAGAACGAAGGCCTCTGTTTGGCTGCTCGTCAGACAGCGTAAAACCCTTGGTACTCACCCATCTATGGGCCTTGTCCTGGCATGGAAACCAAGGAAGGGGAGACAGGAAGAGCATCCCAGTCAAAAGGAGAGAAGCTGCCTCACAGCAGAGATGCTGGGTTTTAGGGTTTTTCCTCAGGTGGAAGAGGGGAAAGGAGCCATGGAGTAGCCCCGAGTGGCACCGTTCTGTAACCGGCTTTGCTGTAGCTAAGGAGGGTGCTGTAGCTAAGACACTAGTGCTGCCACTCTAGGGAGCTGGATTCTATTCCTGTCTTTACTCCAGTCTCCCTGTTTGATGTTGGGCAAATCCTAGACGGTGTGTGCCTCAGTTTCCCCATCTGTAAAATAGAGGACTTCTGTCTGTTCAGCTGAGACCTCCTGGCAGCACTGTAATAACGATAGTGGAGGGATGTAAAGGGAGCTGATTTGGTTTGAGACATCAACAAAGGCCTAGATTGTGACCAGTGTGTTTCTGGAGATTAAGAATTGTCCTCTTACCCCCTGGGTGGGCTACTCAGGCCTTACATCAGGGTACACAGGAGTGAGTGGTGCTGTGTGTGCAGCCGTGTCCTTCCTAGAGCAGGGAGCCTGGGAAAGGCATGATTGGGTGCCTTGGCCCCTTCCCTTCACTTCCTGGCTGGAACAGCTGAGAGCGCCCAGGGGAATAGTGTTTTACTACTGTAAACCAGGCATGAGTTGGCCACACTTCCTTCCCTGGATGGCTGCAGGGCTGGAGCAGCACAATATCACCCAGAGGTACTCATGTAATAACTACTTTGCAATTGGTGCCCTGCCCCAAGCAGAGCCCAACCCACGTCCAAGGCTCCGGCTACTTTTGTGACATCAACATGAGATGCCTCTCCCAGTAGATTGTCTCACGGGGGCTTTGTTCTGCTGTGACATAATCACCAGTGTCAACATTTGCATGGTCAAAACTCAGCCTCACCAGTCACATCCCATCGCCTGGAAGATTCCAAGGGCGAGAGACTTTTCTTTAATGTGACAGTTGAGATGCTTAACATCAAGACAGCAAGCACACTGGATGAGTACTACGGCCCAGTAGAAGGCCGAATCCACTGAGAGCCTGGCTGAAACCCCTGCCACAATTCACACAGACCAGTAAATAAAATGATTTATGACCACTGCCATCTGGGATGCATTTGTACCAGTGACTCAGAAGCGAATGTCTGCATATTCCATTACCAGCCCTTTTGAGAGATCCAGTTTGCTCTCTCATCTCTGTATCATATCATTGAAATGCATGTCAGAGTTCAAACTACTCCACTTCTCAGACAAAGTGACCGTATTGCGTTCTTTCACTTCACCTCCTAACACATTAGACTTTGGAGGAAATTTCCTCTCCTGCAGTTTGTTTCTACGAGCGATGCCCTGATTGTGCAAGTTTCAAGGGGAATGATTCTGCAGTATTTTATTGCTGCCACACTCTTGGGATTTTAATTTCCTAACAATGTTAGAGCAGATGGGAAGCTGCAAACTATTAGCCCGTTCAAGTGGAGATATTTTCAGGCATATCGTCACTTTCACACGTCTTAATACATTTACAAACGTGTAAATTTTTGGCACCCTGAATGGATTTGAGCAGGTGCCTCATGCGATGGCGGGTGCATGGCATTTAAAATGCTGTGCCGCTGCCTTTCACAAGCAGCGATTGAAATGAAAAGTTTGACTCAATTTCTCCAGACTATTGCTATTGTTGGCACAAATGGAAGGTCATCTTTGAGCCTCTTAGGGTACATCTGCACTGTGGTAAGAGACCTGCGACACACCTACAGAGGGATCAGATCAGCTGATGGACTTGCAGGGCTCTGCCTTTGTGGAAAAGCCAAGGGCTGAGTTAGTTTGGAAGCTAAACTATTTGCTCATGCCTAGGATCCATCCAAGGCTGAGGCAAGTTAGTGGAGTACAGAAGAAGAGAAGAGTGAAGGGGGATTTAATAGCAACCTTCAACTACCTGAAGGAGGTTCCAGAGAGTCTGGAGAGAGGCTGTTCTCAGTGGTGGCAGATGGCAGAACAAGGAGCAATGGGCTCAAGTTGCAGTCTAGGTTGGACAGTAGGAAAAACTATTTCCCTAGGAAGGGGGAGAAGCACTGGGATGGGTTCCCCAGGGAGGTGGTAGAATCTCTATTCCTAGAGGTTTTTAAGTCCTGACTTGACAAAGCCCTGGCTGGGATGATTTAGTTGGGTTGGTCCTACTTTGGGCACGGGGCTGGACTCAATGACCTCCTTCCAGCCCTAGGATTCTATGAGTACAGCAGATTCTGCGTTTGTAAAACCACACTGCCGTGCTCTGCGATTCTATCAGATCTCTCACGCTAAGCATGGTTAGGCCAGATCAGTTTGCACGGGAGTGATCTCAAAGGAAAACCCAGGGTACTAAAGGGTTATGAGTGATGCTAACTCTGTACTAAACCAAAGCCCAGCATGGGGTTTGGCATTGACAAAAGAAGAAGCTATTCAAAATGGCTGGCTTTTGTTTTGTTGAAAACTTGAAAAATGAACCCAATTTGCTGCATTTTATGAATCTTTTTACTCAAAATCTGGGCCCTTTTCCAGTAAAAATGAGTCCTTTTGTGAGCAAAATGACAAGCGCCTTCCAAATCAAAGCTGGCTTTGAAATTCAACATTTGTGGTGTTTTGAATTTCGTGGTTTTGATCGACCCTATCAGTTTCATTCAGTTTTGTAGGAAAGTGAGGCTGGAGGGGTGCAAATTGCCCTGAATGAATCGGTGAACCACTTTAAGGTCCTATTGCGTAGAAAAGCGTCACTAGTGGAGCACAGCTTTTACCGTGGACCACTGCCCTCTTGGACATGGCCTCTTCTGCGGCCATTTGGTTGGATGGTGGGTGGGCAGATCCTTAGCTGGCAATAATTGGGGCTGCTCCATTGACAGCAGGAGGATGAAGCTGTCTTCCGCCCGCAGAGGGCCTGATGCCATATTTACATTTATTTGCTGTTCTAAGCTGCTGTAGCACAATGGCGGAGCATTTGAGGTGGCTGCAAATCACAGGCTAAGTCATCCTGATCTGCAGTGTCCTTCTGTGAAAAGTTTTCTGAGCCCGGCCGGAGCGAGAGGTTCCTGTCTAGACGGATCCCCCCACCCGGAGCGGGTTGACATGGTGCACTGGAAGGTGTGAGCTGGCTTCTCTTTGGAAACATGCAGCCGACAAGCAGTGCTGGGGATGAAGGCTCTGGTGGATCCCTCTTTGTGCCTTGCCTGCACAAAGAGCAGATGGCTTGGGCATTTTCCAAAACCATGCAGCACCAAGCAGTTTGGAACACACCTGGGATCGCGTGTGTGCCGCCCCGATTGGGGCAGGAGAATGAGTGAGCCTGTGCAGGGATGATCTTCCATTTCCCTCCCCTTTGCTCTTACGCTAGGCTGGCTTGGCCAACAGCCTGGAAAGGGAAACAGAGCCAGGACCTGCGATGTGCAGAGAGCATGTGTGTTGTTCCTATGCCTGCAGGATGGAAGGAGGTCGATCATGGCTGAGAAGTAGAGCCCCATGAAAAGACTCTGATGTTTTGTGCAGGCTCAGAGGGACTGGGGGCGGGGCAGAAGCCCATCCAAGCTTCCCATCCACTCTGTAGCTTGTAGGAAACCAACCCTATTCTCATCTCGCTGCTGCTTCTAGGGGTGTCTTGGAGTTTTCCTCTCTGAAATTAGGCAATGTGCCAGTCTGTCTGAAAGCAGGAGCGATCCTGCCTGGCCTCCACCTCCCCCATTGCCAACTTCACCCCCCTCCAGTATTTCCTTCAAGGTGCCAACCCAAGGGGGCAGAATCAGGGGATGTGGTTGTAGCTGTGAGTCTGACAAGGGTGGCCAACGGTTGGGGGAGGAATCCATTTCAGCACCTAGCAGGGGGGACAGCTCCCCCGCAGGCTGCAAGCTGGCTGGGTGGAAGGGAGAACCTCTGGGAGATGTAGATTTGTGTGGGAACCTCGGGTGCAGCGCATGGGTGGCGGTGTGCATGTTCTCGTCTCTGTGTACCAAGGAATCCATAGGGTCCAGTGCCGAAGCCAAGAGCCCCGTCTTCTCTTCCATGCTCTGCTCTTGAGTCACTCGGGGGCCTTGGATGAGTCGCTCAGGGCCATGTTTCTTGCAGGCCAGAGGCTCTAATCTTGGATGCCCAACTTAGGGCAACTTGGACTTCTCAGAGCTGAGCACCCCTCAGTTCCTGTGGCCTCTACTCAAAGCTGTTGGGAAAATCAGACAGCAGGTTTCCGAGGCTGGACCATCAGAAAATGAAGCACCCAAAATCCGAGGCCGTATCTGGAAAATGTGGGCCGTGCACTTCCATGGCTCAGTGGCCATTAGGAAGCTTGTCTGCACTGGGTACATTGAGACCCAAGGATGCTCAGTGCTTCAGTCTGTCTAGCTAAGGAATTGCTATTCATGTACCCATAAAGAAGGAATTGTTGTCGAAATGCCGGAAGTAAGGGGAGGCTACGCTGTGGAAGATTGTAGGGGTGGGGGTGCAGTGTAAAATCAAGCCCTGCACATCCCATCAAATGCATGTCTCCTCTGGACCAGACAGTAATAAACACCACTTCTAACACTTAGCAATCCATGCTGGGCATCCTGTCTCCCTGTTCCTCTGAATGCCAGTCTTGCCACTGCGGGACACACACCGGGCCCTGCAACAAGCAAAGCAGGTGGCTTATTGCTGAATTAGTTTGTTTTCTTTAATAGCCCACAGACCTGGCCTGCGTCCAAAATGCTCTGGGGCCCTCCGGTTCAGAGCAGAGAAGTCAGCACTTTGGCAGGCAGGCACGGACGTGTGTACTTTGCTGGCGGGTGTGTGTGTGTGTGTGTGTGTGTGTACATGCCCGCTGATTGTACTGCTTTTGCCACTGTGGCTGGGCTGGGCAGGCTCGAGCGGGTGTCTCTGGGGGCATGGTTTCTCTTTGCATTACAATCATTTTGGGCTGCAGACGGGCATTGCCCTGGACACTGACACATTCAGCCGCTATTGTCAGCACGCCAGGGCCCTGGAAGGGCTGGCTTCCCGCTAAAGAAAGCGATGCTGTGAAATTAGCTGGGGCCAGGGCTGCAGGCTGTGCAGGGCACATCTTAGACTTCCTCTGTGGAGGTCAAGGAAAGCGGGCCTCAACATGACCTTGCACGCAACGTGCAATTTGTGCACTGCAAGCCCCTGGCAGCAGGGTGTCTTTTCTAATTCACCCCTTTAATGCAGCAAGAGTGGCAGCAGCTCCCCTCCAAGGAGGGGCGGGGGAGAGAAATGCTGGTGAGGACTGGGAAGAGGACTGGAGACGTGGGAAATGGAGACTCGTCTCTTCCAGGGATTCAGTCCCTTTAAGCCTTGAGTCTCCTGTGCTGCTATGTGCCTAGCTTCAAGTCATCAGTAAGCCACGAGACTTGCCTCACTCTCCACAACTCTCAGCCACACCATCCTCTCCATCCCGGCTGTGTAGCCCTTAATCTACCCCAGACCCCCTGTCACAGGGTACCCCACCCCGCACAGTTCCGCCCTGAGGCCTAGTCCCTTACAATCGCAGGCCCTGAGGCCTCGTTCATCACAGTCTCAGGCCCTGAGGCTGAGTCTACTGCAAACGCAGGCCCTGAAGCCGTGTCCAGACTCTGGGAGGATGGGGTAGAGGGTCCCAGGCCCTCCCTCTCCACCAGGCCCCAACCCAGGGCCCTATTAGTGGTGGGTGGTTCCCCCCACCAGCTCGGCGGGGAGTTCTCCCCGAAATGCATCAAGCCCACCAGGGGGTTCCCTGCCCCCTGCCCTGGGTTGCTTCCTACCCCAGCCCCCTGGCCGACAGACCCCACCTGCAGACACTGTGCTGGCGGTGGCCATGACATTGGCTGGCCCAACTTCTGGGGCAGCAGCGACGGGGTTGTCTACAGCAGCTGGGCAGGCTGCCCTCCATGGTCAGCGTTGTGGTCACGCTCGGCCCATGGACTGTAACAGCGGAGGCGGCAGGCCCGGCGGCTCTTGCTCCGGCGGCTGGTCTGGCTGTGGCTCCGGAGGTTGGGCAGGAGTTCCTCCCTCCCCAGAGGCCAGCCCCAGCTGAGCTGTCTCCCTGGCCTTTATACCTGGCCCACAGTTGGAGCATGCCCAGCACTGCTGCGGGGGCAGGGCCTGCACAGCCCAGCAGGCCCAGTTGGCACCTCCCTTGGCCAATGAGGGGCTGGACCGCCCCATCACCCGTCCGTCCACCAGAGCTCCTCCTGACCCAGGCTCTTCCTGCTGTCGAGCTGCGGAGCTCCTTCTAGCCTTCAGGGGCTCGTCCCTGAACTCTCCCCTTGGAAAGCCTCCTGCACTGGTTGTGGTGGGGTTCTGTCCCTCTCAGCCCCTCGTGGGCTGGGGATGTCCCACGGGGTCTCAAGCTGGAGGACACCTGTCCTTCCTGTGGTACTGACAGGGAGACGTCGCTGGGTAGAAAAGCCTGAGAATCACTGTGCTAGCCCGGGGGCTCCTTCTGGTCCACGCTGGAAGGAAGCTGATCCCAGAGCTGATTTTCAGGACCGATGCCAAGCTGGTCTGGGAGGCTGTGCAGATGGGATGGGCTGACTTGGGGCATTCGGGGAGGGCGGATGGGAACACAAGCGGTGCTTCCGTCCACCCTTTCCTCACAACAGCTCTGTCGGAGGATGGCCTACGTCCCCCAGGAACAGGAGGCCAGATCCCCCTGTCTCCCACTTGAAGGTGGCTGAGTCCAGTAGCATGTCATTCTGGTGGCAAGTCTCACCATTGTGCTGCAATTGGTGGGGGAGGGAGGGATAAGAGGGAGTTTGGGGGGTGAATTGGCCTTTCAGCATGAAGGGCTGTGGCAGTTCACAAAGTATTCCCCTAGGAGGGTGGTGAAGCACTGGGATGGGTTCCCTAGGGAGGTGGTGGAATCTCCGTCCCTAAAGGTGTTTAAGTCTCAGCTTGACAAAGCCCTGGCTGAGGTGATTTAGTTGGATTGATTCTGCTTTGGGCAGGGGGTTGAACTCAATGACTCCTGAGGTCTCCTCCAGCCCTGGGAGTCTATGAGTCTAGGACCTGCCTTGGATTCCCTTCGCTAATTGCTAAAAGCCGAGGAAACGTGTGAGATCTGGAGAAGGAACAGGAAGTGGATGGGAGGAAAGACTCCGGGAGTCAGGTGGGATTGTGACAGCCCGAGCGCCGGCGTTCTCCTCGAATTCACTCCATCACTAGCCACAGGAGCGGGCTCTCACTGAGCTGGGCTCCTGGGAAGAGGTGGGAGAGAGTTTAAGTGTCCGTGGGGATTTCCAGGCCTACCTGTTCTCGGCTCACTTGGGAAAAGGCGGCAGGTGCTCCTGGAGCGATTTCTGCCCTGGCACAGGCCAGTTTGTTACCCACAGTTCACTTGTACGACACCGCCCTCAATGGGCCAATAGGTGGATGACTCCAGACACCCCCATTTTCCTGATGGGGAAACTGAGACAGAGACACTTTGGGACCTGCACAGGCTGGTGAGTCATTGGCAGAGTGGCCAGTACAACCCAGGACTCCTGACTTTCAGGTCCCTCCTGTGAACCCCAGACTCTCCACTCCCTGGCCCATTCTTAGCAAAGGCCCCATTCAAACTTGTTGCCCTGTCTTCTCTGAGCCTACACGCTCCCACTTGCTGCCTCAGCCCTCAAGGGTCTCTTACACGCTCCCTCTCTGCCTACGCTCTTCCCCTCCCTCTAGGAACAATTGCTGTAGGTCAGCACAGCATCTGTGCTCTTCTCACACCTCACACCAGTGGCTGGGATCTCGTTAGCCGCCTCCATCCCCTACCCCTGTTTATCTCACATTTTTGAACCCCTCGTCTCCTTTCTCGCTGGAAGGGAGTTGCCGCCGTGTGAGTTGTGAAGGGGCTGACAGCTCCTCATGCCAGCATGCCAGGGCTAGGGGGCGCGGGGCTCTCTGAGCCGACGGCCTGCTCATATCAGAGCAAGGAGAGGAACCGGATCACCCCATTCTGGCAGCCCAGCATGCCCCCTTCCTTGCATACTCAATACCCAAACAACACCAACAGCTGAATATCGGGCACTTACATGCTAATAACCTCGAGTAGCAGAAACATTTTGACAGGGTTTTTTTTTTTCCTTCTACCCCTCTCCCCTCTTTTTCTGCTTTGTAATTCAACCGTTGTGCCTCTTGCTCCCTATGGATACGTCTACACTACAACATTAATTCGAACTAAGCTAATTCGAAGCAGTGCCGGCAGGGCATCAGAGGAGGACTGAGAGCATGGAGATGCTGTCTCAGGTTAGCCGAGGGCTGTGCTTAAAGGGACCCGACCCCCACCCCAGACAGACAGTTCTCAGGGGTGCCCCGCTTGCAAAGCAGTCCTGGCTTGGAGTGCCCGGACTACCCACACTGGGCACATCACAGCACTCAGCCATCAGCCCGGCTGCACTTACCGCAGGCTGCCATCTGGGGAGAGGGGGCAATCGGGGGGCTGCAGGAGAGCTTCCACCCCCAGAAGCCCGCAGAGCCAGCCCAGTCTTCCCCATCGGGGGCTCGTGCCCCATTCCTCCCTCACCTCCTTCCACTTACCCTTCCCTAGCCCCTCTTCTTGATGTACAAAATAAAGAAAATGTGTCTTCCAAAATGGAATCTGTCTTTATTGAACAAAACTGGGGGAGACTGGAAAAAGGAGGTGGGAGAGGGGAAGAGAGAGGCTGGGAGAGGGGAGGACAACTAAAATGATCAGGGGTTGGGAACAGGTCCCATATGAAGAGAGGCTAAAGAGACTGGGACTTTTCAGCTTAGAAAAGAGGAGACGGAGGGGGGACAGGATAGAGGTCTCTAAAAGCAGGAGTTGGGTGGAGAGGGTGCATACAGAAAAGTTCTTCATTAGTTCCCATAAAGAAGGACTAGAGGACACCAAAGGAAAGGAATGGGTAGCAGGCTTCAAACTAGTAACCGAAAGTTGTTCTTCACAAAGCAAATAGTCAACCTGTGGAACTCCTTGCTGCAGGAGGCTGTGAAGGCTAGAACTAGAACAGAGTTTAAAGGGAAGTGAGATCAAGTCATGAAGGTTGGGTCCATGGAGTGGTATTAGCCAGGGGGTAGGAGTGGTGTCCCTGCCCAAGGTTTGTGGAAGGCTGGAGAGGGATGGCATGAGACAAATGGCTTGATCACTGTCTTTGGTCCATCCCCTCCAGGGTCCGTAGGGTTGGCCGCTGTCGGCAGACAGGCTACTGGGCTAGATGTACCTTTGGTCTGACCCAGGACGGCCATTGTAAGCTCGGGGCTCAGGGTCGGGGGTCTCAGTGGACCCCCTTGATTCTCTTGCACACCTGCTCCTGGGTGGCCAGGCTGGCAGCTCTCCTGCCCTAGCCAGCCACTTTCCTGTGCCTAGTGCGGAGATCGTGGACGAGGTTCACGATGTCTGCACTAGCCCAGGCGGGTTCCCGCCTCTTGCGGTCCCGGGCAAGCTCCCGGGAGCCACCAGCCTGGTCCCGGGAAGAGGGAGAGGGCTGGGGGGCATCGGGTGGGTGGCTCGATCCGTGCCAGGTGCAGGGTCTGCTGGCTGGGTGCTGGCAGGCTTGCACCTGGCACGGGCACCGAAGCCAGCCCGTGCCCCTTTAAGGGGTCCGGGGCCGGGAGGCGGGCAGTAGAGTTTCCTTGGTGTTGGCCAGAGTGGCCACCAGGGAAACCTGGGGAGGGCTAGCCTCCCACTAGTTCGAATTAAGGGGCTGCACACCCCTTAATTCGAACTAGCTAGTTCGAACTAGGCTTAATCCTCTTAAAATGAGGTTTTCCTAGTTCGAACTAAGCGCTCCGCTAGTTCTATTTAAATTCGAACTAGCGGAGCGCTAGTGTAGCGCCTATTAAAGTTAATTCGAACTAACGTCTGTTAGTTCGAATTAACTTTGTAGTGTAGACATACCCTATGTGTCATCTGAAGAAGTGGGTTGTGCCCATGAAAGCTCTGATACTATCTCTGCAGTTTTGGGTTGGACTCAAGTTGGTCTCAGTTTTGGGTGTGTCTACACAGCATCCTCAACTCGAAATAAGATACGCAATGTGCACTACGCAAATTGGTATCTTATTTTGAACCTATTTTGAAATTTGAAATTTGGCGCATCTACACAGCGGCAAATTTCGAAATAACGTGCTATTTTGAGCCATCCCTTATCCCTTGTGCAACGACGTTTACCGAGATGGTGAAATGGCGCACCCGTTATTTCGAAAAATATTTGGAAATAACAGGCAGCTTGAGTAGACACAGGGTAGCTATTTCAGGATACGTCCAGTGTCCCGAAATAGCCGTGCAGTGTAGACGTACCCTGAGTGACCACTGTTGTTTTTTTAGTTACATTCTAACACGGCCACCCCTGTGAAATGTTTACATTCCTTTCACCATTAGCCTTTCCCTGCATCGATCTGCACAAGGATGGAGAGTTTGGCCAAGTTTGCCTCTGTCTGGTATGGGTGGCACCCAACTTCCTGCCAGGAGTCTAGGGGGTGGGGGGCAGTTTCAATGGGATGAGACCACAGAGAGACCTCAGCAGTGATGAGTTATGAGGAGAGCTGTACAGAGAGGGTCTCTTGAGGGCAGTGGATGTTTTCCCATTGTCTCCTATGGGCTTTGGATCAGGCCCCAAACAGAAGGCCTCCTCCTTGGGGTTTGAGTTGGGAAATCTGAGATACTAGCAGTGGAAAGGACCTTCCAGATCATCCAGCTCTGAGCAGGACCATTCCTTGCAAATGGGGTTTCCTCTCCTCCCCTGGAGATGCTGCTGTATGGGCTGGTCCATCTCAGCACTGGGGGGGGGGGGCTTGCCTTGGCATTCAGCCAGCATCTTCCTTTCCTACTGTCACCCTCTTAATCCCCTTTAATGGCCCCTTCCCTCTGCCGTCAGGTGCCCATAACTGCCAGGCACCCAGATTCCCAGCCTTGCTGAGGCCGTCGCTTTGTGCCCTCAGCTTGGCATGGGGACCGTCTGGGGGCTTCCCTTTCTGCACGGGGTCTGTGAAGAGCAGCGCCTGTCTTGGCGAGGGGGTTTCGGGATCTGTGCGGTAGGGAGAAGGGGGAAGCAGAGATGAAGGGAGAGGGAGAAGAAGCAAAGACAGAAAAGTTCTGATCTGCTCAGGCCCTGATACTGTGGCCATCCGCACGGTATCCGGGCAGGGTCTCTTCCGCCTTGCACAGCCCTTGTCGTCTACTCTCTGCATCACGTCCTGAAATCTACTCCCCACTCACCCCCAGAACTACCCCCTTAGCATTCACTCCTCTCTCTGACCTCAGTCACTATCCATTTTCTGCCCTTGGTGCTCTGAAGGGGGGAAGGACTTAAAGGACAAGGGAGCGAGAATACAGAACAGATTTCCTCGAGGCAAAGGAGCCAAACCCTCCTGCCCTACCAGCATCCCCCCATCCCAGCAGCCCCACCTGCAGCTGGGGGAGGGGGAGCAGAGATGTCCCCAGCTTCCCAACCACTGGCATCTCACACACCCCTCCCTGCACATTTTCCTGCATTTCCTGCCATAAAGGCAGATGTAAAAAGGGCTGAGCATCTCGGTTTTGTTTGCATCCTCTTTAATTTCACCCTGCTTCTCCTCTCACTAATAGAGCTACTTTATCTCCAGTACTTTGCTTTCCTAGGCTGTATCCATAGACACCCGGTTTGTCATTACCCCGGGCCGGTGTGAGCATTACCTCATTCTTCTCACTGCCTTATTCTCGTCTGGTGGCATCTCAGTATCTCCTTCCCATCGCTGGGGTTTAAACTAGTGTCGGGGGTAAGATTTTCCATTGATAGTTTCCTTGCCAATCGGTGTGCTCTTTCCGTCAGCCCGAAATGATTGGCAAATTCCGACTGAGTTCACCAAATCGTTTGGGCCAAACCGGAAGTGCCAGATGTTCGGCTCGGGCAGAAGGAAATGTGGTTTGGGAGAGTTGGACGTTTTCCATTTCAGGCATTGTGGCCAAAGCAACAGAGGGTTAGATTCATGAAACAGCTGTGGGGGGAGTCACAGGCATCCCGTTTACGCCTTGTGGTCAGGACACTGGCCTGGGATCTGGGGGCAGTTGCCCCGTCTGCCCGAGGAGGTAGGATGGGATTGGCACCTCTCAGCCTAACTCTGGAGCTGTTCTATTTGGGGGCTCCCTTGGTCTCTCCCATTGGCTCTGTTCCCGTGTGTAAAGTCACGGCAAGCACCAGTCTGTAGGGGTCATGGCCAGTCTCAGCCAGAGAGGGGCCCGTTGCCATGGCCTGTAGCTCTAAAGAACCCGCGGCCCCGCATGGAGATGGGTCTGAGGAAGCTCTGGCGCGAGGCTGTGAAGGAGCTGGTGCTGGCGGGGAGGCGAGGATGGTGTTAGGGGAGCAGGCGGTGGAATACACACACCGGGCCAGGGCCTGTGCTGGAGTGCCGGTGCGCAGGCTGCTGTTACGGCATCTGGGGGAAGGCTCAGGTGCAATTAGGAGAGATTTGCAGGTGGAGAGAGGGCTATTTCCCATTTACCCTGGAGATGATCTGCCTCTCGAGCCAATCAAAGAGGCACAGTGCGGGGCTCTGGACTGCAGGCAATCAGGCAGCACTCCAAGCACTTAGCATTGTTTTAAAAATAAAAACGAGACGAAGCCGCTGTGCATCGCGTCGAAGGGTCGTGTTTCACGAGCGGCTCTGCGGGAGGCTCCGGGGCTTCTGCCTCCTGCTGCCACTGCCTGTGGAGTGGGGTGCCTTTCAGTCAGGGCGTCCGGTGGAGGGGGGGGAGAGACTGGCCCCAGCCAGTGCGTAGCCCCTTGGGCTATTCCTTTGTGTGACCCTGTGAGGATTTGTGTGCCCAGACGCTGTGGATTGGTACGTGTGTGGCTCCTCCCGCCGGGTGTGCCGGGGCAGAAGGGGTAGAAAGGGAAATCTGCCCTGAGCCCCAGCTGCCTCATGGCAGAGGGAACCTGCTGAGGTAAAGGTGGTGGGGAGAGCCCCCCGTTCCCCGTTTCTGCCTTCTGGAGACCCTGAGAATCCACCTGGCCTGCTGCAGCCTGAAGGCTCCCCCATGGAGCAGAAGTAGCGTGGGCCCCTCCCCTGTGAGCTGCCCACTCCCATCCTGAGGGACCACCTCTGAGCTTGCTGCCTGGACGCTGGGGGGCTGGGCGAGAGAGAAACGCGCGCTCACTCGTGCCTGGGCTGTCCCCCTTCTCACAGCTCTCTGAGCCACCAGGACTGTCACTCCTGGCTGACCCAGGGTGAGCTGGAACCACTGGCTCACGCTGCCTCCCCAGGCGAGTGCTGCCTGCGTGGCTGCTGGATTTTTAACCCTGGGGCTGCCTGACTCGAGATGAGGCCGGGGTAGGAAAGCTAGCGGTGGCCTTAGCTCTGTGGGCGCCGCCACTGCCCAGTGCATTGACGGAGAGTCCCCGCAGAAGCTCACTGCAGGGGGCACCAACCTGCTTTTTAGATCCCTTCCTCTTCTCTTCTCTTCTCTTCTCTTCTCTTCTCTTCTCTTCTCTTCTCTTCTCTTCTCTTCTCTTCTCTTCTCTTCTCTTCTCTTCTCTTCTCTTCTCGTGGTGGGTTAAAGTCATCCATCAGCAAAGGACGTGTCCCCCCTTTAAACCAGCCTTTCTCAAATGTGGCCGCCCGGGCTCCATGTGTCCACCAGGGCTTCTCCTGAGGCTACGGACCTCCTGGGCAGTGATGGGACGGCGCGCGGGGGGGAGAAGTGGGACAAAGCAGTGGTTGGGCCCCACCACCCCCTCTGGAGAGCAGGCAGCCAGTGGGATGTTGGGGTTCGGCCTCAGCCCTGGAGTGGAAGGGGACAGGCTTTGGTCTCTGGGCTTTTCCCTGGCTGCATGATGGCCGGCTTTGGCCTGAGCTCACCCCTCATCACCTCAGGCTTGTGCTGCTTCCCGCAGTGCCCCATTCCCCTGTCTCCACCGCCTCTGTACCCACCTCCCCAGCCAGGCCTGCACTTGTCCCTGGGCTTGCTAGAGCATAAAAGCAAGATTTCACAAGCGTACAAATACCACTTTTCACAGCAAGCTTCCTTCTAGCGAGCAAGCCTGAAAACAGCTCCACTGGAAAAGCAAAAGGATCAATAAGAAAATAAGAGAGGAACTTTCAAAACCCCTTATTTGTGTTTCTCTTTGGTTTAGGTCCAGTAAAGAATAGAAACAACTAAACATTATTTTTATTAGTGCATCTGCAACCCCCCCCCCCAAACCCTACATAGAAAAATGACAATGATTGGAATATGGGTATGTGCATATTCTTCAACCATTTTCTCCTAAAGAATTTTGTGAGGCCACCAAAAATTTTGTTGTGAGAACCCCTGCTTTAAACCCCCTCCAGGATAGCAGTGACCCAAGTGGCTTCTTCCTTTTAGGGGCAGGGGGTTTATTCATAAGCCGGGCCTCCTCACACAGCTTTTAATATCAGGAAAATCTTGCTGGATTTCCACACTGCTTTTTCCTGAGCTGCATGTAGAATCCCAGGGCTGGAAGAGACCTCAGGAGTCATCGAGTCCAGCCCCCTGCCTAAAGCAGGACCAATCCCAACTCAATCATCCCGCCAAGGCTTTGTCAAGCCGAGACTTAAACACCTCTAGGGATGGAGATTCCACCCCCTCCCCAGGGAACCCATCCCAGTGCTTCCCCATCCTACTAGGGAAATAGTTTTTCCTAATATCCAATCTAGACATCCCATTCTGCAAATTGAGACCATTGCTCCTTGTTCTGCCATCCATCACTACTGAGATCAACGTCTCTCCATCCTCTTTGGAACCTCCTTTCAGGAAGCTGAAGGCTGCTATCAAATCCCCCCTCACTCTTCTCTTCTGCAGACTAAATAAGCTCAAATCCCTCATCCTATCCTCACAGGTCATGTGCTCCAGCCCCCTAATCATTTTGGTCGCCCTCCGCTGGACCCTCTCCCGTATGTCCACATCCTTTCTGAACTGGACACAATACTCCAGAAGTATCCTCACCAGTGCCAAATAAAGGGGAATAATCACTTCTCTGGATCTGCTGGCAAAGCTCCTCCTAATGCACCCTAATATGCCATTAGCCTTCTTGGCTGCAAGGGTACACTGTTGACGTTGAAGGGCACATATGTTTCATTCAAGGTGTGTGGGTTGACCTAGATCCAACAGAGAGGCATTTGGGGCTCAGACTCTGTTCCCCCACCTCACCCTGGTAGGAAGAAAGCTCCTTCTTTGCATCCAGAACAGCTAGATCTAGTTTGGTGTTTCCATCCACTGTGGAAAGGTTGCTCATTGCTCATGGGAGTGTGTTCAATACACTGCCAGCTCCACTGTGAAGGGTGCTGTACCTGTCAGTGGCCTGGATTGTTAGCTGGGATGGACTAGAAACCATTAAGATTTCTAAGGAGCAGGGGTTGTTAGGGTCTCTGCTCACTAGGCCTTCATGTCTGTAGGCAGGTGTGTTTGATCCCAGATACTGTTCCGCTGGGATGCGACTGGAATAAATCAACATGCAGCAAATTTCTGGTTTTCCTCCCCTCCCCAGTGTCCCTCCACTGCCCTTTAAAGAAATTCAGGTCATTCCTAGAATTAGGGCTTCCACACTGCTGGGGAGCAGTGTTTAAACAGCTTACAATCGATTATGCAAAGTGTGTTTTTCAAAGGCTTTAGCCGGGTGCGTTAAGCCTCACCAAATACATTCTCCATTCTGGGGCAGGCTCTCACAAGTGGGTCGGAATCTGAGTAGGAATCAGGGGAGGCCTTTTGGGGAGCATTCAGGCTTATTTCCTGGAAATAACTGACCGCTTTCGACAGAGGGACTTTGCGGGGAGGAATTGTATTTAGCCGGCTTCGTTTATCGGGAGACGCCAGCTGGGATTAGTCACAGCTCAGACGATAGATAAATCCTCCTCTTCCTCCTCTTGGCTGAGAGGTGCTATGAAATGTTCAGGGAAGTGTGTGTGTGTGTGTGTGTGTAACGCCTGTGGAGAGCTTGCAAACACAATGAGCGTCCATCCCATGTGTCGGTCTCCCTCCCCCCCACATACATTTTTTTCTTCCCTTCTTCCACCCAATGCTCTGCATACAGAGATTGCTGGCTGGGAGGGGGCTCTGGCTGGCAAACTTGAAATCCAGTGGCTGGTTTATAACAAGACATCTGTACGTGTTAGAGAAGACAAGAAACCCCGCGCTGCTGCTGCGTGCACTGCTGTGTCTGATAATGGTTCTACCACGGGGAAAGTAGGTCACTCTGTTCTGCAGAGCCGAGTGAGAGTGCAGTACCAATGCTCCTCTCAGAGCTCATGGACTTCCCCCTCCGGACCTCGGTGCCAATTACGTCCTCCTCTCTTCCACCCCTTCCCCGGTGGACCTGCCCCAGCCCCCTTCCCCCCGGGCGAGGGATGCCGCCGGTAGGGCACCTGCGGCTGGCTTTGGGAGAAGGGATCTATTAGCTAGAATGCTCCAGTGCCCCAATGTGATTGTTCGGATAATCAGCATGGGATCTGACACTGCCCTGCCGTGACCCACCAGCAGTTCCATAGACGTCCGTGCAGGGTCGGCTGGCACAAGAGAAGGAGCAATACCCAGGTGCACCCCAACCCAGAGGGGGTCCAATAAAGAGAGGTGGGGTAGGGACACCACGGAAGGGACGGGCCTGTCTGGGAACAAGTGTGGAGAGGGACAGGCTCTCTGGTTCTCAGACTGTCCAGGCAGCAGTTTGGTGCCAGGGCCTCTCTGCACTCTTCACAGAGTTTGGTGCAAGGAAGCCATGTCATGGATGAAGGTTTTGTTCAGCATCTTTATTAATGACCTGGATGAGGGGATGGGTTGCACCTTCAGCAAGTTCACAGATGACACTAAGCTAGGAGGAGAAGTAAATACTCTGCAGGGTAGGGATAGGGCCCAGAGTGACCTAGACAAATTGAAGGATTGTGCCAAAGGAAATCTGATGAGGTTCAGCAAGGACAAGTGTAGAGTCCCACCCTTGGGAAGGAAGAATCCCAAGCATAGTTACAGGCTGGGGACCGACTAGCTAAACAGCAGTTTGGCAGAAAAGGACCTGGGGATTGCAGTGGATGGGAAGCTGAATATGAGTCAACAGTGTGCCACTGTAGCCAACAAGGCTAATGGCATATTAGAGTGCATTAGGAGGAGAATTGCCAGCAGATCTAGAGAAACGTGGATGCAAGGATGTGGATGCATTGGAGAGGGTCCAGTAGAGGGTGACCAAAATGATTAGGGGACTGGAGCACATGACCTATGAGGAGAGACTGAAGGATTTGGGTTTGTTTAGTCTGCAGAAGAGAAAAGTGAGGGGGGATTTGAGAGCAGCCTTCAATTTCCTGAAGGGAGTTCCAAAGAGGATGGAGAGAGGCTGTTCTCAGTAGTGACGGATGGCAGAACAAGGAGCAATGGTCTCCAGTTACAGTGGGAGAGGTCTTGGTTGGACATTAGGAAAAACTATTTCCCTAGGAGGGTGGTGAAGCGCTGGGATGGGTTCCCTAGGGAGGGGGTGGAATCTCCATCCCTGGAGGTTTTTAAGTCTTGGCTTGACAGGGCCCTGGCTGGGTTGATTTAGTTGGGATTGGTCCTGCCTTGGGTAGGGGGCTGGACTCGATGACCCCTTGAGGTCTCTTCCAGCCCCAGGACTCTAAGGTGCATGTGCAAGATTCTCTGGCTCAGCAGGCAGCGGGGCCTTTGGGGAAGTTTCTCAGAGGAATTAACATCTCATAGAGGCGAATCGAGTCTCCTTCCACCTCCCCCCGTGCAGTGGGCGTGGCTATTGAAATAGAGACCACTGGTTAGAACTCTAGGTGTTGCCCTCCAGTGCCCCCTGCTGGCCAATACTTACACTCTGTATCCAGGTCCTGCCTGGCTCCATGTGGGCAGTGACCGCGACAAAGCTCTTGGCCAGAAGTGGTGGTAAGGAGTGTGGTGGGTTGGATGAGAGCTGAGGTAATGAGTGAGCATGGACATTGAGCTACCCTGCTTCCAGCTTGGGCTTGAAGCAGGCTGTTGGGGTGGCGTGATGGCAATTGGCCAGGCCACTTCTTTCCCTGTGCCTTTGAGGACTTTGCTCTACCACCCCCTCCCTCCCTCTTGCACTAGCTCTGGAAATTCACCCGGCCTCGGACGGGCAGCAAAGGAGTGAAACACGACTACCTATTGCCAGGGGCCAGGGGAGCATTCCTTGCTGCAGAGAAGAGTGCCAGCCAAGCAGCATGCACCAGACAAGCCGAGGGGGGAATGAAGAGGCGCTTTCGAGAGAGAGGTGTTTTAAGTGCAAATCAAAAACCTTTCTCTAGTGGCGTCCAAGAGCAGCATTTTGTTATAGGCACCTGTTGTGAAATGGGAGGGAACTTGGAAATTGGCTCCATTCCTTCCAGGGCCTGGTTGGCCTCCTCCCACCTTGACCCCCTGCTCGCGTCTGTTCTTACCATCTCCAGGCAGATGATGCCAAGGGAGAACCTGCCAGGCGTGACAAATTGGACAGAGGCGGGTGGGTGTCTGGGGAGTGCTCAGCCGCTCTGCCCAGGCACTGAACTGTGGTGCATGGTGGATTGCAGGAGCCAGAAGGAGCATGTGGTAGCTGAGGTGAGCCCCATGGTGAGAAATCTGCTGGGGCGATCCCACCAGGAAAGGAGACGTTTCACCCCACCAGGCCGGGCCTCGTGCTTCTGAGGCAAACCTTGGAGCGTGGCGTTGTGTTTCCTAGATGGATGTGTGTCACAGGCATTGCCATATTGCACCTGACCAGCTGTCCAGTGGCCACCACCACATGCCTCAGATGAAAGTACAAGAAACCCTGATGTAGGCAGCTCAGAGAGAACCTGCCCCCAAGGTCAGTGTCCACCTAACCCTCCCTAATTAGGGCCAGCCCATGGAGCTGACTCTATAGCTTAATGGCTAAGGTACCTGCCTTGGAAGTAGGAAAGCCACATTCAAGTCCTCCCAGAGGAGTCTGTGTAATCATTTACACACAGTAGAATGTTTCTAGTGCTGTTCTAGAGTGATGTCCCACAGCTGACACACTTGGGCTCCCCTGCACTGGGGGAGACCCAATCTCTTTCTACACCAGGCAGAAGGGGAGTCAAACCTGTCACATTCCAAGTGAGCATCCTAAAGCTTATAAAGTAGCTGCTGCCCCCTCCTCCTACCATTTTGGCAAGCTACTCTCCCTCCCCTTTGCTTGTATGCAAACATCTGAATGAAACTGTCCCTTTCAGCTTTGTCCAGAAATTTTGGAAAATGTCATTTTTGCTGTGACACGCAATATTTTGAATTTCTCTTTTTCATCCCAACTTGGAATGAAAAGTTGAAATATGAAAAGTTTTTGCAAAGTTCCAAAATAATTTTAGTTCAACCTCTCTGAATTATGTTTCATTTTGAGTAAAAAAAACTTTAAAAACTCCAAGCCTAAGTAATCCTGTAGCACTTTAGAGACTAACAAAAATATAGATAGTATCATCAGCAGGGCTTGACAAATGGTGGCGAAAGCCGCTTGCCAGCCCCGCGCTGCGCATGCGCAAGAGCCGCATTGCACATGCGCACGCCGCCGGTAAACGGGGTGCGCGGCTGAAATCTACTCGCCACGGGCAAGTAGATTCTATAGTTTGTCGAGCCCTGGTCATCAGCATTTGTGGGCACAACCACTTAGTCTGTGCCACCCTGGGCTGCTGCCGGGCCTCATGGGAAGTGTGATTGAGAGGTCTCGTTTCACCCATGCTCTCTGATAGCTTGCTGGCTGATGCACTGTGATCACACCACACCCATCGTGCACTGTATGGCTTCACACAAAGGGGAGACAGCAGTGCATCATGGGAGATCTAGTGCAACCCGAGTGTCAGTCTGGCCCCTAGTGGATGGCAGAGGCAGGAGGCATTTGAGTTACAACACCTATGAGGCCCTGTGGCAGGGGAGGATGTAAACTCCCACTTCAATGGGTGCATCCTCTGCCCCTGCACGGCAACCCTAATCCCAGCTCAGTGTGGAGGGAAGGTGCTGTGGGGAAAGCAGGGGAGGTAGGAGTGAGCCCACCCCACACTGCTCCTGCGTGGCAGCTGGGCCCAGCTCCCTCCTCTCAGCATGGCCACCTGGCACGGGCAGGGTTATAGTACCACTCAGGTTTGTCATGTGGCAGAGAGGTGGCTGAGCCAAATCTGAGCAGTGCTATGGCCCAACGGGCCAGGTTGCGATGCCTGGCTCCCCCTGCACCCCGCTCCCTTCCTGGCTGGGCACCGGACGTTATGATTTCTGTGGGGGCCGTTGAACCTGGGAGTCCAGCTAACGCGGCCCCTGCACTGCAGCCGCTCAGAAGAACAGAGTGAGGTCCAGCTGCCTGCAGCATTTTGATCTGCTTGGACAACGAGAAATGGCTCGATTTCATTTGCGGTGTCCCAACAACATGGTTTGGATTTTGTGGAAGCTGCTTCTTCTGTCCCAAAAACGTTTAGCTGGGAAATCCCTGACCAGCTCCAGTCAAATCGGTCACATGTAACCCTCTGTAGCACCTTCCACTAATGTGCTTATGGCTGTCCGTAACAATCTCTACTTATGTCTGTGGCATGCTTATCACATCTATTAATGGTGTCCTAATCCCCTTATAAACCATTTATAAATGGAACCTTCATCGGGAGTGCGGCGGAACACCGGGGTACTCCTGTTTTCAAGGGCGTGACGTGGACCAAACAGAGCTGCCTCGCTCACACCTGGAGCACAGGGATTTCTTTCAGGCAGAGCTTCCTGACATCTTGTGTCACTTTGCCAGCCAGCTACGTCCCCCCGCCTAGGCTGACAGATGCTCATGTTCCAGGGTGAGAGGTGACCAGTGAGCATGGGTGATTGACCCACCTGGAACGAGTACGACTGTCGGGAGCAGGGCAGACCATGCGGGGGTGATGGCTCCCGAAAGTCAGGGAGAGCACTGCAGTGCGAGAGATGGAGTGAGAGTAAGTGAAAGAGGAGTGAGGGGGAGTGAATGGCCGGGCTCAGCAGAGACGGGTCTGGATTTTATTTTATGGTACAACAATTCTAGGTAGGGAGGTTTTTTGAATATGTAACTTAATCAGAATCCTACCTCCACCCCAATAGCAGCCTCTCCGGAGAATGCAGCGATTTCTTCTGAGCCTGGGTATTCACCGGAGAGGCCATTAGGAAGGCTTTGTTCAACCAGCATGTAAACAGCCACACAGCGCCATCACACAGCTGTGCTGCAGGACAGACTCAAAGACGCCAGAGGCTGAATTTCTTTGGCACATTTGGTCCGGCCCGTTAGTATTACTGGGTTTGCACTGGTGCATCTGGGGGCAGACTTTGACCTCATGTACATATGTGTGCACAGACTCCTAACACGTGGGCACAGAGACATGCAGTTCACATTCAAACGCATGTGCTTACACTCATGTATGCGCTCCCTTGACAATGTACCTGTGCACATAAATGTCCTTGGCTCTCCTGCCCTCCAGTATTGAATTCAGAAACTAAGTGGGATTAGCATGACCTTTATGCAATCCCAGGTGTCACATGAACTGTGCCTGCAGACCCTACCCCCAGGGGACCTAGGGATAGGGGCAAACAACATGAGCAATAAAATCTTACTGTGCTTTCAGTCCCAAACTGCTTTATTCCCTGCTAGTGCGTTATCGGAGAGCCTTGGCCGGGTGGTGAAGATACAGCGAGCGAGGCAGGGAATAAATTGAGTGTGTATATCACCGGCAGGTCTGGGTTTTATTGATTTTCAATGAAAGGCTGTGTCATGAATTTTTCTCTTCCACTGTATTTGCTGCAAAGTTGCATCTCGGCTCCACGCGTTAGCTGCTAACTTGAGAATTCATTTTTTTTCACCCCCCTACTTTAAAAAAAAAAGAGGCAAGTTTTGGGCACATTGTTTTTAAGAGCATGATGGATGCGGTGGCTTTGCTAATCCAACACGAGAACAGAAAGCTGATATTAACAGCGGAAAACGTTATGTCCAGCGCGTCAAGTGACTTATCGCTAACGGGCGCATGGGGAATACTTCCTATTTGATGGGCTGTGCTGACCTTCACATAGCTACTCCAGCCAGTGCACAGAAAAGAGGCTTTCGCTCCTCCATGGAGGGGACATCACATCAGCTGTAAGAGACTGTGAGAGCCTGTGGGGAGAGAAGAGGGCCTAGGAAGTTACCTTGTAACTTCTCCTATTCAGAACAGAACCTTTCAGATTCTGTAGGCAGCTGTGTTAAGAGATACAAACTAACTGGCTGTGGACCAGCTGCGAAGTCTGGCTCCTGATCCCAGTTCTTCTATACTTTGGGGAGGTCCAGATCTGGATGCGTTACTTTGGCTCATTGAAAGAGGAGCAGGCAAGGCATTAGGATGGGAATTTTCTCAAGGTTCAGCTGCAACTCTTGTCTCTTGGTAGCTGAAGAAAGGAATGTGCAAATTCTGGGCACACTCGGGAGCACTAGAGAGGGCTCCAGCAAGGCGACGAAGCAGGGGGGAGAATTGAGACAGTCGGACAGCGCTGAATATTTGTGAGCTGGCTGCAAAAAAGAATCCGGCTTTCTACGATTTATGCTTCAGACAAAACACAGCATGGAGGAGTTTGGCTCTGGAGATAGAGGCAATCTGATGGCTACTGCATATGGCCCAATAGTCATGGTTTCTCCAGGTCAAATGTCTTGCTGCTTTGTGTAGAGTGGGGGAGGTGAGGTATTCCCTTTGGACACTCTATGCTTGCTAGGAAGGGTCCCATGCAATGGGTAGTTCCTCCAGGAAAGCTGGAGGTCTAGTTCTTAATATAAGGACTCTCTTCCTCTAGCAACAGTCAATTCACTTTGCTGTTAGGGCTGTCAAGAGATTAAAAAATTAATCGCGATTAATTGTGCAATTAAAAAGTTAATTGTGATTAATCGCAATGTTAAACAGCAGTAGAATACTGCTTATTAAAATATTTGTGGATGTTTTCTACATTTTTAAATGTATTGATTTGAATTACACTGGAGAACTCCGAATATAGTGTTCACTTTATTTTTGATAGCAAATATTTGTGCTGAAAACACAAAACCACAAAAGAAAAAGGTTTTTTTCAGTTCCCCTCATACAAGTACTGCAGTGCACTCTCTGTACCATGAAAGATGAACTTACAAAAATAGAATTATGAACAAAAAATAACTGCATTCAGAAATAAAGCCGTGTAAACATTGTAAGTCCACTGAGTCCTACTTCTTGTTCAGCCAGTCACTCAGACAAAGACATTTCTTTAAATTTCCAGACGATAACCCTGTCGGCGTCTTGTTTACCATATCTGCAGGGGTGGCCTGACACACAGCCCCTTCTCTCCTCTTCCTGAGTCTAGGATTCTGTTTCCAGCCTGGGCCAGCAGTGTGTTGTCTCACCTCATTCCTTCCTCTTCCTCACTTCAGGGAGTGCAGGCAGGCTGTGAGGCTGCCTGACCTGGCCATTCCCAGCCTTTCTTTCTTCTCCAGCCTAGTACCCAGTGCTGGTGGAAATGAAGCGCTCGGGCAGGTGCTGCAAGAACCTTGGAAATACACATGGCGGAGCCATCTCTGCAGGGACTCGTCTCTCCACTGACTCCCAAGTGGCCCCAATTTTTAGAGCAATTAGTGGATCAAGCCTGAGCTACATCAGGACCAAATGTTGATCTCTAGGGCACTGCAGCATCTACACCCCTCTAGGACAATGCAGATCTCACAGCCGGGGGCAGCATATGTGAGAGCAGGGCTGAGGCATTCTGAGTCAAGGGGATCGAGCTGTGGAACAGTTGCCTGGAGGGGATCAGGCCAATCCAGAGTCTGACCAGCTTTAGGATTTTCTTCAGAATCGCCCCGTTTCCACGGACAGAGTAACGCTCACAACACTGACATCCCCTTCTGCCCCATAGCCCTAGCAACCCCAAATAATCCTGAACTGTACCCCAGCCAGAGTTCTGACCCCCTCACGGGCGCCGTGATGGAAAAGTTCAGCTCTTGCTATTGACCATTCAGATTAGCTTCTATGATGAGGTAACTGGCTCTGTAGATATGGGAAAGTCAGCGGATGTGATATACCTTGACTTTAGCAAAGCTTTTGATACGGTCACCCACAATATTTGTGCCTGCAAGTTAAGGGAATATGGATCAGATAAATGGACTGTAAGATGGATAGAAAGCTGGCTAGACTGTCGAGCCCAACGGGTAGTGATCAACGGCTTGATGTCAAGTTGGCGGTCGGTTTCTAGCGGAGTGTCCCAAGGATCTGTTCTTGGATCAGTTTTGTTCAACATCTTTATTAATGACCTGGATGGGGGATGGATTGCACCCTCAGCAAGTTTTCAGATGACACTAAGCTGGGGGGAGAGGTAGATACGCTGGAGGGCAGGGATAGGGTCCAGAGTGACCTGGACAGATTAAAGATTGGGCCAAAAGAAATCTGCTGAGGTTCAACAAGGACAAGTGCAGAGTTCTGCCCTTGAGATGGAAGAATCCCAAGCATTGGTACAGGCTGGGGACCGACTGGCTAGGTAGCAGTTCGGCAGAAAAGGACCTGGGGATTACCATGGATGAGAAGCTGCACATGAGTCAACAATGTGCCCTTGTAGCCAAGAAGGCTAATGGCATATTGGGGTGCATTAGGAGGAGCAGCTCTAGAGAAGTGATTATTGCCCTTTATTCAGCTCTTGTGAGGCCACATCTAGAATATTGTGTCCAGTTCTGGGCCCCCCACTACAAAAAGGATGTGGATGCATTGGAGAGGGTCCAGTGGAGGGAGACCAAAATGATTAGGGGGCTGGAGCACATGACCTATGAGGAGAGACTGAGGGATTTGAGTTTGTTTAGTCTGCAGAAGCGAAGAGTGAGGGCGGATTTGATAGCAGCCTTCAACTTCCTGAAGGGAGGTTCCAAAGAGGACAGAGAAAGGCTGTTCTCAGTAGTGGCGGATGGCAGAACAAGGAGCAATGGGCTCAAGTTACACTAGGAGAGGTCTAGGTTGGATATTAGGAAAAAGTATTTCACTAGCAGGGTGGGGAAGCACTGGGATGGGTTCCCTAGGGAGGGGGTGGAATCTCCATCCCTGGAGGTTTTTAAGTCTTGGCTTGACAGGGCCCTGGCTGGGTTGATTTAGTTGGGATTGGTCCTGCCTTGGGTGGAGGGCTGGACTTGATGACTCCTGAGGTCTCTTCCAGCTCTATGATTCTATGACTTTCCAGGCAAGGCATCATGGTGATGTACCGGAGAAGAAAACTCTGAGAGTACACGAGATGATGAAAAGAAAGGAAACAGCTTCTTCAATGGACACATTTAGGTTTTGTCTTCACTGCCAGCTTTTGCTGGCAGAGTATATGCAAATGAAGTACTGATTAGCATTTTGTCATGCTTCATTTGCATAATCTAGTCGAGCTGTTTTTTGCACAAGGGGCTTCAAACTAGTAACAGAAAGTTGTTCTTCACTAAGCAAAGAGTCAACCTGTGGAACTCCTTGCTGCAGGAGGCTGTGAAGGCTAGAACAGAGTTTAAAGGGAAGTGAGATCAAGTCATGGAGGTTGGATCCATGGAGTGCTATTAGCCAGGGGGTAGGAGTGGTGTCCCTGCCCAAGGTTTGTGGAAGGCTGGAGAGGGATGGCACGAGACAAATGGCTTGGTCACTGTCTTCGGTCCATCCCCTCCAGGGTCCCTAGGGTTGGCTTCTGTCAGCAGACAGGCTACTGGGCTAGATGGACCTTTGGTCTGACCCAGGACGGCCATTGTAAGCTCAGGGCTCAGGGTCGGGAGTCTCAGTGGACCACCTTGATTTTCATGCACACCTGCTCCTGGGTGGCCAGGCTGGCAGCTCTCCTGCCCTAGCCGGCCACTTTCCTGTGCCTAGTGCGGAGATCGTGGATGAGGTCCACGATGTCTGCACTAGCCCAGGCGGGTGCCCGCCTCTTGCGGTCCCGGGCAAGCTCCTGGGAGCCGCCAGCCTGGTCCCGGGAAGAGGGGGAGGGCTGGGGGGCATCGGGTGGCTGGCTCAATCCGTGCCAGGTGCAGGGTCTGCTGGCTGGGTGCTGGCAGGCTTGCACCTGGCACGGGCACCGTAGCCAGCCCGTGCCCCTTTAAGGGGTCCGGGGCCGGGAGGGGGGCAGAAGAGTTTCCCTGGTGTTGGCCAGAGTAGCCACCAGGGAAACCTGGGGAGGGCTAGCCTCCCACTAGTTCGAATTAAGGGGCTACACACCCCTTAATTCGAACTAGCTAGTTCGAACTAGGCTTAATCCTCATAAAATGAGGTTTTCCTAGTTCGAACTAAGCGCTCTGCTAGTTCGATTTAAATTCGAACTAACGGAGCGCTAGTGTAGCGGCTATGAAAGTTAGTTCGAACTAACGTCCGTTAGTTCGAACTAACTTTGTAGTGTAGACATACCCTTAGAGAATTGAATAGGAACAGCCTCTACTTGCTCCATTGTAGCTCCCCAGGCCTCGCTGGTTCAACACACCCGTGTGGTTCAGTACAAGGCCTGTCCTGAGTGCATGGTTTGAGGAAAGTAGCAGTTTGGGCCCATGGTGGTGAACTCTCTTTGATCCGGGCAAAGGCAACTTGGAACCTGGATCTGCAGGGGCGAAAGGCCCAGAAGCTCACTGCTCATAGGTAGGCTACTCACAGTGGCTTCACTGTGAATTGAGCCTGGGCTGTTGGGGTATGTCTACACTCCCCCCTAGTTCGAATAGGGGGGTAATGTATGCATACCGAACTTGCTAATGAAGCCCGGGATTTGAATTTCCCGGGCTTCATTAGCATAAAGCCGGCGCCGCCATTTTTAAAAGCCGGCTAGTGCGAACCCCGTGCCGCGCGGCTACACGCGGCACGGACTAGATAGTTCGGATTAGGCTTCTAATCCAAACTATCTGTACGCCTCGTGGAACGTGGTATGCATACATTACCCCCCTAGTTCGAACTAGGGGGGGAGTGTAGAGATACTCTTGGACAGTAATGGGGCAGGACGATGGGCAGAGAGCTTGCAAGGGTAAAAATTTCCTATCCCAGCAGCCAGTTTTCCATCTCTGCCTGTCACAGGCGTTCCACCCCTAGCTCTGGCTGGCAATGGAGTGGAGGTTGCTGCCCAGAGGTGACCCAGATGTGTTCCCATAGGGGGGTGTGTGAATCCCTGCATGTGGAGGTGAGACGGGACCTGCCGTGGGGCAGCTGGCAGCTGTGCTATTGTACAGCCGCTGGAAGTCCCGAGGCAGCCTAGGGGATGGCACTGGGCTTTGGTACCTGCACGGAAGGGTTAATTTGAGAGCTTGTATAGCTGAATTCAGTGAAGCTGAAGTGGAGCAGTATGCAAATCCACCCACTTTCATAAACTGCTTAATTAGGCGAATGTTAATGAGACGTTAATTACTGTTGTGCCGGCGAATCCCACGGAATGGAGATTATGTTTCTCTTCAAACATCCAGTCTTAATTATAACTTGCACTTACTTCTGCTTCCTTGCCCAGGATGCGAGCGGGTAGGCTCGGCCCACCGCTGGCTTCCAAGGGCCCTCGATGGCGACTGTGTGTGCAAGGAGCCCCTTCTAGCCAAGGCGCGTGCGGCCCCACGCCAGCAGGCTGAGTGTGCGCCGTGAAAGCAAGGTTTGCAGATCTGGCCGTGGGACAGCGCAGGCTTTAATCCAGGGTCAGAGGCCAGGCTCTTCCCTCCTTACCTAGGCGGCCCCCTCCCCCAGGCACCAGCGACTGGTTTGCTCTTTTCCTGTGCTCTGTTCATGATGGGGTTCCCCATGTTGTGTATAGCCTCAGCTACCAGGTAGCTCCACCCTGTCGCTGGAGCTATGGGGAGCTCACCTGTGACCATGCCCCTCCCCCCCCCAGCATGTTAGGTAGGTGCTAGTCGCCTCCCTCCCCAGGAGCCAGGGTTCCCAGTAGCAGGTGCGGTTTGGGGAAGGTGGATCTGAGCCTTTTCCCTGCTCCTTGCCAGAAGAGGGCATGCAGATGGGAGCAGCCCAGGCCTGTATAGTCCAAGCCCAGGATACGTGTGTACATCAGGCCCGGTTGGTGTGTGCAGGGGGATTCTAGTAGGGTTGCCCTCTGTCTGGTTTTCAACTGCAATGCCCAGTCGGAAGGGGACCCTGGTAGTGCCAGCCAGCACCATTGATTGGGCTTTTAAAAACCTGGCTGGCAGCACAACAGGGCTACAGCCAGCTCCCTGCCTGCTGTGCCTCCACATGCAACGTCGACAGGTGGAATCGAACCTGGGACCTCTGGAGCTTAGTGTAGGAGCCACCGCTGCACAAGTGAAAAGCCAGCTGGCTGGTAGTGAAGGCTGTAGAGCAAACTCATTATTCCCTCTGGGTATGTCTACACTACCACCCTAGTTCAAACTAGGGTGGTAGTGTAGACATACCCTCTGTAAGTGGTCTCAGCACCACTCCATGGAACAATGGAACAATGCGCCACACCCAGCGGGCGTGTGAGTTATCTAAGCAGCTGGCATTTCCCTCCAGTTCCTAGGCGGAGGGGCAGCCAGGACTCACTGCTTCCGCCCCCAGGGATGCCTCCTCCGATCCCACTGGCTGAGAAGTTGTGTGGGCAGTGTCTGCAAGTGCAGGCAGTGTGCACCACACACGGCTGCCTGGTTGTGTCTCCGACTAGGGCTGGGCGTGCTAGCTGCTTCCAGGGCAGGCAGGGAGCCGCTGACCGGGAGCAGCCTGCAGTATGTGCTACCCAGCCGGAGCTGCACTCTGAAATCCCTGTCCCCAGTTGGAACCCCATCCCCCACCCAGAGTCCACACCCCCTTCCGCACTCCAAACTGCTCGGCCCTTGCCTGGAACCCTGCACCCCAAACTCTTCAACCCCCAACATCCCAAACCCTCTGCTCCAGACTGGAGCCCCCTCTCACACTCCTTACTTCTGTCCCCACCCTAGAGCTCGTACCCCCAGCTGGAGCCTGCACCCCTCCCACATCCCAGCCTGCTGCCCCAGCCTGGAAAAAGGGAGTGAGGGTGGGGGAGAGCAAGCAAAGGAGGGAGGGGAGCAGGAGAGAGTGGGGGCAGAGCCTCAGAACAGGGGCAGGACGTTGGGGAAAGGGCGGGGCAGGGGGCGGGGCCAGGTGTTCGGTTTTGTGCAACTAGAAATCTGGCAACCCTAGGTTCTGGCTCTACACCCAGCCCCACGCTCCAGGGAGAGGAAGGGAGGTTTTTTTGGTCCTGCCCTTCCAGCTCTTCATTTCTGTGATTGTTTCAGATTCTGTAGGCACATTCATCTCTCCAGGCCATAGTGCCGTGCTTGGAAGGTCCCGTCTTCTCAACGGCTGAGAGAACCAAACCCAGCCTGGCGAGCCTGTGACGCTAACGGGATTTCTTGTGAACGCTAAATAGCAACATGTCAAAGGCAGGAAGTAGGCACCACACAAGTCACTGAGGCAGGGTACAGGCGCTTCGCTAAGGACTTCCCGACCTCCTTCCGGGGCGAAATGATTTATCGCTGGAATCTGCGCTGGCACTGACCCCGGAGCTGGATGGGGAGGCTTCTGTTCTTTCCCGCTGCGGGGCTGTGAATTACTTCCCTGTCAATGGGAGCAGGTGGGGCCCCGCCTGTCGGACAGGGAGCAGGCTCCCTTGGGGAGTTTGCACACGCGGGGCGGATCCCGCACCCACAGCTGTTAAGGGGGCTGTTGCTGTTGGCTGTGCTGGGTGCTGCCGCCCCCCAGGGGTGACCTCTGCAAAAGGCCCGTGCTGGTTTGCACCTGGAATGGACCCTAAGGATGATCCTGGTTTGCCCTGGGCTGCACCGGTTCAGATACAATGTGAGCCAGCTTGAACTTGCCTCATGGCCCAGCCAGAGTCTGGATAATTCTCCCTGACGCTGGCTGGCTGTGGCCTGTGCCTAGCAGGGCCATGAGAACGAGGCCCCGAGCCTTGAGTGAACGATCTCCTTCGCAGGAGACTTCCAGCCCCCCCGGCGCACCTAGTGTCTAGCTAGTTGGATGAGCAGCTGCAGGTGTGGGTGTCAGTCTGACCACAGGCCCCTGAGTGGCTGAGAAGTCGCCCACTGTTAGTTTGGGGGCCTGTCTGGAATGGGCTGGAGGGATGGAGCCATGCTGAAAATCGGATCTGCAGCCCATGCTTTCTACTTCCCTACGCTCACTGGTGGTGGAACTGTTTTGGGGGGGGTGCTGAGCTGTACCCCCCTTTAGGCCTGTTGATATTGCATTAACAACTCCATGGTCCGTCCAGTGCAGGAGAGTTGGCAACCCTTCTCGCTCCAGCTGGGGCAGCTGCAGAGCCCTAGACCAGTGGCGGCCCGGTGGGCTGCAGAGCCCATGGCAGGGCCAGCAGGCAGTGGGACCCCAAGAGCTGGCAGAGCCCATGGGGCTGGCAGGTGACAGGACCCTGAGGGCTGACGGGACCCCAGGGAGCTGGCAAAGGCTGGCAGGAGCAGGAGCCCCAGGAGGCTGGCAAAGTACCTGGGGGGCAGGCAGGACTCCACAGGGGCCGTATGGAAACTGCGACCAACTCTGGAGGAGCCAGCAGTGGGGTTAGGGCACAGGGAAGCCGGATGCAAAATCTGGGGGTGCTGCAGCCCCCCACGCTCCTCCTTCCCATGCCTGTGCGTATGTCGGTGTTCGTAACCGGTGAAGGGTGTGAAATGCGTTCCCTGCCCTTCCGCTTTCACAGCGCTCTGTGTCTTCCAGGGTCTCGCCTACAGACAGTTGGTGGTGGGTGAATGTGGGTTTCTCTCCTGGATCAGCAAGATGAGCAGGGAAGTAGAACAGGATTTTTTGTCACTTGCATAGTCCTATTATTAGGCTGCTGTTACCGTTCAGGATAGTGTTACATCGGCGGAGGTTTTCAGACGCGATATCAGTGGGCCGTGAAATCCGCATCGTCAGGGCTGGTTTTCGTTTTGGCGCTCTGTCTGCAGGGAGCGGGGTTTCCTCGTTCACGGTGCAGTTTTTTAGGACTTGTCTTGTTCCAGCGAGCCAAGCGGCAGAGCGACAGCGTTCCAGGGGCTGGAGGAGATGGGGCCCTCTGAAAGGAGACGTGGGCATAAATGCCAGGCTTTGCTGCCCTCGCCTGCTTGGGGAGAAGACAGCTGAAGTGTTGTTGTTTGTATTACAGTCGTCTCTAGTGGCCCTCACAGAGCTCAGGGCCTGACTGTGCTAGGCGCTGTACGAATACCAAGGCAAAGGGGCAGGATTTAGGAGTCAGGGGAGTGTTTTAGCGTCCCCCCCACCCAGATTTGCACCCTGTGCTTGAGGCCCAGCCACCAGCCTGCACCTAGGAGCCCTGCTGCCTCCTGGAGTCCCAGCCGCCAGCTCCAGGGGGTCCCAGCCTCTGGGGATCCTGGCTGCTGGCTCCCCCCCACGCCCTGCCCAGGCTCCATTGCTGCCCAGGATTCCAGAGGCTCTGCTGCAGGCCTTGGAGTCTTGACCACACCTGGGGCTCCACAGTCTCCCCCAGCTGTGGCCCAGCCTGGAGTGGCGAGGGACATGGGCGAGGGAAGGTGGGGAGGGAAGTGCAGCTCAGCCTCCCCCCCCCACTTAAATTGTTCCAGCACCATGGCATGTGTAGCCTGGGGTAGGGAGCCGCCCTGCCCGGTCAGCACACCCGTGCCAGCACTGGCTAACCAGCTGGGTAGGCAGCATGTGGCAGGGGCGGGAAGGGGATGAACTTCACAGCCTAAGGTCCAGCTTCAAAGCCCTGCCTTCCCAGCTAGTGCGAGTCCGGCTGGCTCATGCCTGCTGGCCTGGGCGGGGAGGCTGGCTGCCGAGGGCTGCAGACGGACCTGCTGGGAGAATCAGTCCTTCCCCTGAGGAGCCTGGACACGAGGGCAGGAACCTGTCTTTTCGACCTCTAGGAAGGGGCTCTCCGGTGGCAACTCAGCAGAGCGCCTAAGGACTGACTCGGCCAGCAGGTGCCTTCCTCTGCAGCCTGAGCGGGTGGAAATTTTGCTGCCCAGAAGGCAGTTCTGCACCCACAGTCCGGCTGGGGGCCAACGACCCTTCTCCTGCACAAAGCCTCGGGTGACCTTTATGGCCAGGAGTGGTTGAGTTCTTGGTCTTCCTTCTCATCTGAAGGACAGCAGGGCTAGGGGGGTTGCTGGGCAGGGACTCGGGGCTCATCCGTTAGTGAATCCGCAGCCAGCGGCTGACCAGGGCGGAGCTAGAGAGAGAGGCTGAAAGACCCAGGCAGTGCGGCTGTGCTAGTACTCTCAGAAGAGCGATTTCCATGCTGACCCTGAGATGCTCCGAAGGGCTCCTGCGGGGAGGAGCAGGGTCCACAATGTAGCCCCACCAACCAAAGAATAAATGAGATGCAGAATGTCTCCGTCCCTATGGGCAAGGCGGAAGCAAAGGGACAGAGGTTCCCACACTGACCGCGCCCACAGGCTGCTGCCTTGCATTCGCCTGGGGAGCAGAGAGGGCAGCCCACTGTGGCGAAAGGCAGCACCGCTGTCCCAGGACCCAACAACCTCTGGAAACGAGACGATGCTCCTTCCCCAGGGCAGGAGTGGGCCACTAGTGAACGGTCTCTGCTGCTCTAGTCTGTAGCCTCTAGCAGTGCGGAAAGTGCCTTCCCTCAGCTGCCCCTAAGCAGCCCCACTCACCCACTCACTTCGGGGGATGGATGGGAAGGGGACCTAGCCAGCTCCCCCAGGCCTGTAGCACCTAGGACAGTGGTGGGCAACCTGCCCCAGGTGGGTTGCACACAGCCCATCCGGGTACGTCACTGGCGGGCCGTGAGAGAGCCTGTTTAAACTGAGCGTCGGCAGACATGGCCCCGCAGCTCCCCATGGCCACAGTGCAGGAGCTGCGGGGGGTGGCCCAGTTGACTGGGAACCAGGAACCGTGGCCATGGGGAGCTGTGGGGGTGGGAGAAGCAGGCTGCTTGCAGATGCTCCATAAACAAACTGGCTGTGTCTACACTGGCATGAATTTCCAGAAATGCTTAAAACGGAATACTATTCCGTTTTCAGTTTTTCCGGAAAAAGAGCATCTACATTGGCAGGCTGCTTTTCTGGAAAAGCCCTTTTTCCGGAAAAGCGTCTGTGGCCAATGTAGACGCGCTTTTCCGGAAAAGACTACTGGGCTGTCTACACTGGCCCTTTTCTGGAACAGTGTTCCGGAATAAGGACTTATGCCCGAGCGGGAGCAGAATAGTTTTTCCGGAATAGCGGCTGATTTTGTACAGTAGAGCGTCGTTGCTTTTCCGGAAATTCAAGGGCCAGTGTAGACAGCTCGCAGCTTATTCCAGAAAAGCGGCTGATTTTCCAGAATAAGTGGCCCAGTGTAGACACAGCCACTGTGTGTGGCCTGCCAGTGAATTACCCTGATGGGTCACGTGCGGCCCGCCACTGCTCGAGAGGAGCCATGTTATCAGCCCTGCTGTGGGACAAGCAGGCGGACTCTGCCCATGGACCTCTACGGCATTTAGTTCAATGCCACACACCTCCTCAGCGCCCCTTGTCCGGCTACCGTCTCAGGTATATTCGGGTCCCTGCAGTGGCTGCCTGTTGGTTCTGCAGATCGCTTGCCCGCCACAACTGTCCAGTCAGAGAAGCATGGATCTGTTTTTCCATCTCAGTTTGCCTTGTGACAATCCCAGCGGCCTCAGGTCGTCAGAAGGGAATACAGGCAGTCCCCGGGTTACGTACAAGATGGGGACTGTAGGTTTGTTCTTAAGTTGAATCTGTATGTAAGTCGGAACTGGTACATATTGTAGGGGAAACTCTAGCCAAACATTTCTCCAGAGCTCAGTTTTATTCTCCCACACCTCACTTCCCTCAGTCCTTTATTCTCAAGGTGTCTGCTGAGAAAAGCTGCTCGGCGTCTCCCTGGTCTGCTCGGGCCGTGGGGGGGGGGGGAGGGGCGCTAGCTTCGCGTCTCCCTGGTCTGCTGGGGGGAAGCAGCTAGTGCGGGGTTGCCTCACCCCGTTTGTAAGTAGGGATCCGATGTAAGTCGGATCCATGTAACCCAGGGGCTGCCTGTATAGCAGCGAGGGACATTGGGTTGCCCCTTGCCAGAGATTCTGCTGCTTGGTGCAGTCTCTTCTCCTCCCCCCCTTTCCCAGATAATATCCCTTATAGAAAGTGCTGCAAGGCTGCAAGGTTTGGACCTCCGGATTGGCCTAGAAAGGTCTTGTAGACCAGCTGCTTGTGAGATGAGTGAGACTTAGTCCTCCAGTGCCTAGAAGAACTGGGAGCACAAAGCAGCCAATCAGGGCCCAGGGGGCCAAATAAACTGGGCGGACGAGTTTTATCCAATGACATTTCCTGACTGAAGCTGAGGAAGGAGGGGTCTGGGAAAGATCTTCCCTCTCCCATATCCCAAGGCAGCTCAAGGCTCGTTGTTGATCACACTTTGATAGGTCACTCTGAGGTTTTCTGCGGGGGGTGCAAGTGTAAGACCCAGGCTGGCCAACCTGTAGGTCAGACTAGCCAAAACTAGGTGTGCCCTGCTCTCTCGGTGAGACACAGGGGTGGCCTAGACTAGCTGCCAGCAACTGGCGCCCCTGGCGAACCATGCAATCGGCGCCCCCACCTCCAAACCCCTCAATGATATTGCGCCACCATTTGGCGCCCCATTGAACTTGGTGCCCTTGGCGACCGCCTAGTTCTCCTATATGGAAGGGCCGCCCCTGCTGAGACACCCACTGGCTCAGACAAGCTGGTGTCAGGGGCAAATGCTCTCCCGTTGCTGAGATCCACGTCGCTAATCCTTATTTAGAAGTTGGCCCCTGGAGAGCTCTGGGCCAGGAACTGAGGGGATTGGAGCTGAAATACTGAATGCATTGCTATAGCCCACTCCTGCCAGCTGGCTGCCTCCTCCCTGCCCCCCTTTCTTTCCCCGTAAGATCAGAAAAGACCTGAGGGCAAGGAGCAAGGAGGGTCGTTCCTGAAATACACTTCAAGCCGCTGGCTTGTGGCATGAAGCACTTAAGGAATACATTTACTAGCAAAAGGAGAATGACTCACTGGCTCATCTCCATATGCAGAGAGAAATCTTGTCAATTAATCATTACATGTCCTCGAGTCATCTTTCAGCAGATTAGTACTTGTAACCATAAATGGGACTGTGTAATGTATATGGACTGTGTATGGGGTGTCGAGATACGGCATAGAGGAGTGAACAAAGGGGGATGCACACAGACCCATCAGGAGATTCAGAGGCCATCATGGTACCCAGGAACATGAAGTTTAGTCGCAGGAATCCAGAGATGTATGTCCAGCGCCTACCTAGAGTGACCATCTTTCCTTATGCTGAATACAGGACACTGGGTACGATTACTTCTGTTCAAGCAATCCGAGCTGTGCAGTGCAAACATTCAACTTTACAGTTGACGGTGCCCCTGTTAAAAATAAAAATCGCATAGTTGAAGTATTTGTATTGATCTTTAAGGCTTTAGGGTTCACAAGGGGGGGAGTGACACACAGTCCCTGTTTTTGAAATGTCCATTCGCCCTCCTACTGGTTTATTCACTCTGGTTTTGGACGTGATTCTCTTTACTGGAGACAGAAGATGTTGGCTAAGCTAAGCTTTGTACGTTGTTTTTTTCTCTCTCGCTCGGCTGTGTGATTTGCAGACAGTTCTGGAACTTTGTTCTCCCAGCAAACGAGCAAACCCTGGGGATTTTGGAAGACATCTCATTGCAGCAGAAGCGCGCTGGGTCCCTTTGAAAGTTTGGAGTTCTAAGCGTGACACTCTGCGGTGACACACTATTGTTCCACTAGCTGACAGACAACATAGCGTGAAGTACGAGGCTGTAAATGCCGGTGTGTGATTCATAGGAGGCCACCGCTGTCATCTGTGGCGCTGGAAAACGTGTGGTTGCCATTTTGGGTTTGCTATTTCTGAGGGGTTGCTCACTTTTTGACCCATTATATTTTGAAATATGGTTTTAGTAGGGCCAGAGCCTCACCTGCTGTAAACTGACTTCAGTACCGTGAGGCCAATTTTCAACAGAGGCTAAAGATCTGGCCCTGGAAGGACTGATGAAGTTGCCCCTACAAATGGCCTAGTGGTTAGGACTTAGTCTGGGAGTAGGTACACTCCCTGGTTTATGACTAGTTTGGCTGTGTGACTGAGGGTATGTCCCTCTGTCGGTGACTCAGTTTCTCTATAAGGTTTAATTAATGCATGTCTAATGCTTTCAGCTGCTTGAAAGGAACTTTGTATAGGAGAGCAAAGCTACTTATTGGAAATGTTAAAGTGTTTTGAACAAAAAGGCCAAAAAGGCCCGTAAAAAAAGTTTTGGCTAAAAAACTGGACTTTTTTCATGTTTCTTTGTTTTTACACTCTATTTCACCACATTTTAAGTGACACTTTAATTTTTTATTATTTTTCCTTTTCTAAAAACTTAGTTTTTGATAAGTGTAAAATGTTGATGGTGTTTTTTAATTTAAAAAATCAGGAAATAAAAATAATGGACCTGTTTTGAATTGATTGCAATCAATGAGGACCTACAAATATTTGATAACAGGCTCTCCCATCTCACAAAGAAAAGTCCAATGTAAGTTGGAAGTTGAAGCTAAGCACGTTCAGGCTGGAAATAAGGCATACATTTTTAACGGTGAAGGCTTTTTACCACAGAAACTATGTACATGGTAGAGTCTCCATCACTGACAATTTTTAAGCCAAGACTGGAGGGTTTTCTAAAATATCTGCTCTAGGAATTGTTTTGGGAAAGTTCTAGGACCTGTAATTATTTTCATTTAATTGTCTAGCTACTTCAGGGTGGGCAAAATCCGACCCACAGGTCAAGTCTGGCCCACATCCCAGTGGGACCCTGCCTGCCCCAACCCCACACACCACTCAGAGAGGCTGGCTGTGGGGGCCATGTGCCTCTGAGTGCTGCCGTGAGCTGGGAGAGGGGGAGAGACTTCACACACTGCCCCACCCCTGCACAATCTCACAGCTCCCATTGGCTGGAAAGCAGCCAAGGGGAGCTACCAGTTTGCAGGGCAGGGGGAGCATGCGAAGTACCCCTACTCCAGCTTGTGACACTCAGAACCGTACATGGCCCCCACAGTCAGCCACACTGAATGGTGTTTGGAGGCGCAGAAGGCAGGTAGCCTGCCTGAGGTACGTGCTGGGCTGCTGGCTGGGAGCTGCCTAGATAAGTGCTTCCCGGCCAGAGCCTGCCTCTGGCACCCCAGCTCCTCCTTCTTCCCAACCTTCTTATCCTCCTTCTGTACCCCTATCCCATGTAAGCCAACCTCCTGCCCCCCTTCTGCATTCCTACCCCACATAATCCAAACCCTTTGCTCCTGCACCCATACTCCCTCCCAGACTCTGCACCCCCATCTCCTGTCCCAGGTCACAACCCCTCTTCTCTAGGTCAAAGCCCAAACCCCTGTGCTCCCTCCTACACCCCTCTCCTAGGTCACAGCCCCCTTCTAGATTCTGCACCCCCTCCTACACTCCTTCTCCAGGTCAGAATCCTCTCTTAAGCCCATATCCATATCTCCTTCTGAACTCTGCACCCCAATACCCTACCCCAGATCACAACCCCTCTCCTTTGCTCAGCTCCCTCCCAAACCCCACAACCCTTCCTGTACCCCAATCTACTACTCCAGTTTCCCTTCTACACCCAAACTCCATCCCAGACACTGCATCATGGGAGAGTGTGTGTGGCCCTTAAACACTTTCCAAATTCTTGCCCACCTCTGATCTTCATGATATTTCAGAGAAATTGGTGGCTAGAGTCTGGGTATGTCTACACTAGCCCCCTAGTTCGAACTAGGGTGGTTAATGTAGTCAACCGGAGTTGCAAATGAAGCCTGGGATTTGAATTTCCCGGGCTTCATTTGCATGTTGCCGGGCGCCACCATTTTTAAATGTCCGCTAGTTTGGACTCCGTGCCCGCGGATATACGCGGCACGGACTAGGTAGTTCGGACTAGGCTTCCTAGTCCGAACTACCGTTACTCCTCGTGGAACGCATTAAACTTTTAAGTGCAGCCAAAGCATTGATGTTTACCAGGCTGAACTTTAAGCAAGGGCGTAAGCCCCCTTGACTTCAATAATTTATGTGCTTTGTTGAATAAGGAAGGATTTGGATACACGCTTAAAGTTAAGAATGTGCTTAATCATTCTGCCGAATCAGGATCCTGTTTCTTTGGGGTGGGAGGGCAGAAATGGGGCCATCATATTCTCTTGGCCAATATCAGGTGCTCTCTGTCCAATCACAATGTTGGTAGAAGTGTGATAAAACTCTGTACCTGTCTGGTGGTCGAGGGCACACAAATGAATAATGCCTCAGTCTCAGGGCACCAATCGAAGCTCTTAATGTGGCGTGTAACTCTCAGTGGTCACAGTTACCCGAGCAGGCCCCTCTCTATATTGTGTGAGAGACAGAGGGCAAAGGCAGACCACAAAGGCTATGTACACTGCTCACGAGCCTCTGATGGTATCTGGGTAGCTCCTGCAAGAGACCAAAGCGTGAATTATTGATATTTACTTCGCACACCCCTGAGAGGTGTGATAGCCCTTCCCACGGCTTCCCTCTTGTGTTTGATATATCTGATGTTTCTCAGAAACATTGTGTTGTATTGAAATTGGATGCAGAACGCGCCTCATGCCTCCCACACACCTGTTTCTTTCCCGGTATCATTCCCTTTGGTTACAGATTTGATCTTACCAGGAGAGAAACCATTTCCCATCGGGTTTCACGTTCCCTTCTCAAGCAAGCCGATGAACAGCTGAACAGTTTTTGATGCCCAAGCCACAATCTGACACGTAACAGCCAATCAGCACAGAGGTGACTTGAGCTCATTTGCCTACTGTCGTTCTAGCGGATCAAATGCCTCCGAACCAAGCTAAGAGCCCATTCTTAGGAGCGGCTCAGTGCCTTGCACGTCCCACTGACATTTCATGAAGGCAAAGCTGCTCGGGTCCTTAGCTCAAATAAGTTTTGGTTTTCTTCACTGAAATCATTGTGCTGGGGTGGGGCTGGGGACAAGGGGCTCAGTTTGCAGGCTGCCCAGGGAGAGAGGACAGCCTCAGCCCTCACTCACCACAGCAGCCTGAGGCCAAGTGAGAAACGCCTGTCATGGCTACTGCAGCTTTAGCAGACACAGCTGGGGGAAAGGTGCATGTCCGCCAGCTGGGGGACAGACATACCCACAGAAAACTCTCTGAAATATATAGTAGATAGCTGTCCCTTTCTCCACCCCTACCCCTGCAGGCCCAATGGTATTATAGCTGGCCTGGTCCCCATCTCTGGACCCTTGCTGTCCCCTTGTGCAATATAACTGTCCCTCCTATGAGACCCTTCCCCTTCCATTTTATGACAAAATTGAATTCCAGGCACATCCCATTAGCCTGGCACAACCAAACCCTGACCCTGCTTTAAGCTATGATAAGAGGAGGCTGCCTACCAAATTTGAAAGTCCTAGCTCTTAGGGTGTGTCTAGACTACACCTCTCTGCCGATAGAGAGATGTAGATTAGGCATATCGAAATTGCTAATGAAGTGGGGATTTAAATATCCCGTGCTTCATTAGCATAAAAATGGCTGCCACTTTTTTCGGCACAGAGCTACGTCGGAGAAAAGTGGCCGTCTAGAAGCTGATCTTTATGAAATTCAAATCCCGGACTTCATTTGCAACTCCGGTTGACTACATTACCACCCTAGTTCGAACTAGGCTGGTAGTGTAGACATACCCTCTGGGACTGGGCTATGTTCATGGTAGCACACCTCACTTTTCAACTCTTTGCCCTGGCTTAAACAGAAAGCTCTCCCAGAACTCTATGGAAACCGCCTCCGCGAGGGGGGTAGCTAACAGCGCTTTGAACACGACTCCCAGTTTGGTGGCCTGGTTCACCCTGGCGCTTTACAGAACCTTGCTGTGTTTTTTCACACCCCTGAGCCAGAAAGTTACAGCGCTGTAAGGTGCCAGTGTAGACTTAGCCCAACACATCGGATGGTTCGGTTGGATTAAGTGTCAGTGATGCTTGGCCACTTTACACAGCTCCGCTCATACCTTTGCCCTCAGCTCTTGCTTGCAAACAGTCTTGTGAGATGCCTGGCCCTTCCTGCTTTCATCAAAGCTGAAAATACCTCAAAGGGAGAATGCTGGTTTTCCCCAGTGGAGACATATAGGTGGAACTCCCCTCCCCCCATCCGAGGACTTTCATTCTTTGGGGAAGTTTGCATCTACCGTTTCTGTCAGGTGTCAGTCCTGCCAGGCTCTGAGCTGTGCTCAGTACCTTGCTGTGTTTGGCAGAGAGGGGTGTGTTCAGACCCTCACTGGATGTTCAGGATGGAAGGAGGGTGCAAGCCACAGAGCAGGGAACTGACAAATACTTTTAAAAATCCCAGCCGCAAAAGGTCTGGATTAAATTGTGGGTGAAAACTCCTGTCCGTTCTTGGATCATGCCCATTGCCGGGGTATCTGGGTGTCTTCCAGAGATGTAACTATCATCTGTTTTGTGTGGGTCTCTCTCCCTTTAGTCCTCCCCATGCATATGTATTTCTTAAAACTGACGCTCTGTGCCCAACATGGTCTGTTTCTCTCAGCACAAGGAGGCTTGAAATAATGCGCCAATCACCCGGAGTGAAAGGGGAGGAGCTTTGTGGTGGTTCTTGGGCCCTGGCGAAGTTTGTTCCAAGCCCTGTTGGCTCAGCCCCCTTTTGCAGGGACGAGGTTTCTCCTTGGGTTGGGCATTGCAGCGGTGCCTAGGGAGAGGAGTTTTCCACTGAGTTCCAGGCCCAGACTGGAAAACACTGTGAGGCCAAGGGCTGAGATGTTGCACTTGCTGTGATGTTCTGGGAGAAAGCCGCAAAATAAGGGGAGGAGCAAGCTGATGCACTTGCAAGAGCCTGCATGGCTGAGGGCTGCCCTGCTGCATTCTCCACTGGTTGCAGTTTTCTGAAGGTTTCATGCCCAAATATGTTGTGTGTTCTAGCCCAGCCACTTAGTGACAAAGGCACGTGTTGCTGTCTTCACTATTAACTACCTGTCCTGGGGCAGAGCCTGGGAACGCGAGTCATGGTGAAGGATCCCATTGTGCTAGGCGCTGTACATTCACTCAACAGAAAGATGATTGGGTTTCAAATTAACATGAGAGATGGCAGGTGCATGCTAACAGAGAGGCTTCATCTACACTGCAGGGTTTTTGCACAAGAAGCCTTCTGTGGAAGAGTTCTTGTGCAAAAACGTCTTGTGCAAAAGCAGGTCCAGACCTCAAAGCACATTGCAAAAGCGATGTGCTTTTGCGCAAGAGAGTGTCCACACTGCATGGACACTCTTGCACAAGAAAGCTCTGATGGCCATTCACACAATGGCCATCAGAGCACTTGTGCTTTTTCCGATAGGGGTTTCTTGTGCAAAAACCCCTCTGGAGCATCCATACCTGCCTTTTTGCGCAAGAGTTGTAGTGCAAAAAGGAGCTATTCTTCGTGGGGAGAGGAATAACTCTACCAGCAAAATCCATCTGTCCTGTCGATTTTCTTGCGCAAAAACACACTTGAGGTGTGGACGCTCCACCGCTTTTTGCGCAAAACCATCCGTTTTTGCAGAAAAAAACTTGTAGTGTAGGCATAGCCAGAGAGATTGGGGAGCCCAAAGAAAGCATAATTCATGGCTTGTCTGCAGGGGTTTCAACATGCCAGCTGCTTAGCGTTTGTCCACCTTTTTACTGGCATCAAGGGAAAGATTAAAAAATGATCAGATCTTACTTAGCCAGCGCAGTAGGTCCCTTCCTAATGTCTGCAACACTTTCCTGGCTCCATCGCAAGGCACTGGCTGGCAGTCAGCTATATCTCTGAGCTTTACTTCACCACCAGTGAAGCAGCTCAGGCAGCTGCAGTGTTTGGAGAGAAAAGGAACAGGCTTAATCCAAATCCACACCTAAAAGAACAACACCGACTTTCTTGCTACAACCGCCTGTCCTTTCTAATTGCCCAGCCCGGCACCCGCAGTCTTTACAATGAAATAAAAGGAGGAGAGAGAAGAAAGAAGATTTGACTCAAACGTGTGTTCAAATTAGCCTCATTGTGCGGAGAGCTGGGTGTCAGGATAAATCCATGTTGACGGGGCTGTGTATCTTTACTGAGTGGGAAGTTGGAGAATAAATGAATGTTCTTCATATATTATTACGGCCTGACAGCGTTGAGGCAGACAGAGGTGACGCAAAGGTGATTAATGAGAAAGTTTGAGTTAACGAAGTGTAGTCGTCTCTCATTACAGGAAAATCAGTTCCCTTTACCACCAGCCATTGGGCCTGTAAAGTTGAGTGTGCTTTTTTTCTCTCTCTCTTTTTAAAATGCCAGTTCATTTATTTTGTCTTTACCTCCTCATCCTGCTGCTCATGATGCTGACTGGGTGTTATCGCTCACTCACGTTGGAGTTCATGCGGCGTATTTTGGGCACGGTCTTTTCTTCCCTGTTCTTATTTGTAGCACAGTACCACAAAGAGATCTTAACAGAGCCCCGGGAGCTCGGTGCTGCAGAGACACAAATGCCGGCCCATCCGCTGGTGCTCTCATGCTCTGCCGAGTTAGGCTAGCTAAATAATTAGGCAGAATAGGGAGAGATTTACCCAGGGACATATTGAGAGCCCGTGTCCAAGCCAGGAACTGAACATGGCTCTCCTGAGTGCCAGGCCCGGAGCCTTAACTCGCAGTTTACCTTTCCTTAGGGCTGTTGCACCTTTGTTCTCTTCTGCCCTGTGCCAAGTGCCTGGTACTTCGTGTGCTGGGCATTAAGGGTGTGTCTAGACTACATGGCTCTGTCAATGGAGCCATGTAGATGAGTATACTCAGCAAAGGGAAATGAAGCGGCGATTTAAATAATTGCCACTTCATTTACATCAAAATGGCCACCACGCTGTACCGATCAGCTGCTTGTCGGCACCGCGCGGTAGTCTAGACATGGATCAGCCGACCCCAGGACCCTTTGTCATCAGATCCTGTATGTTTCACGAGGCATAAAGGATCTGATGACAAAGGGTTCTGGGGTTGGCTGATCCCCGTCTAGACTGCCGCGCTGTGCCGACAAACAGCTGATCGGCACAGCGCAGCAGCCATTTTGATGTAAATGAAGCGGCAATTATTTAAATCGCCGCTTAATTTCCCTTTGCTGAGTACACTCATCTACATGGCTCCGTCGACGGAGCCATGTAGTCTGACACACCGATAGTGACGGGGAGTGATTGGCAAAGAGGAGAAATATTTCCACATAAAATGTGGTGAAGATTGTCCTTCCTTTCACAGAGTGCTTTTCATTTCTCCCACTGGTTGGGAATAGGATTTTAATTTATATTGGAATTGCACTTGGGGTACATCTACACTGCGGTGCTATTTCGGGATACTTCCAGCATCCTGGTAAAGCTCGTTCTATGAGGATGTAGGGACTTGTCGGAATAGTGGTCCATTTCAAAATTTGGTGCTGTATAGATGATGGCAAACTTTGAAATAGACTATCTTGAAATAAGCTCAAAATAAGGGATGCAATCTGTGTAGCTTATTTGAACTAGTGCCGCAGTGTCGATGCACCTTTTGAGACCTATATAGAGATGGTGGCCCTGTTGTGCTGGGTTTTGTCCAGACCAGTAGTGAGAGAGATGCCCTGCTCCAAAAAGCCGATTGGTTCAGGGCTGATGAGAGATTTTGCTGAGCCCTGGACAATGTGTGTGTGGGAGGGGTGGGGGAAGGGGAGAGGGGCTCGGCTCCAGGCCCCCAGAAGGAGCACTAGCCTGCACAAAGGAGTGGGGTTAGGGGAAGTGCCCATTTTGCCTCCCCACGTCCCCATTGATGGCCCTGTACTGGTCGAATGAGGCAAGTCAAACAAAAGCAGGGAGGGGAAATACCTCTTTGTCTGGTGCGCCTGGCTAGCCATGTCAGACTCTGGTTCTTTAATTCACCACAGCAAGGACTTGGGTATATCTGAAATCTCCTCTATTGCTTAGCATTGCCATTAATTACAGGTCTGGATGAGCATCCCATGACTCAACAACAGTGCACTAGAAGATCTAGGTTAGTGGCAGCACAAGCAGCAGGCAAGCGAAGCTGCAGAAGCTGCCCAGCATCACCTTAAAACCAGGATCTATCATCAGTTATGGAAAACAAACCTAATTGTAGCAATCCTTCCCCCCTCCCAACTCAAGCATTGCTTTAGAGCAGGGGTGGGAAGCCTCAGACCTGGGGGCTAGATGCGCCCCTGACTTTCCTGGATCTGTCCCCCGAGGCTTGCTGAGATTCCCCACTCTTGCTTGCTTAGAAGGCAAAGGAATATCAGTTGCCATATCTTGGCAGTAACATGCCAGCTACTGGGACTGTCCAGAAGGAAGTAATGTCACAACTTGGCAAGGTGGCAGCTGCATTCACCGGCTTACGCATGATTTGGCTGCTAGAAACCTACAATGTAAAGATTAAACGGTGGTTCTTCAACTCAAATGTTATTTATTTCCATCCTACCATATGGGTGTGAAAGCTGCAATCCCACCAAAGGTACAAGCAGATGTCTAAATGTCTTCCAATGCACCTGCCTCAGGAAAATACCAGGTATTGGCTAGAAAGAACGTGTCACAAATTATGAGATTCATCTAAAAGTTCAACAGCCTCTTAGCTTCAAAGTTATCCAGGAAAGAAGATACCATCCAGACTGCATGTTAAGACTGAAGTCAGAGCTTCTGCCAGGGCAGGATTCCATGGGTCAGATGGAGGGACACACCAAAGAAGAGAAGCAAAAGAATCTTACCATCACTGCTACTCCGAGGGAAAACCTATGGGACTTAGCACAGAGGACTCACCAAGAGCAGCTCGGGGTAGGCAGGAATGGTGGAATCTTGGCCATGCCGAAAGTGAGATTCAAGGCATGGGAAGGATTCGGGAACCTCTGTGAGGCAGGTTCCTGGTGGAGCGGTGTGGCTGGAGAGTGAATGAGCTAGGCGAAGAGATGGCCATCACTGTTCCAAGATTAGAGCTGGCAGGTACAGATTCCGCAAAGCCAGAATGCCTAGTGAATTCCTGTTTGCTCTGCCAGATTGATCATATGGAGGGAAAAACCATAACTCTGCAAAACATTACAGTCTGACTTATTTTAAAACAAAACATTTTGATTTTTTTCTGTTTGCAGTGACCTTTGGGTTCAAAATTTCTTTTACAGAAAATAACACGTTTGAAAATGAAGTGAAAGGAAAACACAACATTTTGTTTTGTTTTGTTTTGTTGGAAATGAAACTTTTTCAATTTGCTGAGAATTCCCAAAGCCTCAGACCCTGTTTTCCCGGGGTCTGGAATGGCCAGCACACTGAAGAACGTGGGATTTGGAAAGCTGTAAATGTGACCATTGCCACTCATGGCATTCAGATGCCAAGCCACTGCCAAACTCACCCAAGAGAAACTTTGCCTTCTGTCCCTGCCTGCCAATATGGCGCTCGTTCCAAACAAAACTGTTTGTGTAGCTATTTGCTAATTAAATCTCACATATGGAATAATGTATGTCATTAGACAAGGAAATATGTCACTCTTGGGTAATGCAGGGGGACAGAAAAAGATAGACATTGTATGGCTATAACCCCTAGAGTATTGTGTAGTAAGTATCCCACATACTGCTAAAATCCTATGGCAAATGTGGTGTTTAGGACTTTTTGGGAGGAGGCAAAGCTCACCGCTCCTGTTTTGGGCCTGGGTCTGATTCCTATTCAGGTCATTGGAAAGGCTCCCATTGGAATGGATTAGGTCCTAAACACTTACGCTGCCGCTTCACTATACGGAAGATCAGCGCTGTCACGGTCAATCTTCTGGGGTTTGATTTAGCAGGTCTAGTGAAGACCTGCTCGTTCGAGCTCAGAGGGTGCCCCCGTCAGTGCCAGTACTCCTGCTCCTCACATGGAGAAAGGGAAACAAATAGGAACATTGGCTCCCATCAACCTCCCGCTGTGTGGACGGCACAGAAACTCAAGAACATAAGAACATAAGAATGGCCATACTGGGTCAGACCAAAGGTCCATCCAGCCCAGCCCAGTACCCTGTCTGCCAACAGTGGCCAATGCCAGGTCTCCCAGAGGGAGTGAATCAAACAGGTAATGATCAAGCGATCTCTCTCCTGCCATCCATCTCCCCTCTGACAAACAGAGGCCAGGGACACCATTCCTTACCCATACTCCATACTGGCTAATAGCCTTTTATAGATTTAACCTCCGTGAATTTATCTATTTCTCTTTTAAACCCTGTTATAGTCCTAGCCTTCACAATGTCCTCCAGCAAGGAGTTCCACAGATTGACTATGAGCTGTGTGAAGAAGAACTTCTTTTTATTTGTTTTAAACCTGCTGCCCATTAGTTTCTTTTGGTGGCCCCTAGTTCCTCTATTATGGGAACTAATAAATAACTTTTCTTTATCCGCCCTCTCCACACCACTCATGATTTTATAGACCTCCATCATATCCCCCCTTAGTCTCCTCTTTTCCAAGCTGAAAAGTCCCTGTCTCTTTATTCTCTCCTCATATGGGACCCGTTCCAAACCCCTCATCATTTTAGTTGCCCTTCTGTGAATCTTTTCTAATGCCAGTATATCTTTTTTGAGATGAGGAGACCACATCTGTACACAGTATTCAAGATGTGGGCGGTACCATGGATTTATATAAGGGCTATAAGATATTCTCCATCTTACTCTCTATCCCTTTTTTAATGATTCCTAACCTCCTGTTTGCTTTTTTGACTGCCACTGCACGCTGCGTGGACGTCTTCAGAGAACTATCCATGATGACTCCAAGTTCTCTTTCCTGTTTAGTTGTAGCTAAATTAGCCCCCCATCGTATTATATGTATAGTTGGGGTTATTTTTTCCAGTGTGCGTTACTTTATATTTATCCACATTATTAATGCTACATAATTAATGCAGCTGGCGTTGGGTATCTTCATCCGACCTTCCGCTGTCATGTAGACCAGGCCTTGGAAACAGTAAGTTGAATGGCTTTGTCTTCTGTTGGATTAGGGGGCTCTACCAGCAAGGTTGGGCTGCAACTGGCTTGTTGTCCTGGCAGCTGATCTCCCCTCGCAGGGAAGGAGAGCCGAATGCAGTGCAAGGGGGAGACTGTTCTCCTGTGCAAATACCCACACGAAGGGGTTGAATCAACATCAGCCATTTTGGAGCCAGTGCCACTATGCCACATGCACCAGGGGGAGGACTATAGAAATAGCAATATTAAGACAGCCCCTCAGGAGGCAGGCAAGCCCAGGAGACTGGCTGCACAGCAGGAACCTACAATATTAAAGAAATCTGTAATTGCGATCCTGACTCAGGACCCGGTGCCACACTAGGTTCTTCTGCTGCTGACCAAAGCTTCTCTTTTCAGTGAAATGCCTCTGCTGCTCCAGAGCAGGGCTCACAAGGGACGTGGGCTGTGGTTACGGGGGCTCTCTTGCTCGCTCCCAGGCAGTGAGGTTTTGCTGCTGATAAACGATGTGGGTTATTGTAGAGGGATGGCAGCTGCTCCACGGCTGAGGTTGTATCTGAGTTTGCATCATCTCTGTCATTTGGCCTCACCTCTAAAATCCATCAAAATAGCTGCACAGGCATCCCATTTAGTAGGTTACATCTAGAACCAAGGCAGGGGTTTTCTACAAACTGAAAGGACTAGGTGAGGAAGCTCCCCAATCAAGACCCCTTAGATTGCTAATTATTTGGTTACAGTCGCTCAGCCCAAGATCCGGGCCCCTGTGGTCAGCCCCTGCAAAGCACTTGCAATCCATCGCCCTCCAAGCCCTTCACAAGGGAGGTCACTTCAACGGAGACAAGAGGCCTACAAATGACTTGAGCAAGGTCATGACGTAAAGGTCAGTGGTAGAGCAGGGAGCAGAGTCCAGGTATCTTGATTGCCAGCCGGCTGCTCTAGCTGCTAGTCCAGAGCATGTTGGTTTTAACCACCCCGCCTCCTCGAAGGAACCTGTAGCCGAACTTAGTCCTGGTCAGGGACTTGGAGCAGCTGAACAAGGAAAGGGTGTGAGAGACCTGCTGCCCAATGACAAATATCTGTGACAGGCCTGGCCTGCCATGGCTCCCGGCTGATCTGCAATGCTGGAAGCTATCTACAGCAATGCAGGGTATGGCCGGTGAGCCCGTTTGTCGGAAGAAAGGGAAATAAATAAGGAAAGGATGATCTGAAGTATTGTTATAAACCAGTAATAGCGTGGTAATCTCACTTCTTTCATCTCGGAGCACTTTGCCAGCCTCCTCTTGTGCCTCGCACCTGCTGGAGAGAGGCGTGTTTTGCAGCTCACCTTCAGCCGCCGTTTCCTTTCATATCGAATGTGGGCTGGAAAGCCTGGATATTGCCTGCACTGAGTGGGTGCTGCCGGCAGCAGCAGCGCGTTTTCCAGGGTCATCCCTGGATGCAAACTGTTGGCTCGCACTTATTAGTTTTGTTTAAAACTAATAAGCGAAAGTTCTTCTTCACACAGCGTGTAGTCAACCTGTGGAACTCCTTGCCAGAGGAGGCTGTGAAGGCTAGGACTATAATAGAGTTTAAAGAGAAGCTAGATAATTTCATGGAGGTTAGGTCCATAAAAGGCTATTAGCCAGGGGGTAGGAATGGTGTCCCTGGCCTCTGTTTGTCACAGGCTGGAGAGGGATGGCAGGAGATAAATCGCTTGATCACTGTCTTCGGTCCACCCTCCGGGGCACCTGGTGCTGGCCACTGTCGGCAGACAGGCTACTGGGCTGGATAGACCTTTGGTCTGACCCTGTACAGCCATTCCTATGTTTATGTTCTTACCGGGAAGGGCCATCGGCCTCTGCTGAGCCTCACCAGGGAGTTGTTCCGCGGTTGTGAGCCCATCTGTTTCCCTTTTCCAGGCAGTCCCTGAGAGGACACTGTACGGAGAGCTGACAGGGAGAAGCAGATTGACAGATGACACTTTTGATGGAGCCTCATACCAAAGAGCCAAATCCCCTGTTTTAAAATGAGCCCTGGCACCGATACATGGCATAACGAGCAGGCTCCCGGGGCTTTGCCCTTCCCAGACCGGCGCAGCGCCCAGCCTGGCGCTATATTAGGAAACAGAGTCCGTCTCTCCCATGGTGGGGGCTTCTTCCTGGACTCCTCAGCAATGTTCCCTCTAATCTTTCCCAGCCATGTGAGGAATAAATGTGCACTGAGGCATGTGTGAATGTGCACCACCCGGAGAAACACAAAACCTAGCTGTGAGCGTTCTGCTAATCAGCAGGGCGGCATTGGAATCTCCCCTAAGGGCTGCACGAGCACCTGGCTAACAGGGAACACTGCTCCTCAGGCTTCCCGATGCCTGGTGCCCCTTCCCCAGAGCATGATGGGGAGAGCACCAAGCGGTCCTCCTGTACCCACTGAAAACCACAAGGGCTGGCAGCCAGTCTCAGCTGGGACAGAGGTCAGACTAGGGCCTCCCCTAGCAGACACCAGGAGCTAGGCCTTGGGGTGGGCCTGAGGAAGGGGGGTGGCTGAAGTCAGGGGTATCCCGGAGGGAGAGGCAGGGGGAAGCACCCGCGTCTCTGGTATAACTGCATCAGTGCCTCTATCATGCTCAGTGTTTCCTGCGAAACCAAAGCTGCCCGGTGAGGAGTGAAGGGCTTGCGGGGTGCCGCCGTGTGTTATGGGCACATGCCTGCGCAGCGGCTTTCTGCATGGCCCCTGGTTCGGCTTTTTCTATACTAGACGTCCATGCTGTGAAGGGCTCCTGCGCATTTCAGAACAGGTTTGCTCCGGGTGCTGATCCGCAGGCAGGGGGTGAAGCAAGGGGCAGTGTTGTGTGATGTCCTGAGGTCTGGTGTGAGTCTCTGATGCCACCATCAGTGCTGACAACGGGGACTGACCTGGGAATCTGGGCGACAGCTTGAGTTTGGCTATGGACTGTAAGAGCCAGTTCCTCTGTGGGCCAGGCACAGAGGCGAGCCCCCTGCACCAGCGTGTTACGGCTCCACTGGTTTGGTCAAAGCCGTAGGGCCTGAGCCTGCTTTCAGGGGTGGCCCCGTCGCCTTTTCCTGGGTTGCTCTGATTGACGCTGGTGTGAAGAGCAGAACTGGGCTGATCCGTTCTGGTGGAGAAACAGGAGAGAAGAAGCAGAGGTTCAGAGGACCAGGTGTAATACAAATGGGTTAACCGTTTACAGAGGGAGTCCTGGGGCGCGGGGGTGAGGGCGACGCTCCTGCTGTGCCCTTCCATGTCTCTGCAGACAACACATCTCTCAGGATTGTGTCCCTGCCTGGGGAAGGGTGACTCTCTGGGATCTCCGCGGATTGTGACTTTGCTGAGTCAGCTGTGTGTGCTGTGAAATAGGAGGCCAAACACCAAATGTCTCCGGCACCAGCGCAGCAAATGTGTCTGGGATCAGCTGGGTAGGCTGAGGTCATGTTATTTCTCTTAGTAGAGGAGTGCTCAGGGTGCCCGTGTGGGACAAGGGAGCGGGAGGGCCTCAGTGTGCTGCGAGGCTGTATCCAGAGGGATGCTTGTAGCATGTGGAGACACACCCAATGTGGGTAGGGTTGAGCTCGAACAACAACAGCAGTGAAGCTGCGGCTGCGTGTGTGTGTGGGGGAGGGAGGGGGCTGCTTGAGTGGAAATGCAGGGTCCTGCCATGGCTTCCTTGCTCTGGTTATGTCTCTGTGCTGCAGTGGTGCTTCGCGGGAGCTGTGGGGCTCAGCGGGCTCATGCGGAGGGCAAGGAAGGAATGCTTGTGTGGTCTGAGAGGTATGCGGTGACGGAGGTGGCAGGTCTCATCCTGGGTCACATCCAGAGAAGTGCTGAGCACCCACTTCCCACTGAAATCACGGGGCCTGGTTGTGCTGCCGCTGTCAGTAGCAAAACGTGTGTTGAGCTCTGTGGTGTGCGACCAGGCCCCATGAGAGTTCTAATGCTAAGTCTGGTCAGGGCTGGGGCCATGCTCAAAAGCCCTCTCAGGAACAGATCCCATGGACTCAGGGTGCTGGGTGCCATCAGGGGCACTGACAGGACTGCCGGGCCCCAGGCAATGTAGGGGGGTGCCCCCTGCCCCCAGAATGGGGGAGGACTCAGGCAGAAGGAGTGGGGCTGCGGCAGCAAGCCCTCAGCACCCTCCGCCCACACAGCGCACCCAACCCACTGGCCTCTGAGCTGGCCAGAGCATGCAGCACAGGGCTCTGGAGTGCGCCACGCAGCAATGCTAAAGGGCCCCGGGCTCCCATCCCTGCCAGGAGCGGCAGTGCCTGGGAGCCCCCGGCCCTGTAGAGGCGCCCCAGGACCCCCCCTTTGCTCCCCGGCAGAGGGCCTGGGTGCCATTTTGCTCATATGAAAGAAAAAAGCCCAATCGCGAGTGGGGTTTTCACGTCACAGGAGGGTGGGAGCCAAAGGCCTAATTCAGCTCCTGTGGAGTCAGAGGTCCTAAGGGTGGACGGGACTACTAGACCCCCTGGTCTGAGCTGCATTCTCCAGGCCACCAGCCCCACCAGCTGAAGTGAGACCCGGGGGTTACAGCTCACGGGCGCCTAACCTGGCGTAGGCCCCGGGCCCCGCAGTGGCAGAAAGCGGTGTACGTGCGATTCACCCAGACAATGGACTTGCCCCCACGCTGCAGAGCAAGGCGAAGGAACTCCAAGGTCACCGCCAATCTGACGGGGGGAGGGAGCGTCCTTCCTAGCCCCACATCTGAGGCTCAGTTAGACTGTGAGCAAGAACTACGCAGTAACCTGAGTCAGTGGAGAGTGGGGCGACACGGGGGCTCGAACCGACCCCCATTAGCATGCCTTGCTCTGTGTGCCGGCAGCGCCCCATTGACATCCATGCAGCCGCCTCCCTCCATACTCCCAACAGGTGTGTAAGCCCCACGGCCGGCAGTTCCCCAGGCCGGGTATGTTTGGAGAGGGCGGGTAGCCCCTGCCTGGATTTAACGTGGACTTTGTATTTTATTTCACACTCGCCAGGGGGGGTCCACCTGTCCTGTTGATTAGATCCACACATCACCAATACACTGGTAGGCCCTGCATGAAGAGATCCCTCCTCCCGTCACATTGTTCCCTCGGGGTATGTCTACACTACAGCACTAATTCGAACTAACTTAATTCAAATTAGTTAATTCGAACTAAGCTAATTCGAACTAGTGCATCTAGACCTAAAAACTACTTCAAATTAGCGTTTTGCTAATTCGAACTAGCATGTTCACACTGAGTGGACCCTGACCCGAGGTTAAGGATGGCCGGAAGCAGTGCCGGCAGGGCATCAGATTAGGACTTAGAGCGTGGAGCTGCTGTCTCAGGCTAGCCGAGGGCTGCGCTTAAAGGGACCCGACCCCCATCCCGGACAGACAGTTCTCAGGGGTGCCCCGCTTGCAAAGCAGTCCTGTCTTGGAGTGCCCTGAGTGCCCACACTTGGCACATCACAGCACTCGGCCGTCAGCCCGGCTGCACTTGCCACAGGCTGCCATCTGGAGGGGGGGTCAATCAAGGGGCTTCAGGAGAGCTTCCACCCTGAGGAGCCCGCAGAGCCAGCCCAGTCCTCCCCATCGGGGGTTCGTACCCCATACCTCCCTCACCTCCTTCCACTTACCCCTCCCTAGCCCCCCTTCCTGATGTACAAAATAAAGGACACATATGTTCAAAAATAGAAACTCTCTTTATTGAACAAAACTCGGGTAAACTGGGTAAAGGAGGTGGGAGAGGGGAAGAGAGAGGGTGGGAGAGGGGAGATCAACTAAAATGATCAGGGGTTTGGAACAGGTTCCATATGAAGAGAGACTAAAGAGACTGGGACTTTTCAGCTTAGAAAAGAGGAGACTGAGGGGGGATATGATAGAGGTCTATAAAAGCATGAGTGGTGTGGAGAAAAGTTCTTCATTAGTTCCCATAATAGAAGGACTAAAGGACACCAAAGGAAAGGAATGGGTAGCAGGCTTCAAACTAACAACAGAAAGTTCTTCTTCACAAAGCAAATAGTCAACCTGTGGAACTCCTTGCTGCAGGAGGCTGTGAAGGCTACAACTAGAACAGAGTTTAAAGAGAAGTGAGATAAAGTCATGGAGGTTGGGTACAAGGAGTGCTATTAGCCAGGGGGTAGAAATGGTGTCCCTGGCCTCTGTTTGAGGAAGGCTGGAGATGGATGGCACGAGACAAATGGCTTGGTCATTCTCTTTGGTCCATCCCCTCCAGGGTCCCTAGTGTTGGCCGCTGTCGACAGACAGGCTACTGGGCTAGATGGACCTTTGGTCTGACCCAGTACGGCCATTCTAAGCTCAGGGCTCAGGGTTGGAGGTCTTAGTGGACCACCTTGATTTTCATGCAAACCTGCTCCTGGGTGGCCAGGCTGGCAGCTCTCCTGCCCTAGACGGCCACTTTCCTGTGCCTAGTGCGGAGGTCGTGGATGAGGTCCATCATGTCTGCACTAGATCAGGCGGGCGCCCGCCTCTTGCGGATCTGGGCAGGCTCCCGGGTGCCGCCAGGCTGGTCCCAGGAAGAGGCGGAGGGCTGGGCAGCGGGTGGCTGGCTCGAGCCGTGCCAGGTGCAGGGTCTGCTGGCTGGGTGCTGGCAGGCTTGCACCTGGCATGGGCACCGTAGCCAGCCCGTGCCCCTTTAAGGGCTCCGGGGCCGGGAGGGGGGCAGACGAGTTTCCCTGGTGGTGCCCAGAGTGGCCACCAGGGCAAGCTGGGGAGGGCTAGCCTCCCACTAGTTCGAATTAAGGGGCTACACAGCCCTTAATTTGAATTAGTAAGTTCGAACTAGGCGTTAGTCCTCGTAGAATGAGGTTTACCTAGTTCGAACTAAGCGCTCCGCTAGTTCGAATTAAGTTCCAACTAGCGGTTTGTATGTGTAGCGCCTATCAAAGTTAATTCCAACTAACAGCTGTGAGTTCGAATTAACTTTGTAGTGTAGACATACCCTTAGAGAACTTCTCTAGCAAAACCTTTTCCCAGTGCAGGCAGCCTCCTCTAGGCCCGGTGCTGCACATGCACGTCCATCTGGGGAAAGACTCCCTGTAACTGGACTCGGGACAGAGGCTCTGCTGCTCCCCTGCCCCCAGGTCTCCTCCCACCCTGCCAGGAGCACTCGGCACTTTGAAGGGCAGCGTGAGGGGACGGGACGGGACGGGACGGGACGGGAGAGCAGAGAAGGCTTCATGTGCTCCCCCGCCCCCAGGCCTTAATTGGCCTAGGGGCAGGGGAGCCAGGGAAGTCCCCTCCCATTCCAGGGACATGGAAACCTTAGGGGAATGTGTGTGTGTGGGGGGGGGCAAAGGCACTCCCTCACCCCCAGACGAATCGTTGTCTGGAGGCGGGGAACCTGGAAATATATTGGCCCCACCCCTTCCACTTGGTGCCCCGCCCCTTCTGCTTGATGCCCCGCCCCTTCCTGTGTGACCCGGGGCCACTTCAAACATTTCCAAAGTGGCCCCTGGCAAAAAATGATTGCCCGCCCCTGACATACAGCCATGCATGTCCTCCATTAGTGCAGCACACGGAAGGAGAGTCTAGAGAGGCCTGGCCCACAAAGCATCCTTCCTCCCCCAGCACAACATGCAGTGTTGGGATGGAGGAGGGGGCATGGCCTGGTGGGACTCAATTCTCAAGCGAGGCGAGGCTGTCAGCGCGTGGGGGTGACATACAAGGGTAGAACTCAGTCTGGCCAATACAAAGGTACAAATGGCAGCAAGGTGCCCAACTCCCTTAGGAGAACAATAGGAGTTAGGCACCTACCTGTCATTAGTCCTTTTGCAAATATCCACTTCTCCATCAGACCCGGAATTACAGCCAGTATGTAACCCACCGGATCCCCTCCAGTAACTCCACCGACAGTGGGAGAGGCAGGGAGGCCCGTTTCATCTGGGCAGTGGGGCGTGGACATTGGCCGCCTCTCCCTGTAATGCAGCAGAGCCAGGGCCTGGAAACTGAAGCCAGACACGAGTGTTTAAATGAGGAAATGAACCCTTGGAGCCTATGGCTCTGTAATTCAAGACTGGGCGTGTCCTTGGAGAGCAGCTCCAGCTGAGCCACAGGTTCTGGGCTGGAGGCAGTGATGGGTGGATAAGACGCTCTGGCCTGCGTCATGCAGCAGGTTAGTCTAGATGATTGCAACGGTCCCTTTGAATCTCTGAGTCTCTCCTTAACATGGTCCCTGCTCTAGTTCCAATATACTAGCCCTCTTCCCCCCCCCCCAGCATTGCTCCTGTCTTGCCTCATTCAGACAGTCATCTTCCCTTCCTCCCAAATAGCTCCCTGCCCTTCCCTTGTCTCTCTGGGTCCCACTCCTCTGCCTGTTCCGCTCACCTCTCCCAGCCTGAATGCAACAGCACTGTCCCCCCGAGAACATTCCCTCTGTCTGCGAGGAGTAGTAACGCACTGCTTCCAGGGGACAGGAGATGGAAAATAAACAGGCTCCGGACCGGAGCTCCAGGGATGCACGCAAGCAGGGCTGCAGGGCTGTCATGCAGTGGAAAATAAACAGAATGAAACAGAGAAATGTCTGTGATCGTCTGAGCTTCGCGTGACTCCAGAGAGAAATCGCCCTTTTCCGGTGCAATGCCCCTGGGTGACGGGACTGGGTCACCCCAGTTGGGGTGTCTCATTCCCACGGTTGACTCAGAGACCCTCATGGAGAGGCCCTCCCCCATTACAGACAGGCTCTCGGCTTTCTCCGCTCTGGTTCTTCCTGGAGCGCTGGTCCTCCACTGGGTCTCGGATCCATCCTTTCTAACAGCCGCTGTGTCCTCTGGTGCCTGTCCCAGGAAGGTCCTTACAGGCCAAGCTCTTCCTCCAGCCCTGTGCTTGTTCTTTCGCTCTCGGCGGGGGCTCGTTTGTCTTCCCACAGGCAGTGCCTGGAATGATTATGGATCTGAAATGAGCAGCGTGTTTGTCTCGTCTCCTCCTTGCACGTTCGGATATTGTTGCTCACTGCATGTCGGGGGATGGGGGAGTAGAAATAATTTCAGCATTTAATGGTGTCGTGAAGGCATGTTTATTCCCCAGGGAGGGGATGAGTGCTTCTGGAGAGAGGAAAAAACCAGGCAAAGGATAATAGACGATTAGACAATTTCCTGATCCCCCTCCCTCTCCCTGCTTCTTTCTCATTCCCCTCTTCTCCAGTTCTTCCTCTTCTTCCTGCCCACCACATTCCTCCCTGGGGGGGTGCAATTAAGTCCTGCGCAATTGATCAGCACAAGGGTCTTGTGTTAAGCCCCCTCGGAGAGGGGAATTTCACCCTGTGGGTACAGGATTCACGCCAAGGGCTGCATGTGCATGGAGACATGGACTTTTCTCACCCTAGCTCAGAGGGTGTCAGAGCACATGCCCGTAAGTGGTGCTGGGTGCACGTCAGGGAGCACTCTTCCATCAGTAGGGGGCAGTCTTGGCCAGATGAAGGCATTCCAGAATCTGTGGCACATGAAATGTGATCCCCGTCTCTGTCCTTGCACGTCCCCCCGTCCTCACCTGAAGTGACAGTGACCCCTCACCATTCAATCTGGGGCCCCAGTGTGGGGGCTGCTCAGAGCAGTGAGTCTGGGAGTGCATGTTGCAAGAGATGAGAGGATAGTTCATACTTGTTTCAGGCTCTCTGCAGATTCAGGCAGATACTCAGTTGTGTGTGTCCTTTGCAATCATGAGGGTCAAAAACTTACTTTTTACTGGAGCTTCTGTTGTAATTTCATAGCTTCAGGTGCTGGAGCACTAGAAATGGAGTTGCAATGCCTTTGCCTTAGGTAGGGACCTGGGACAATCCATGAATGAACTAAAATGATGCCTGAATTCTTCCCATCTTTGGCAGTGATTGAAGGTTAGGAGAAAGCCAGCACAGTAGTTTTTCCCCTCAAAATGGGGAACTATACCAAAATGAAGAGGCTGTTGAAAGGAACCATTCCAACAGTGAAATGCCTGCAAACTGCATGGAGACTATTTAATAGCACCATATGAGGGACTCAAACTAAATGTCTACTCCAGATAAAAAAATCAGTAAGACCAAAAAATTGCCATCATGGCTTAACAGCAGAGTAAAACAGTTACTGGGAAAAGGCATCCTTCAAAAATTGGAAATCAAACCCTAGTGAGGAAAGTAGAAAGGAGCTTAAACTTAAGCTTGTCAGACAACCCACTGGACAGTGGAGGAGCCAAAGGAACACTCATGGATGACAAGGCCATGGTGGAGAAGCTAAATGAATTCGGTCTTCACTTCAGAGAGCATGGGGGAGAACTCCACACCCGAGCTATTTATTGTATGTGATAAATCTGTCCCTGGCACCAGAGTAACATGTGTGTCTCGATGCAGAGGAGTAGGCTGGGGTCATGTTATTTCTCTTATTAGAGGAGGCTACAGGGTGCCCATGTGGGAGGAGGGAAGGTCTCCAGGTAGAGTGAGGGTCTGACACTGAGTGAGGTGTCAGGAGAGGAGGTTTTGAAACAAGGAAGCAGTAATAAGTTACCAAGAATTCTGAAGGAATTCTAATACGAAATTGCAGAACTACAAACTGAGGTATGTAACCTACTGCTGAAATCAGCGTCTGGGCCAGATGACTGGTGGATACCTAACATAACGCTGATTTTTAAAAAAGGCTCTAGAGGTGATCCTGGCAATGGCAGACCAGTGACAGGCAAATTGGTTGAAATGTTTGTAAAGAAAAACAGATACATTTATGTCAGGCACATAAATGAACATGAGATAGAGGGGAACAATCCACATGGCTTTGTAAAGGGAAATCACACAGCACCTATCCATTAGAATTCAATGAGGGTATCGATAAACACATGGACAAGAGTTATCCAGTGGGTACAGTGTATTTGGACTTTCAAAAAGCCTTTGACAAAGCGCAACATGCCTGGTTTCTAAGTAAATAAGTAAGTCCTCCCATATGGTTGTGACTTAAGAAATAAAGGATAGGAATAAATAGTTTTCACAGGACACATCTACGCTGCAGGGCAAAAGTTGAATTAAGATAAGTAACTTCAGCTATGTCAATTGCGAGGCTGAAGGTGAAAGAGCTTAATTTGGTTTTTGGTGCTGTCTACACAGCAGGAAGCTGAAGGAAGAACACTCTTCCTTCGACTTCCCTTACTCGCTGTGAAATGAGGGTTACAGGAGTCGGAGTAAGAAGTCCCCCAGCTTGACGTTATTTCGAAATTAACGGCTTGCTGTGTAAATGTGCTCTTTGTTATTTTGAAATAACATTGCTGTGTAGACGTACCCACAGTAGAGAGTGGCAAATAGTGGAGTATTGAGACCTGTGTTGTTGAACGTATTCAGAAATGATTTGGAAAAAGAGTAAACAATGAGGTGACAACATTTGCCGACTCTGCAGACTTGCTCAAGATAGTTAAGTCTAACATGGACTGCAAAGAGTTACAAAGGGGTCTCATGAAAGTGGGTGACTGGGCAACAAAATGTCAAATAACTTTCAATGTTGCAAAGTAATCCACATGGGAAAAATAATTCCAATTATACATAAACATGTTGGAGTCTAAATTACCTGCTATCATTCAAGGAAGAAATCTTGGAGTCACCATGTATCATTCTCTGAAAACATCTGGTCAATATCTCGCAGCAATAAAAAAAATCTATCAGCGTGTCAGGAATCATTAGGAAAGTTATAGAGCAAGGGTGGGCAATAATTTTTGAGCAGGGGGGAGTGCTCTAAGATTTTGGTAAGTGGTCGAGGGCTACGCTTTTCTGTTGGGTCTGAGATGGAGGTTGGGTGCAGAAGAGAGCTCAGGGTAGGGAACTGGGGTGTAGGAGAAGGTGTGAGTTCTGCGAGAGAGTTTGGGTGAAGGAGGGGTTGTGATCTGGAGCAGGAGACTGAGGTGCAGGGTCTGGGAGAGGCTGTGGCTGCAGGAGAGGATTCTGGTTTAGAGGAGGAGCATAAGAGGGGTACAAAGTCTGGGTGGACATTGTGACCTGGAGGAGGGAACATGCAAATGGTTTGGGTGATGACCTGGGGCAGGAAGTTGGGGTGTGGGAGTGAGTGGGGTGCCAGAGGCAGACTTTGGCCAGGAAGGTGTTTGCTTAGGTGGCTCCCGGCCAGCAGTTCTGCAGAAACCCAAAGCAGGCTCCCTGCCTGCCAGCAACCCAATGCTGTTCAAAATGGCTGACTGCTCCCTGTGGCTCTCTGCTCCAGACACTGGAGGAGGGGAAGAAGAGAGGGAGGCTTTGCACTCTGCCTCCACCCCCAACACAAATTCTCAGCTCACTATTGGTCGATTTCTGGCCAACAGGAGCTGAGAATTTGTACTGGGGACCAAGGCAGGGCATGAAACATCCCCCTCCCCAGAGTCACAGGGAGCAGCCAGTGGTTGACAGGCCAGATCCAGTTGCTTGGCAGGTCAGATCCAGCGCAAGGATGCATCTTGCCCTCTACAATATAGATAATAAAACAGAGAATATCACAATGCCACTGTATCAGTCCATGGTACACCCACACTTTAAATACTGTGTGTAGCTCTTGTGGCTCCATCTCAAAAAGATACATTCAGAATTGGAAAACAATAGAGAAGGGGCAAGAACAGCTTCCGTATAAGGAGAGATTAAAGGCCTGGGAGTTTCTATCTGAAAAAAGAGAACTAAGGGGGCACTATGACAGAGGTCTGTACAATCATGAGTGGTGTGGAGAAAGTGAACAGGGAAGTGATTTTATATAAGACACCTGCCAAGGGTTACCCAGTGAAATTGACAGGCAGCAAGTTCGGAACACACAGAAGGGAGTACTTCACATACCACACTGCCCGCCTGTTGTGCCCTTTGCCACGAGCTGTTGTGAAGGCCACAAGTATAAATGGTTTTTTTAAAAAGTAGGGAAAGCCAGAGAGGACAGAACCCTTGGTGACTGTTCGTGCTGGGAATGTCCCCTCGCTTGTGGATGCTGCCACTGGACAACTGGGGTGGATCAGTCCTTGGTGGCCTGCTCTGCCCATTCCCACTGGAGCCTCTGACGCTGGCCTGGGCGAGCTGGAGAACCGTGTGATCTGGCACGGCTGTGCTCGTGGAGGTGGAGTCGTCACAGGAGACTCACGTGTGAGCGAAGGTCGGTCTGAATCCCACCCCGCTCCAGTCACAGTTCCTCATCTGCATTTGTGTGAGTGGGATGAGATCTCGCAGGTCAGCCGAGGAGGAAAGTCCCACGGCAGCTGAAATGTTGGCTGGCGGGGAGGGAGGCAGAGCAGAGGACCTGGGAGGCGTGTGGCACTCTGAAGGCAGTTGGCAGTTTTACGTGGAGGGCAGTAGCTGAAGTGCCTTAAATCTTGCCTGTGAGTCATAGTAGCAATTATTGCCTCAGGAAGAAGGACAGCGTCCCAAGGTACACTAGCAAGGGCTATCAATCCTCAGCTGGATCACCAACCAGCAGGGGCAGGAAGACATTTCTGCAATTGGCATGGTAATGATGGGGCTCTTATACCTCCCTGGAAAGCATCTGGAAAGGAGACAGGCTGTCTGGCTAGAGAGGACCCTTGGTCTGTCCCAGGACAGCACTTCCCGTCGGATGGAAGAGTGTGAGAAAGCTTAGGGCAGACTAAACATGGAGTCCGATTCCCCCCCCAGCTCCCAGGAGAGAGCAGTCACTCCAGGTCCAGGGTTAAATGCATTTACAGAGCAGTGTGTATGTCCTGGGGGAAGCCCAGAACTAAACCAACCTAGCGACTGAATTAAAATGCATTACAACCACTTCCTACCGAGTACTCCCCCTCACAGCAAGGGAGAGAGAGGGGTCAGGCGTGAAAACTACAACCCTAAGCTGCCTCCAACACTAATGACTTGCATTTGCCAGAGAGCTGGAAACAACCTGGTTAACCAGTCAGGAAGAGCATCCTCTGAGGGACTGGGAAGCGCTGATGCAGGCTGGTTGGGTGCGGGGTGAGGAAGAAGCTGAGGTGGCCAAGAGTGGAGTACAGCTCAGGGAGTGTTCTTATACTGGCTCATCCGTCATCCTTCTCTGCGTGATCCCTGGGATCGGGCGAAAAGCGGCTCCCCATTTATGGCCAAAGCCGCCCTTTTGTGACTTCCCCCACTTGACATTATTAAAAGCAAAGAAGGCAAAGATTTGGGGAGGAAGAAGATGATACATATAGCACGGGTACCTATGTACGTGTCCCTGGGTGTATGTGTGGTGTAGATCTATAAACACTATGCAGTACATTCTCATTTATACTAATGTTCTTAGTTTCTACTTGGACAGTATAGAGAGGACTTAAAAGTGGGCATAAATTACATTTATATTCATTTTAAGGTTCCTTTACACTGCCGGAGTGGTACAAACAGGGCTAAATGAGAAACTTGCTTTGTGTGTATTTTTTACATATGTAAAGAGCCCTATTTAATTTGCATAAACAAGCACTCTGAATTTAGCAAATGCCAGATTTATGGTTGTTTGTTCCATCTTAATCCCACCTTCTTGTGCGTACATCTTGTGTATTGAGTGAGGCTGGGGTCCTGGAGAAAAAGAGGTTGCGATCATGTCATTAAAGACTGGCTCGTACAGCATCTGTGCAGAGGGGCCGGTGTAAGACTGCATGGCTTGTTGTCTTTAAAAATAGTAAAACGGAATTTTGAGATAATGTTTAACCAAGAAATAAAAAAAGAAATCACAAGAATCTTTTCTAATGGAACGTGTTAGGCAACTGTAATACAGGGGTTGCTACCAGCTCCAGGTTTACTATCTATATTCATGTTAACATGTATGTGTATGTACAACATACCAAGACAGAAATTGCTATACCCGATCAGGCTATTTGTCTTTCTATGCCAGACTCCTGCCTTTGTCCATGTGCAGTATCAGCTGCTTCTGAGGCGTATACAAGAACAGCAGTAGTTCACAGTTACGTAATAAGATGCCCATTAGGGAAGTTTCTGACCAGCCTCCTTCAGTCTGTGGCTGTCTGATGCCCTGAAGCATAAGGAAGGGGAATGGCAGAAAGGCATCTGGGGGTCAGAGGGCATCACAAGCTAAATAGGAGTCAAGAGGGTGGCACTTTTGCAACAACAACAAAAAAGCAAACGTCGCGGGATGTGGTAGCAGGAGTGTTGTGAGCAAGATACGAGACATCATTCTTCCCCTCTACGCTGCGCTAATCAGGCTTCAACTGGAGTATTGTGTCCAGTTCTGGGCACCGCATTTCAGGAAAAATGTGGACGAATTGGAGAGAGTCTAGAGGAGAGCAAAAACCAAAATTATTAGAGGTCTAGAAAACATGACCTACAAGGGAAGCAGGCTGGATTATCTCTTCTCGGATCCAGGTGCTATTAGATTTTGTGGGGTTCCCTATGCTCTGGAGTAGTGCCAAAAAGGAGGGGTGCAGTGTACAAGTGGTTGAGGCAGGGGGTTGGAATGCAGGGGACTTGAGGGCTCCAGCTGGGGGACGGGTTCTGGAATGGGGGTGGGTGTTTGGGATTACAGCAGGGGGCTCCAGACTGGAGCCTAGGGGCTTGGAGGGTGGGAGCAGACTCGGGGCAGGAGGTTGGGGTGTGGGTGTGGAGTATGGAAGGAGTTACGGTGCAGGAGGGAGCTCAAGGCTGGGGCTAGGGGTTGGGTGTGGGACTCTTACCTGGGCAGATCCCATTTGGTGTGGGAAGGAACAGGTGTCTTTTCATGGCCCGCACTCACCTGCAGGCACCATGCCCTGCAGCTCCTATTGGCCATGATTCCCGTCCAATGGGAACTGTCCAATGCGGAGCCTCCAGGTGAGGACAGTGTGGGGACAGAGCTTCCTGGTGCTTACAGTGATGCAGCACCACTACATGGTGGCGGGGGAGAGGAACAGCATGAAGAGCCACCTCTCCCCACCAAGAAGGGCTGGACCTGAACAGAGGAGCTTTAGGGGCTACAGCCTAGGGACCCTGACCGCAGGGCTGTGGGCTGCAGCCCCTTAAGCCCCCTTTTTAAACCAGCCCTGGGGGGAAGTTTGAAAAACTTGGAGAAGTCTGGTGAAGAAAAGACTGAGGGTATGTCTACACTACCCCGCTAGTTCGAACTAGCGGGGTAATGTAGGCATACCGCACTTGCTAATGAAGCCCGGGATTTGAATTTCCCGGGCTTCATTAGCATAAGCAGGGAGCCGCCATTTTTAAATCCCTGCTGCTTCGAACCCTGTGTAGCGCGGCTACACGGGGCTCGAACTAGGTAGTTCGGACTAGGGTCCTATTCCGAACTACCGTTACTCCTCGTGGAATCTCTGTTACTGGAGGTTTTTAAGAATGGTTTGACAAGCACCTCCCAGGAATGGTCTAGTTATTACAGAGTCCTGCCTTGAAACTAAGGGACCTACTGAAATCCCTCCCACTTCTATGATTTGATGAGGCTTATAAATCCTATCTCTATCTATATTTATCACTTACAAATCCCATCTAATGGAACTGGGATGTCCTCATTAGGGTTGTAAGCAATTAGTTGAGTAGTCGACTACCCAATAAGCATTGGCAGCAAGGGGGAGGGGGAGGGGGAGAAGGAGAATTGGGGGGGAAGCTTGCTGCCTCTGATACAGAGGCAGCAAAGGTGGGGGTTTAAAAGCTGGTTCCCCAAAGCACCGTCTCTGTGGTGCAGAGGGGCAGGGGAGGCTGTTCAGTTCCAGCTCACACTGCCCCCAGGAGCTAACCCCACTGAGGCTCTGCCCCAGTGGGCTCTTACTACATTTAAAGCGCACAGCCACAGTGACAGCACCCCCAGCTTATCGACTATTCCAGTAGTTGATGGAAATTCTATTGACTACTCGATTACAGTAGTTAATTAATCGATACTTAGCATCCCTAGTCCTCATTATCCATAGAAATACTTGATCCTTTTTGTCCTCCTAAAATCTTGCCTTCGGTTGTAACTTGCTACAGTGAGTTGCACTGGCTAATTTCAAATTTCCAGATGAATTTCTATGGGCTTCTGTGACTTGCTTCCCCTTGTGATTCACACTACCCCATGTTTGTTAACCATCACAATAGGCTGTAAGCACTCACATTCCCTATCTGGCCGTCAGGAGAGGAGTACTGGATGGGGTGATGTGGATTCTGACAGAGAGGTTAGTTCATGTAATTGTCATTGGACAATGTCTTTGTCTCTTGCTAACATTTTGGTTACAGGCATTGTCTTTTTGCAGAGTAGTAAAAATTCAAACAAATGGATAATGCTCCATGGGACAGACTGAAAATCCCCTCCCATACTGGGGAGTTACTTACTTGAGTAGCCCCCTTTAAAACAAGTAGGATGGAAAGCAGTGTGGTGAGAGATTAAAATTTAGACTTGAGTTCAGCCACTGGCTTGCTGGATGACCATGGACAAGATGCTTCTCTGCTCTGTGCCTCAGTTTGTCCATCTGTAAAATGGGGATAATAATACTGCCATTCCCCCCCCCCTTTTCTATTGATAAAAATCTCTTTATAAGAGTGAGGAGGTCGAGATGGTGTTGTTATTCCTTACTCAGCTGTGTAAGTGTTCCCTGACATTAATATGAGTTGCACTATCTAGCACTGGGGTTGGGGGGAGATGTTCCTTTTATCAATTCTTAAGGTGTTGCCTTTCAATTTCATTGACTGTCCGCTTGTGCTTGTATTATAGCAGAAGGTAAACGAGACCCTTATTTATCCTCTTTATACTATTCAGTATTTTACATGGCTGTATCACTTTCCTTCTTATTCATCTCCTCCCTAGATTAAACAGTCCTCTCTCCCAGTGTGGAAATGTTTCCACACGACTAATCATTTTTGTCACCCATCATTTTGTTTGCTTTTTTTTGGACTGCTGCCGCACATTAAGCAGCAGTTTTCACTGAGCTGTCCACAATGACACCCATGCCCTCTTCCCCCTGAGTTATTACAGTTAATTTAGAACCCAGCAATGTGTATGAGCCACTCACATTATTCCTGCCAGCCTGCTCTGTGGAGCATTTGTCAACATTGAACTTCATCTGCCATCTTGCTAGTGAATTATCCGGGTCATCTCACCTGAGTGGCGATAAAGCCTTTTATCCAGCACTAGCATGTATCCTGTGCGTGCCACATACATTACAGGGGAAGAGAGGAAAAAAGAAACCTTCTTTAGGAATGTTTTATAGAGGCTGAAAGTATTTTCTGAGGACCATTTTTTCTTGTTTTCTTCTGTTTGTCAGCCAAGGGCTTTATTTGCCATGAGTCCAACTGTACCAGACTCGGAGAGCACCATCAAAGCCTTAAAATAGCTTTTCCGTGCCTAAAAATGTCACGATTTTATATTCCAAGCACTTGCCTCTTTGGGAAGCTAAGAATCTCCTCAGACCAAGGAAATAGAACTCTCATTTCTAGACCTGTAGGGCTGTGTCTTGAAATGCTTCCACTGGCCCAGGACTTGTATTGCCCCTCTGGGAGGGAAGAGGAGAGAAGAATGAAACATTTCGCTGGCAGTTTGTTCAAAAGAAAAGACTTCTACGGGAAGCTGCTCAGGGACTGGAATGAGGGAAGAAAGTTGATCTCTTAGAAAAACTCACCCAAAGTGTCTAAAGACTTGGCTGACCTGCTGTTGAACTAGGAACCAAAATGAAAATGTTAAAGTTCCCTTTTCTCTTGGTAGTCACTGTAAAACCAGCCCTATCAGGTTCCGTGGTCATGGTTTTTCAGTCATTTAAGATCAAATATGGCTCAAGTGGTCAAGTAATTTTTCTAACTACCAGCCCTGCAAACTGAGTCTGGTTTCTGAGAGTCAAGCTGGGCTTTTTCCATCTCTCATCTCATCACAAAGAGAGCTGGTACGTATTTTTCATTGCAAAATGGCCTTTTCTTCAAAATGATCATTTCTGTGAAAAACTGTCTGTCTTAAATATAAATTTTAAAATATATTTTTCAGTTTTTATTTCTCTTTTTTCCTCCTTTTTCATTTTTTGCTTCTTGCCCTTCCCTCTTCCCTCTCTTCTTTTTTTTCCTGGTTTACTCCCTCCAAAGGCATTTTCAAACATAATTTTTTTTCCAAGAAAAGAAGGAAAAATCCATAAATGAATAATATTGGGAAAGTTATTTTAAGAAAAAAATGGCAAAAGAAAAACTGGTCCATTTTGAACCCTGCAACATCAAAGCAACTTCATTTCACCAAACGGTTTTGATCTTCTCCCATCACGGATGATAAAGGGCCAGTTGTACAGGTGCAGCACTCCTGTCCTTCAGTGACTTTTGAAAGGCAATTTATTGAAAGCGAGTGAAGAATTCTGTTTGAGATGCACATCTTCTGAACTGCCTTGGCTCTGCAGGAGGAAAAAAACCCAGTAAAAATGGATTATTGGTGCTTATGTCAGCAGATCTGACTGAATCCACACAGGGAGCAGAGCCATGGACTGCTGCCACATACGCAGTCACTTAAGAATAAAAGTTTGTGAGCTGGGTTTCTGAGCTCCCGTGGCGTGGACTTGCACTAGAGAGAGGAGATTTGGGCCCATGTAGCCCACCCTCACACCCATGCACCCTTTATTACAGACCTTGAAGAAGGGCCTTCATGTTAAGCATTAGCCGGTACATGTTCCATCCCATAGGGGTGATGTAGATGGTACTTGGTCCTGCCATGAGGGCAGGGGACTGGACCTGACCTCTCGAGGTCCCTTTCAGTTCTAGGATTCTAGGATTTTGCCTATGTCCAAGCCCAGCCCCTTACTAAAGACTGGCACGTTGCACTTGTGGGAGGGTGACATTTCATGCGCGGCATTTATACATTTGAAAGCTGGCATTTCACACCGAAAAGATGCTGGTATTTACAAGCTAGGGCATGTGGCATTTCATGCATAGTTACCATCTAGTAATTTAGACAAGGTCGCTCAGCCAGAAAGATCCAGTGGACTTTTTTTTAAAGGGAAAATAGAAAGAAAACAAGCAAACAAACAAACAAACACAAGTACCAAATCATTTGACGTTGATTACGCTGTGAATGAATGTCTTTATTGCTGTGTGACAAGCCATACCCCATTACCCCTTCTCGTTGTTAGCTAATTGTTGTGCTACTTATTCTTTGTGTTGAATCGCTAACACCCCCTCCTTTTCTTCAATAACAATACTGCAGAGTTCAGTTGCCTCTTCCATCCCAGACCCGATGAAAACAGTGGGAAATCTACAAGAGTCACTTTGCCTACTGCTCAAATGCAGTCCCCTCTGCAGCTGCAGCACGGGAGCTGCCTGCTGGCCCGTATTACCCTGCTAGGGCACTGTCTCACTGCCCCAGAGTTAGATGCTCCCCTTACTCAACCTTCACCAACACAGCTTATGCTGGCCTGACATGTTGCTCAATGGTGTGAGTCAACCATCCTCCGCTCAGCATAGGTTATGTTGACTTAAGCACTGGGTGCACAGCTCTGTGTTGGCGGGACAGCTTCTCCTGCTGGCATATTTTCTCCTGTTCAGAGGAGGGCTTATTGTGCCCACAGGAAAGCTCTACCACTTTCACCAGATGTGCCGCAGCAGTGCAAGTGTGCCACTGCAGCACTGTACGTGTGTAGACAGGCCTTTAAAGACACCGTATCCCTTTGCCTGCCCCTGTCCAGAATGCTTACGTTGTGCTTGCTTTGTAGATCCTATGGGGAGACTCTTTGGGTGTGTCTAAACTACACCCCTCTGCCGACAGAGGGATGTAGATTAGGCACTTCGAAAGTGCAAATGAGACCGGGATTTAAATATCCTGGGCTTCATCTGCATACTCACATTCAGGCGCTGTGCCAATCATGCACCCTTTCGAAAGTGAAAGTAAAGTCTACTTGTGGCTCTGCCACCATTGGGGAGCTTTTCCGGCAGATCCTGTACTCCTCATTTTTTGAGGAGTACAGGATCTGCCGAAAAAGCTCCCCACTGTCGGCAGAACCACAACTAGACTTTACTTTCACTTTCGAAAGGGCGCGTGATCGGCACAGCACCCGAACGTGAGTATGCAAATGAAGCCCGGGATATTTAAATTCTGCGCGCATTTGCAGTTTCAAAATGCTTGATTTGCATCCCTCTGTCAGCAGAGCGATGCACTCTAGACATAGCTCTTGGGACTCATCCCCCTATTCTCCATCAGTAGGTTTAGCGGAATTCAATATTTTCATGTCAGTGGATAATATCAATGTTTATTTTAAGCACTTTTTTATTTGTAACCATTTAAATTTTCACAGTTGTGCAAAATTAAGGGATTTAAGCATTTTATATTATTTTTATTTATGTAAATGTTCACAATTGTAGGAATCTAGGGAAGATGAGCAAAGGGGGGGTCAGAGAGTAATCATTTAGGGTTTGTTTACACCGCAGGGTTTAACTCGACATAAGCTATGCAAATTGAGCTAGCTTATTTTGAAATAGCTTTTTTTTTTTTTTTTTTTTTTTTTTAAATTGGGAGTGTCTACACAGCGCTTATTTAGAAATAGAGCACTCTTCCTCTGACTTCCCTTACTCCTCGTACAATGAGGGTTGCAGGAGTCGGAGTAAGAAGTCCTCCAGCTTGACAGTATTTTGACATTATTTCAAAATAACTGCCAGCTGTGTAAATGCAGTCTAGGATATTTCGAAATAACGCTAGTTATTTTGAAATAATGTTGCTGTCTAGACGTACCCCTAGATGACAATAGATTCAGAAAGTGAAATCTATTATAACTGTTAAATCAAATTTGTCAATATCCCATGTCACAACATACACATTTAATATCCTTAAATTAAGCTCCAATGAATTTTCAACAAGTGTCCTACTTTGCCTGTCTCTAACGTTTGATCATTAGGTATGGAAATATTTTTTCTTCCATTTGTGCATGTGCTGTGAAGTTATCAATCAAAATTTAACCCACGCCCACCCGTGTATGATCAGAGAATTAGGAAGGAAATAATTAACAGTCCCTGGACCCTCTTATGGCTGGTAACATGCTGGGCGAGTTTCTTTTCCTCAGAGAACTCTCAGCCAAACGATTTGCATTGTGGCTTTTGGCTGAAATGTTGGTGGAATGGCAGCGCTGGTAGTGGTTATTAATGGTACAATAATCTGTTCCTCGTGCAGTCCACGGAGGGCAGGCCATGGACTGCCGGGGAGAAGCAGAAGCACTTTGGCAGAATGGAGAACACAGCGTGAAGTCACTGTAGGTACTCAGATTGTAAGCTCCTTGAGCAGATGCTGTCTCTTTGTCCTGTTGTTTATACATCCCCTAATGTTCCTCTGGGCGCCATAGTCTGGCTCTGGCTCTGTCTGGAACTGATAGGATGCCAAAGTGAAGGTGTGTGTGGATAAACTGGCTGAATTCTGAACCTCGGCCCAAAGTATCAACAGAACTGTTTTGGGGCTTCAGAAAAGTTTGCCACCCCTTTTGTACAACTCCCCCTCCCCCGTTTTCCTGGCCCAGGTAGAAGAAAAATGCTAAAATACTACAAGCCAGGTTGTTCCTGTGTTATTCCTGGCAGGGGTGGAAGCAGCCCACCAGAAATCTCTGGCTAGAGAGAAACACTCTAGCTCAGTTTGGAGACCCCAGTGTTCTAGGATAAGGATTTGAATTTGTGGCTTTCTTTAGGTGACAAGAGAGCCTGAGCAATGGTTGAAACACTAACAGGAGAATGAGCCATTCTGAGTTCGAGTCCCCAGCCTGACGCTGAATTGCTTTGTGATGTTTGAGAAGGGAACTTCTATGCCTCAGTTTCCCTCCTTGTAAAATGAAGGTAACACCCGACCCCCAGTTCACTCAAGGAGATGAGACTTAATGCTTGTGAAATGCTTTGAGCTTCTCAGGAGATGATCATGGATATGATTATATCTGAACTAAATCTCTGAACCCATTGCATCCGTGCTTCTGGAGTGACAGTGGCAGCAGCAAATAGATAAGCACCACTTAACTGTTCTGTAGTGCTTTTTCATCAGTAGGTCTTAAAGTACTGTACAAAGAAGGGCAGTATCATTATTCCCATTGTACAGATGGGGAAACTGAGTCATGGGAAGTGGCATGACTTGCCAGCCGGCCAGTGGCAGCACTAGGAATAAGCTGTCAGGAGTCCCAGAGCAGTGCACTACCCACTAGGTCAAACTGCCTCCTCCCAAGGTGCATTATTTCTAAGGGAGGGAGAGAGGGAAAAGAAAAGCCAATGCCAGCTCTAGAGGCAATGTGAAAGAGGCTCCTTTGGAGGGAAGTTTGGAGCAATAATAGACAGGGCCAGGGCATGGCAAGTGTAAATAAAACCCATCAGAAGCCGTTAAATTGTGCCTGAGCCGTGCGAGTCACAATGAAGGGTGCGCTGGCTGTGGAGATCTATCTGCTGCCAGTCTGCATGCAGTGGCACATTTGTTAAGTATCTTTAAGATGGATACACCCCCAATTCACCTCATGCAAGAGCCCAGGAATTTATTTCCTGCTGAACCGCATCATCAATCACAGCCGACAGCCCCGTCACAGCTGCGTGCAGCCAGGAGCCTGCTCGGTAGGCAGGCAGCCGGAGAGACGCAGGACCAGCTGGGGAATGTAATTACTCCCTCATCAAATGGAGTCGGCATGAGGCTGGCTCGGAGGGCCCTTGTACCCCAGGGTGCTCCTGGCTCCCCATCAGGAGGGAGCATTGGTCAGACCTCTGTGGTTCCCTCTGTCCCATGCTGGAGCTGGCATCATCCCTTCGGTCTCTGTCACTCACTCGTGTGGGGCCTGGCTCAGCTCTCCTAGGCTTTCCTGGAAAGAGGTTTTCTCCATTCCTCTGACTAGACTACGAGTGCTCCGGCTATTGCACGCCTGGAAGAAGAGCTCTCTTCATACCTCAAATGGCCAGAGCTCTCGCTGCCCCATATTGAAAAGGGGTGTTCTTCATAGCTCCCGGGTCCTTTCTGCCCCGTGCTGGGTTGGGGGCTGCCCCCTGGGCTACAGCTAGTGCTTATTGGGTGGAATCTCCTTTTGGAGCTACAGTAGCTAAGTGAAGAAATGTCTGCATTGCAACAGTGATCCAGTGTCCCTCTGATCTGTCGCTAACCAATCCCAGCGGAGGCAGAGCTGGCTAAGTGTGCAGAAATAAGACGATGGCCAGGATTCACCTTGAGCAGCTCAGGGAAGGGAGAGGAAGGGGACGAAAGGGGGGGCTAGGTGTGTTTTCTGTGCACTGATCGCAAGTCGAGGTCCCGTTCCCTGAGAATCACCCCAGAATAGCTATTCAGTGGTTTCCCTTTTTACTAAATTGTAACCAGCTTGAGCCATGCTGGAGGGGGAATGACCCGCGCTAATTGAATGACCCAGGGCAGTGTGGGCTTATATGTCCCATGCACCTATGGCTTCGCTGCTATTCGAACGAGCTCAATCAAAGCTAGCTTGGGCATGTCTCTGCCTGCTGCTATCACACCCTGACTGCAGCATGGACCTGCCCAAAGCCTGAGCTGTTTTGCTTTTCTTCCATCTGAATGACCATCTTGGGTCAAACCAATGGTCCAGGGCTAGGTGTTTCTCAGGGTCTGAACAGAACAGGGCAATTTTGAGTGATCCAGCTCCTGTCCTGTCCCAGCTTCTGGACGTCAGAGGCTTAGGCACACCCAGGCCGCGTCTTCCCTCACCACGCCAGAGGTCTAATATAGACCTATAAATGGAACGCTGAGGGCAGCTCCAGCTGGCACTGGTCCTCCTTGCAGTCACGAGGAGTAAGGGAAGCCAACGGCAATGTTTGCTCCCATTAGCCTTCCACTGTGTGGACAGCACCAAGCTCGGCTTAAGGTTAGCTGGCTCCAGCTAAGGTACTTGAAGGCGACCTTCCAGGTCTAGTGTAGCTAGACTATCCTGACTATCTTAGCTAATAGCCATTGATGAACCTGTCCTCCTTCAACCTATCTAGTTCTATTTAGTTCTTCCTTGAACCCAGTCATACTTTTCGCCTTTATTACATCCCCGGCAACATATTCCATTGGTTGACTATGTATTGTGACAAGAACTTTCTTTTGTTTGTTTAAAACCTGCTGCCTATCAGTTTCATTGTGGGGTCTTTAGTGTGGGGTGAAGCAGTTAGTAGCGCTTCCTTATTCATTTTTTCCACACCAGTCACGATTTTATAGACCCATATCATATCCCCTCTTAGATGTCTCCTTTCCAAACTGAAAACGCCCACGCTTTTTAATCTCTCCTCAGATGGAAGCAGTTTCATACCCCTAATACTTTTCATTGCCCCTTCCTGTATATTTTTCAGTTCTAAGATATATTTTTTTTGAGACGCAGAGATGAGAACTGCACACAGATTCAAAGTGTGGGTGTATCATAGATTTAGATAGTGGCATTATGGTATTTTCTATCTTATTATCTGTCCCTTTCCTAATGGTGCCTAACTTGTGTGAGCTTTTTTGATTGCTGCTGCACATTGAACAGATGTTTTCAGAGCTCTATCCACAATGACTACAAGTTCTCTTTCTTGAGTGGTAACAGCTAATTTAGATCCCATCATCTTGTATTTATAGTTGGGATTATGCTTTCCAATGTGCATTGTTTTGTACTTATCAACATGAAACTTCATCTGCCATTTTGTTGCTCAGTTAAGTGAGATCCCTTTGTAACTCTTTGCAGGCAGCTTAAGGTTTAACTATCTTGAGTAATTTTGTATCATTTACAATTTTGTCACCTCACTGGTCGCCCCCTTTTTCCAGATCATTTATGAATATATTGAATAGTCTGAGTCCCAGAACAGATCCTCAGGTTCTCCCCATTTATCCCTCTCCACTGTGAAAACTGACCGTTTATTCCGACGCTATGTTTCTCATCTTTTAGCTAGTTACTGATTCATTAGAGGACCTTCTCTCTTACCCCATGACGACTTGGTTTGGTTAAGAACCTTTGCCGAGGGCCCTTGTCAAAGGCTTCTGAAAGTCCAAATATGATGTATTGACTGGATCACTCTTGTCCTCAGGCTTGTTGACATCCTAATAGAATCTAATAGCTCAGTGGGGCAAGATTTCCCTTTCCAAAAGCCATGTAATCTCTTCCCCAACATACTGTGTTCATCTTGGTGTCTAACAAGTCTATTCTTTACTATCATTTCTACCAGATTGCTTGGTACCGAAGTCAGGCTTATCGGCCTGTAATTGCCAGGATTGACTCTGAGGCCTTTCTTAAAAAATTGGCATGACAATAGCTACCCTCCTGTCATCTGACACAAAAGCTGATTTGAGAGAGAGGTTACAAACCACAGTTAGTAGCTCTGTGATATCATAATTGAGTTCCTTCAGAGCTCTTGGAAGAATGCCATCTGGTCCTCATGACTTATTATTGTTTCATGTATCAATTTGTTCCAAAATCTAGGACAGTTCCTCAGATTTGTCACCTAATTAGAATGCCTCAGACATGAGAACTTCCCTCACATCTTCTGCAGTGAAGATTGATGCAAATAAATTGTTTAGCTTCTCCTCAGTGTCCCTATGTTCCTTGAGTGGCCCTTTATCACCTAGATAGTCCAGTGGTTCCACTGACTGGCAGGTTTTTTGCATCTATCTATCTATCTATCTATCTATCTATCTATCTATCTATCTGTCTGTCTGTCTGTCTGTCTGTCTGTCTGTCTGTCTGTCTATCTATCTATCTATCTATCTATCTATCTATCTATTGCAGATAGTATTTGTGTATCTATTTGCTCTTCAAATTCTTTCTTGGCCTGCATTATTATTATTTTTTTAAATACTTGACTTGCCGGTAGGGTTGCCAACCCCCCAGGATTGCCCTGGAGTCCCCAAGAATTAAAGATTAATCTTTAATTAAAGATAATGTCATGCAATGAAACTTCCAGAACTGCAACCCTACTGGCCAGCGTTTATGCTCCTTTCTATTTTCCTCACTAAGATTTGACTTCCAGTTTTTAAAGGGTGCCTTTTCACCAGTAACTTTCTCTTTTGCTCTGCTGTTTAGCTGTGGTGGTTTTGGGGCCTGTCATTTGTTTGTTTTTAACAGGGGGCGTACATTTCATGTGAGCCACTATTATCATAGAATCATAGAACCATAGAGCTGGAAGAGACCTTAGAAGGTCATCAAGTCCAGCCCCCTGCGCTAGGCAGGACCAATCCCAACTAAATCAACCCAGCCAGGGCTTTGTCAAGCCAAGAATTAAACACCTCTAGGGATGGAGACTCCACTACTTCCCTAGGGAACCCATCCCAGCGCTTCCCCACCTGTCTAGGGAAATAGTTTTTCCTAATATCCAACCTGGACCTCTCCAACCACAACTTGAGACCATTGCTCCTTGTTCTGCCATCTGTCACTACTGAGAACAGCCTCTCTCCAGCCTCTTTGGAACCTCCCTTCAGGAAGTTGAAGGCTGCTATCAAATCCCCCCTCACTCTTCTCTTCTGCAGACTAAACAGACCCAAATCCCTCAGCCTCTCCTCGTGGGTCACATGCTCCATCTCCCTAATCATTTTGGTCACCCTCCACTGGACCCTCTCCAATGCATCCACATCATTCCTGTAATTGGGGGCCCAGAACTGGACACAATACTCCAGATGTGGCCTCACCAGAACCAAGTAAATCACATCTCTGGATCTGCTGGCAATGTTCCTCTTAATGCAATCTAATATGCCATTAGCCTTCTTGGCTAGAAGGGCACACTGTTGACTCATGTCCAGCTTCTCATCCACTGGAATCCCCAGGTCCTTTTCTAGACCTGCTACTTAGCCAGTCGGTCCCTAGTCTGTAACAATATTTTGAATTCTTCCATCCCAAGTGCAGGACTCTATACTTCTCTTTGTTGAACCTCATCAGATTTCTTGTGGCCCAATCCTCCAATTTGTCTAAGTCACTCTGGACTCTATCTCTGCCCTCCAGCATGTCTACCTCTTCCCCTAGCTTAGTGTCATCCATCCCCTCATCCAGGTCATTAATAAAGATATTGAACAAAACAGGTCTCGGAACTGAACCTTGGAGCATTCCACTAGAAACCGACCACCATCCTGACATCAAGCCGTTGATCACTACCCACTGGGCCCAACCTTCCAGCCAGCTTTCTATCCATCTTACAGTCCATTTATCTAATCCACATTCCCTTAACCTGATGGCAAGAATGTTGTGGGAAACCGTATCAAAAGTCTTGCTAAAGTCAAGGTATATCACATCCACTGACTTTCCCATGTCCACCGAGCCAGTTACCTCATCATAGAAGCTAATCAGATTGGTCAGGCATGACTCATTCTTCATGAATCCATGCTGACTATTTCTAATCACCTTCCCCTCTCCTAAATGCTTTAAAATGGATTCCTTGAGGATCCCTTCCATGATTTTTTGAGGGACTGAGGTAAGACTGACTGGCCTATAGTTCCCTGGATCGTCCTTCTTAAAGATGGGCACTACATCTTGAAAACATATTACAATGTTTTAAACACACTCCATGCAGTTCACAGTCGTTTCACCATTGGGACTGTTCCTTGTAATGTCCCTTTAACTAGCCTCCTCATTTTTGTGTAGTTCCTCTTTTCAAAGCTAAATGCTGTGATAGTGGGTTTCTATGGCACTTTCCCTCTACAAGGATGTTAAATTTAATTACATTATGGCAGCTATTGCCGAGCTGTTCAGCTTTTTCCCCTATTAGTGTCAAGGTTGTTCTAACCGTAGAAACAAATGCCTCGGTTGGGATCCAGCAGGGGATCATAGGAAGGAGAGAACTTAAGGGGAGCGTGAGTTACCCTCATGCTCCAGGAGAACGGTGGGTGTCTTCTCCTGGGGCATGATTTGGGTCAGTAGGTGAAACACTGACCTGGAAGCCTCCCACTGCAAACAGAATTCCCTCTCCGGCTTGCTGGCACCACAGTCACCCTGGCTGAGAGGTCCTGCTTCTTCTCATCTGTGTTATGCAGGAGGCCAAAGTAGACGAGCTAATGGTCTCTGCTGTCCTTAAACATCTAAGAACATAAGAACGGCCGTACTGGGTCAGACCAAAGGTCCATCCAGCCCAGTATCCTGCCTGCCGAACATGGCCAATCCCAGATGCCCCAGAGAGAGGGAACACAACAGGGAGTCATCACGTGATCCCTTCCCTGTCACCCACCTCCAGATAAACAGAGGCTAGTGACACCATTCCTAACCATCCTGGCTAACAGCTGTTGATGGACCCAACCTCCATGAATCTATCTAGCTCTTTTTTGAGCCCTGTTAAAGTCCTAGCCTTCACCACATCCTCTGGCAAGACGTTCCAGAAGTTGACTGTGTGCTAAGTGAAGAAAAACTTCCTGTTGTTTGTTTTAAACCTGCTGCCTATTAATTTCATTTGGTGACCCCTAGGTCTTCTATTGTGGGAATAAATAATAACTTTTCCTTATTCATTTTTTCCACAGCAGTCGTGATTTTATAGACCTCTATCATATTCCTTCCTTAGTCTCTTTTTTAAGCTGAAAAGTCCAAGTCTTTTTAATCTCTCTTTATATGGGACCTGTTCCCAACGCCAATCATTTTTGTGGCCCTTTCTATTGATACAATGTGGTGGAAATAACAACCAACCTGAATGTGCACTTCAAACCTGAATCAAACTCGAAACAAACCAAAGGCTCCTCAGGGTCAGAAACACCGAGGAAGTTTTCCATCCCCCACACTTCATGCATCTCCAGAGCCGAATAGAAGCAGCAACATGGAATTAGTGGACTGTGGCATTTCCAAACTGTCCAGAAGCAGGAAAGAGACACTCAGACCTGGCTGGGGATATCTTCTGGCAATTTTTGCCAAGACGTCCTGGGTGATAGGCCTCATGGAAAGATACCAATTCTTCCTTCTCTGTTGAGTTGAATATTCAGTGTTAAGTTAGGATTAATTGGCCAGTGAAGTGGACTTTCACTGTGTAGAAATGAAACTGCCTCCACAAGGCTGGCAAAGCAGTCAACACGCTACTGAGGCTTTTTGAGGATCATCTACATGCCTCTGTCGTCACTTACAGAGTGTGGCATTGGCAGGAAGTTCAACATTTTATTAAGTGTACCTCAGGATTCCTGAAACAAAATACAGGACTATGTAGTACTTTAAAGACTAACAAGATGGTTTATTAGGTGATGAGCTTTCGTGGGCCAGACGCACTTCCTCAGAACAAATAGTGGAAGAAAATATCACGACCATATATACCAAAGGATACAATTAAAAAAAAATGAACACATATGAAAAGGACAAATCACATTTCAGAACAGAAGGGGGATGTATGGGGGAGGGGGCGAAGGTAAATGTCTGTGAGCTAATGGTATTAGAGGTGATAACTGGGGAAGCTAAGAATCTTGATTCACCCGTATATGTGTGGAACACCTGCAGGGGAACGTGAAAATGCATTTTGTTACTGTGGACTGGGGATGTTAAATATCGGTTAATTGAATAGTCGATTTAACCTCATGAATTTTTATCGGTTAGTCGACTATCTTATAGTCCCTGGGGACGAGGCTGGCACACAGTGCACTCCATCTCCACTCCCGAGGAGCCTCCTGCCACTCTGTGCTGCTGCCTCTGTATCAGAGGCAGCAGCATGGGGTGCTAGGTGGGAGCTAGTATACCAGGGGAGCCAGTTTAAAAACCAGCTCCCCTCACGGACTGGCTGCTTGCCACCCTGCACTGGTGCACCAGACAGGGGCTGCTGCCACCCCTCACTGTGTAGCAGTGCTGGGTGACAGGCAGCTGGTCCGTGAGGGAGGGGCGAGCTGAACTCCCAGACCCCGTATGAGCGGAACTGAGCTTGGCTGCCTCCCTGCCTGGCTCCTAATACACTTTAAATGCAAAGCCATGACAGGGATAGGTCCCAGACCTGGCATGAGCTAGGAGTGAGTCGGGCTGCTGACCAGCCTACTAAAAAATGTACTGGCAAAGGGAGGGGGGAGAAAATGCACGTAGTCTATAGCATTAACCTATAAGCTTTTGCTTATCGATTAATCGGTTAATTGACTACAGCAGGGGTGGCCAACCTGTGGCTCTCGAGCCGCATGTGGCTCTTTGCTCATAGAAATGCAGCTCAGAGTGACCATACGTCTGTGTCATTTTTCTAGCTTTTTTAAAACAAAAAATGTCCGGGATTCGGGGACGGGGCTCAATTGTTGTTCAGAGCCACATGCCTGGACTGCTCATGGCCGCTCTGTGCATGCGCCCCAGCGCCTGGAAGGAGAAGCATGTGGCTGCGGCAGCAGCAGTGGCTCCAGTGGGACCCAGGGTGTTACTAAAAGAATAAAACAATCTGGGGCTGCCTGGCTCTGGGGGAGAGGGAGAGGCATTGGGTTAGAGTGGGGGTGGAGGTGCCTAGCTCCGGGGTAGGGGTGGGTGCATTGGGTTACAGCGGGAGGGCTGGAGGTGCCCGGCTCTACAGGATGGGTGGGGCATTGGGTTAGAGCAGAGGCTAGGGGTGTCTGGCTCTAGGGGAGGGGTGCATGGCTTTTTGCATTACTGTCCACAACTATTTTGGCTCTTAGTGTCTACCTGGTTGGCCACCCCTGGACTACACTATTACATCCCTACTGTGGACCAGTTCATGAAAAAAGTCCCTCCATAGCTGTGTTGTGCTAGGGACAAGCCCTCAGGTGCCCTCTTCTGTGATCTAAGCTAGAACTTCAGACTAGCAGATAACAGCAAAAGGCAGTCTGTTCAACCACGAGGGGAGAGACACCGTTACGCTGTGCTGTAGGTAATATTTCCATACTTTAATGCTTGCTTTGTGTCTCTTCTACAGCTTTTCATCGTGTTCCTAAAAGTGCCGATAAATGGACCTATCTTTCATGTCTGTGATTGGCTCTCTGTTTTCTGCATTTTTCCAGAGACCCTGTTTTTCTTTAATAACTGAAATGTGATTATCTACTGTGTAGGGCCTCTTGTGAGAGGGAAGGGGGAAGGATTCTCAATTCTGAGATCAGAAATGACACTTCTAGAATTGAAGTATTGATTTGGGCGCTGCATCTATAGCAAAGCGAGTTGTGATTAGCGTGGGGCAGCAGCAAATAGTTTTCCAATCCTGCAAATACTTTTGAGAATTTGACATTTGTTTACATCTCTATTTGGGACAAAAAAAATCAAAATTTCAAAAATATTCACAAACTGAAAACCTGTTTCATTTTGGATCAATCAGAACATTGCATTGAAAAAAAATTGAAATGTTTCATTTTAATTTTGACATTTTGATTTTTTTTATTTACCTTTCTTTGGTCTAAATTAGCTTAAATTTGTAAATACAAAGTTGTTTAGAACCAGAAAACAGGACATTTTTATTTAAAAATGTTGAAATAAAAGGCTTTGACAATTTCAAAAGAGAATTCTTTGTCATACCTTGGATTCCTTTGTGTCAAGAAAACCATCAAATGATACATCCCCCATCGCTCATTCTGGCAAACAAGCTAGGGATACCATCCCTGCCCAACCTGGCTAATAGCCACTGATGGACCTATTCTCCAGGACTTTATCTAATTATTTTTAAACCCTGTTTAGTCTTAGCCTTCACAACATCCTTTGGCAAAGAGTTCCACAGATCAGTTGTACATGACATGAAGAAGTACTTTCTTTTTTTTGTGTTAAGCTTGCTGCCTGTTAATTTCATATGGTGACTTCTTGTTCTTACATTATATCAAGGAGTGACTGACACTTTCATATTTATTTTCTCAATCCCAGACATGATTTTATAGACCTCTCTCATATTTCCCAGTTGCAATCAGGGGCTATGTCTACACTGCAGAGCTTTTCCGGGATACCTCCAATATCCCGGAAAAGCTATGCCGTGTCCAAGGAACACATCTGCTTTTTTGGAACAATTTCCAAAAAAAGTGGACGCGTTCTTTCACCATCCCTGTAATCCTCATTGTATGAGGAAGAAGGGATGTGCCAAAAAAGGAGGGTTTTTTTGGAAATTAGGTCCTGTGTAGATGGGCCACATTTCAGAAAAGCCTCTTCTGAAAGAAAAGCAGAAAAAGATACGCACATTGCAGTTTGCAATGTATGTATCTTTTTCTGACTTTTCTTTGCAGTCTAGACATAGCCAGGATCTCTTTCTGTAGACACCAAACACCTCCTATAAATGGGTCACTCTCCTACTCATTGAGTGTCAGTCTCACCTAGCCATGGGATGCCAGTCCTTTCACTCATGTGGCTCCTACGCACTGTTTCCTTTCATTTTCTGATGAATTCCACAGGCAACTGGCAAATTATTTATATTTATGCAGAGACCTGAGATTTTCTTCTTTAATTTCATCTTGTGATTATTTTTCTCTTCTTTTTTTATCCCATATCAACTTGGTACCTACAGATTATCCGGCAAGAGTAAAATAAGGACTTGTCAACCCTTTTTACGCATTTGTTAAGATGAAAATAAAGTCCCTAACCTTTTTTAAATGCTTTATTTTCTGCTTCCTCTGCTGCGTCTTGATATAATTTGACTGTCTAAAGGATCTTCAACCCAAAAGAGAAAAGAAAAGGGGACGCATAAGAATAATAAAGAACATATTTCTGACAAGATGATAAGGGTTTTTAAGCATTACAGCGTAAATCCTGCCTTCAAAGACGGAATACTATGCTTGAACCCTGGGCTTTTGTTCCACATTCCTTGATGGCTGATAATCCTGTGTCCCTGGCTGTGTAGGAGTGTAAGGAACACCTGTCTCTTTAAGATGGGAAATTTCAGTGAGAAGAAAGGGAGTGTGCCACTTGTGATATTGAAATGAATGGGGAGGTGAGAGCAGAGGAGAGGATTTTCAATGGTAATGAGGCTTTGCATGAGTTGGAATAATTGTTTTTTTTCCCCTTCCCTTCCTTCCTTTCAAGCATAAGATGATGTTTAAAGGGCTGTTTCTTTTTATCCTTCCCCTTCGTTTGTTTGTTCTTTTTGGCCCAGCTGTTGTGTTCGCACTGCAAAGAGAAAACCAGAGCCTGTAATTAAGTTGAATTCTAGGGATGACAATGGCTTGCTGCCATACAGGTGAAAGTGACTAGGTTAATGGGTGCTGCTGGTGCCCGGGCTTGTGAAAGCCCAGAGCTAATAGGATTGCAGAAGCATTTTCCTTAGAATCATAGAATCATAGAGCTGGAAGAGACCTCAGGAGTCATCAAGTCCAGCCCCCTGCCCAAATCAGGACCAATCCCAACTAAATCATCCCAGCCAGGGTTTTGTCAAGCCAAGACTTAAAAAGCTCCAGGAATGGAGATTCCATCACCTCCCTAGGGAACCCATCCCAGTGCTTCACCAACCTTGTAGGCATGTGTACACACCTCACTCCCTGAAAAATTAGAGCTAGGCCTGGCTGCCACATTTGAATCTCACTGTTAGAGGAGATTCTATCCTGCCTCTCTAAAAGGCAAGACACTTCTAAGATTCTGCTTGCTGCAACTCTGCCCCAATGCTTCGCTTCCTTGGCCCGGCCCTGGCATGACTTCTATGCTGGGATCATCAAAGGGGTCCTCAAAATGCAGCCTGATGGCTGTCTTCCTCAGTTTCTGCCCTGGAGGTCTCCTCCCGCAGATCCTAGGCTTTTAGGGACTCTTCATGCCCCTCTGGTCCTTGCTCTAATGCACAGGGGTCAGAGCACGGGTGAGAGGAATCCCAGGATTTGAGGGAATCTGAATTTAGGCTTCAGCTCGTCCACATTAGAGAGATGCAACTCTGGTCAAATTGCCACCAGCTCTTTATAAATGATGCGACAGGATGATGCATTTATAAATGATCTAGACAAAGGGGTAAACAGTGAGGTGGCAAAATTTGCAGACGATACCAAACAGCTCAAGGTAGTTAAGACCGAAGCAGACAGTGAAGAGCTTCAAAAAGATCTCACCAAACGAAGTGATTAGGCAACAAAATAGCAAATGAAATTTAATGTTGATAAACAGGGCTCGCTGAACAGCGGCGAGCCCCACTCGCCAGCTGCACTGTCCGGCAATCTGCGCATGTGCAGATCGTTCTGAGCATGCGCAGATCGCCCGAACCCGGCTCTTCCGGGTTGCAATCTACTCGCCACGGGCGAGTAGATTGCATTATTTGTCGAGCCCTGTTGATAAATGTAAAGTAATACACATTGGAAAACATAATCCCAATTATATATACAATATGATGGGGACTAATTTGGCTGCAACTACTCAAGAGAAAGAGATCTTGGAGTCATTGTTGATAGTTCTGTGAAAACATCCACTCAGTGTGCAGTGGCAGTCAAAAAAGTGAATAGAATGTTAGGAATCATTAAAAAAGGGATAGAGAATAATACAGAAAATGTCTTATTCCTCTATATAAAACCATGATACGACCATATATTTAAGACTGCGTAATGATGTGGTTGCCTCATCTCAAAAAAGAAATATTGGCATTGCAAAAGGTTCAGAAAAGGGCAACAAAACTGATTAGGAGTTTGGAAAGGGTCCCATAAGAAGAGAGATTAAAAAGAATTGGACTTTTCAGCTTAGAAAAGAGAATACTAAAGGGGGATATGATAGAGGTCTATAAAATCATGACTGGTATGAAAATAATGAATAAAGAAAAGTTATTTACTTATTCCCACAATATAAGAAGTAGGGGTCACCAAATGAAAAAATGGGCAGCAGGTTTAAAACAAACAAAAGGAAGTTTTTCTTCACTCAGCTCACAGTCAACCTGTGGAACTCCTTGCCAAAGGATGTGGTGAAGGCTAGAACTTTAACAGGGTTCAAAAAAGAGCTAGACAGATTCATGGAGATTAGGTCCATCAATGGTTATTAGCCAGGGTAGGTAGGAATGGTGTCCCTAGCCTCTGTTTCTCTGTAGGTGGGTAACAGGAGAGGGATCGCATGAGGATTACCTGTTGTGATCCCTCCCTCTGGGGCATCTAGTATTGGCCACTGTTGGCAGACAAGATACTGGGCTGGATGGACCTATGGTCTGACTCAGTATGGCCGTTCTTATGTTTGGGTGGCTGAGCTCATGGATTTTAAGACTGGGAAGGATTATTGTGATTGTCTGGTCTTGTATATCACAGCCAGAGAGTCTCACCCAGTGACCTCTGCATCAAGCCCATAACTTCAGTTTAAGCTAGACCATCTCACTCAGAAAAGCACTCAGTTTTCATGTGCAGATGGCATCACATTCTTACATAAGTTGCTCCTATGATTAAGCGCCTTCCAAGGTAAAGATTTGCACCATATTCCTAATTGGAATTTGTTTCGCCTCAGCTTCTGGCCACTGGCTCTCAGGACATTTTTGCTTTATTGAAGAGCTCTCTGCTATTTCAAATCTTTTCCCAATATAGCTAATTTTTTGTACATATGTAACCCCTCCCTTTCTTCTCTGGGTCAGTTGGGAGCAGGCAACACTCACCTGCGTGCCTGGGCACATCATGTTCTTGATATTAAATGAGTATCCCAGCGGTGTTGTTGGGTATGTGGGAGTCCTCTATCCACCCCTCTGCTGCAGGCCCTTACTGCTAAAGGAATTCACAATTGGCAGTGCCTCCATCTGCCCGGCCCCTGTACACATGGTGGCGTGCCTTGGGAACCTCCAGGAATAAACCCATTCTGTGGCATGGATCTGACCCAAAATATCGAATATAAATAATATACATCTACTTACTTAAATTAGGATTAACACACCTTTACTTAATAATTTAAACAGGGTTTAACAGACTAAGATTAAATAACACTCCTAATTAAAATCCACAGTGTGCAGTTGAATAAAATCAATTAACAAAGTAACATATCTAACTGCCACCATTTACCCCACCCAGAGCATACACCCTCTGAATTTCACAGTCCCAGACACTTGCTTGAAGAGCTACAGCTAGTAGGCTTGCCAGATGCTTTCACCAAAAATCCCAAACGTGGCAAAAAAAAACAAACAAAAAAAAAAACGGGAGACCAAACTTGGTGGAGCAAACAAGGAGACAAAAGTTGGTGAGAAAAAAAAAAAAAGAAAAAAACAGGTCGCTGCACCTTTAAGAATCCCCGAATCCCCATGCTCCTTGCTTCCCCACGCCAGATGCGACAGGGAAGATTGTCTCTGCGGGCCTTCCATCCGAGAGAAACAGAAAATACCGGACATTTTATATGTCCAATATTTTCTGGGTTTTTTTTACCAGACGGGGCCAGAAAAAACAGGCTGTCTGGGCGAAAACCAGACACCTGTCAACCCTAACAGCTGGAGTGGTGACAGCGCTTTATTGGTTGTGTGTGTCAGGCCAGCCCACGCCACTAGCTGCACAACCCCTCTGAAGCTGTGACTAAGCCCCACCAATTGCCAGCAGCTCTGGGCCTCACTCGGCCTCTCCTCAGACTGACTCAGTCTCTCTGCTGTGCCCCTTCCCACTCAGCACTTTCCCAAACAACAGTCCAGTTACTCCCACGTCCTGCCCTGCAGCCCATCGCAATCAGCTCCTGGCACAGCCCTAGTCAGGGAAAACTCCCAACAGCTTCTGAGGCTCCCTACTTGATCAAAGCCCCAGGAGGCTCTAGCTTCCAGCAGCAGCTCCTGGGCTGGACAGAGTTCCACCTCTGCAATGTGTCTCCTCTCCCCAATGTGGAGCCCACCCCCTGCTCTCAGCACTCCTGGGAGAGAAGCAGATCCCCCTCACTCCCTTTCCCAAGGCATCATAGGAGTTGTAGTCTCTAGGGCTAGATTGCCTCCCACAGGATCTTCCCAGTAAAGGTCAGAGGCTCCCGGGGCCTACACATAGGTACCCAGAGATCCCTGTGAATAGGGCTGGTTGAATTTTTTGCTAGACATGATTTTACCCCATGTTTTGACAGGAAAATGGGGTTTAAACTAAACAAAGCTTTTCACAGGAATGTCTCCTTTCTCCACAGGAATGTCTCCTTTTGACATTCCATGAAAAAAAACAAGCCATTCCCAAACCAAGAAGTTTTGGCTGAAAACCAAACATTTTGGTTTGGAAACACTGGCACAGTGTCTCAAGGGAACTGAAGTTCCTGTGCCTCATTCCTTCATTCTTTTCCAGGAGTCAGGCTCCACAGGTGGACTACTCCTCCCATAGTGCAATGCAGCCATGACACTTCCTTGATACACCGTGGAAACCCAGAAAGAACCGAGACTGTGATGTACCAAGAGGGATGCAAGCCAGTCGAGGAGTCCACATTTACAATTACTTTTTGAGATCCATCATGTGACTACTTTTTAATTCATTCAGTATGGGCTGCATTGATTTGGTTTGTCCTGGGTTTTAGTTCATGCCCATCTGTACTAGAATTGTTTCTAAACTAGGACAAAAATATTGAGCTTTTTGTCACTCTGAGGTCCCTACATTTGCATTTGGATTTTATGAATAAGAACTTGGGATAGGCAATATGAAAATCAACCTCTGTTTTCTCCCGAAGACCTGCATCCTAACCTAGGTTCAAAATTTTGATTAACTTTATATTCCCCTATCATTTCCCACTTATGCTGCCATCTCTACAGTTCTTGTCTCTGACCAGGGCTACATGCAGAATGATTGAAATATTACAAATGAGACAATATGGAAATTATTATGGAAAGCCAAGAGGTTTGGACAAATTTTGTAGAGAAATGCCTATATTCTAGGGTGTTTATCAGACCCAAAGGGAATAAAAACGTCTTGTAAAGATCCTCACCACCAATAAATGGCTCCTGTTTCAGACTGAATTAGGCTGGAATATTTTTGTTCTGTGCAAAACAAAGTTCTGGTAAGAGTTCTAGTCTGTTACAATTTTAACTAATTATGGTTCTCACTCATTAATTAACAATCTTGATCAACATTTTGTGGACTTGATCTCTATCTGGTAGAAATCGATGAAGCTCTATTGACTTTAATAAAGCTGCATTGATTTACATCTGGAGAGGATCTGGTTATTCATCAAAAGTGCTGCATCTTCTAGTTTGCTTGGCCTTCACTCTGGTGAAGAAGAGAAATGCTCTCTGTCTCTGGCCAAGTGCAGGAACTGCTGACTCAAGATATTGCTGCCGTTTTGCAGGGTTCATTTGGGTCAGAAGGAGGCTGAGTTCGAATGTGCTATCTGGGAGGTATAAGTAAAGACAGTGCACATTCAGCTACTCTGAAATTTATTCGGGACCTCCCTTTTTAAGCAAACCTCCTGAATTGCGCTGGTTTTTCCATCAAACATTGTTTGGCTTGCTTTTTTTATTTTATTTTCTCGCTCCTCATTGTAGAAGATGTGACAGTAAATCTATCATGCATGCAGAGGATTGTGCGGGGTGTTCTAACAGTCATTTGCATCCAGATGTGTTAATGGCTTTGGGGTATCTCCTGATAATGTTGTTTTTGTGCCGCATATATTACACCATAAAAAGTTAATGTGCAGAGTCTGACTTTAAATTCACAAGAGTGAAAGATTTTTCAGAGCTCAGCCCTCAGCTGTCAGGATTGTGTGTCAGGGATGAAAGCAGAGCTTGTATGGTTGGGAACATGGCTCAGTTCAGCCTTCGATTTGAATGCCCATGCGTTGGGGGATGTAAGTCAGAGCTGTAATGTACAGGCAGTCCCCGGGTTACGTGCAAGATAGGGACTGTAGGTTTGTTCTTAAGTTGAATTTGTATGTAAGTCGGAACTGGTACATATTGTAGGGGAAACTCTAGCCAAACATTTCTCCAGAGCTCAGTTTTATTCTCCCACACCTCACTTCCCTCAGTCCTTTATTCTCAAGCTGAGGTGTCTGCTGAGAAAAGCCACTCCGCGTCTCCCTGGTCTGCTGAGGGGGCAGGCGCTAGCTTCGCGTCTCCCTTGTCTGCTGGGGGGAAGCAGCTAGTGTGGAGTTGCCTCACCCCGTTTGTAAGTAGGGATCCGATGTAAGTCGGATCCATGTAACCCGGGGACTGCCTGTAGTTTAAATACTCTCTAGCCAGGGCTGCTTCTGCCTGCGTCAGTGAGGCCCTGGACTAAGGTCAGACAGCTGGTGCAAATGAAAATGTTCGTTGGGAGACTGGAATAATGGTGGTGGCTGCGGGGAAGGACTGAGGTGTATTTTCTGTGATGGGGGAAGCGAGCGGCTTAACCTATTATTTCTGGCTAGAAGGAGAACCTGGGAACTGGGTCCAAGTCCAGGCTCAGACACGAACTCACTTTAGGCAGGTCATTTAGAGCCACATTTTCCAACAGTTTTCTCCTTTTTGATGCCCTCATTTTTTGCGGCCCAGCTTGAATCCCATACAGCCTGGCTTCTCAGAGGGGCTGGACCCCTTCTGCAGCCACTGGCTCCGAGAAGAATTGGGGGTGCTAAGCACTGCTGAAAGTCCGGGCCCCCGTGTCCCAGATGGAATTCCAAGGTGAGGCACCCAAAATTAGAGGACCCTTCTGCAGACAGGGTCTCAGTCTGTGTGTTTCCCTCTCCCCACGGGGCATTGTGAGGCTGAACCAGCACCGTGGAAGGTGTTATCATTTCATTGGACGCTTTGGATACTGAGGTGCCTGGGCAGAGTGATGTTGTTCTCGAGCCTGGACCAGCAGAAGAGGCTGCAGATTAGGCATAAGGTGCTGTGGCAGAGTGTTGTAGTTTCCTAAGCCACGTCTGGCTGTGCCCAGTGGTTTCTCTCTCCTTAAAACTAGGGGTCCCTCATTCACAGCCCTTGTCAGGTATTCCTCTGCTGCCAGCTTGGACGTTAGAGCTGGAGAGACGAGAACAGCACTTCCATGCACAGACAGGTCCCGAATGGGGAGGATCGGAAGCAGGGCCAGCTCTAGGCACCAGCAAATCAAGCACGTCCTTGGGGCGGCACATTTCCAGGGGTGGCATTTCTAGGTAAGCAGCCGCCCCCGGCAATGCCCGACCCCTCCCCGCCAATTTTAAAGGGCCACGGGAGCTCGGCTCTGGCTGCGTGTCCCCAGGAGCTTGCTGTGGAGCGTGGCATGGCCAGGCTCTGCCCTGCCCCACCGGCTCCAGTCCTGACGTGGCCCCAGCCCCCTTCGCCGGCGAGATAGCACTCCCTTCCGGCTGCCCAGCTCGCTGCGCCCACCCCGCCTCCCGCCCCTCTGGCGCCGTGCAGCCTATTTCCCATGCCGCCCCTACGACCCGCACCTTGCTCCTCTGCACCCCGGTCCTCTTGCTCTCCCTGTTCCCTGCGGCTCTGTGGCTCTGCACCACCCTTGCACTCTGCACCCTGCTCCTCCGTCCCTGCACTCCTCTGGCTCTGCGCCACCTGTTCCCTGCGCCGCCCCTGCACCCTGGGCCCCGTGCCCTTCTGGCTCTGTGCCCCCTCTGGGTCTGTGCCCCCCATTTTCCGCTCTGCCCCTGGACTCCAATCACTCTGCCCCTCCCATTCCCTACGTACTATTCCCCATGTCTCCCCTGCACCCCGCTCTCCCCAATCTCTGCGTCCCTCTGGCTCTGTGCCTCCTATTCCCCGCGCTACCCTTGTAGCCCCCACACTATTCCCCGTACCACTCTGGCTCTGCGTACTTCAGCATCTCAGTCCTCCTGCTTCCCCCGGTCCCCACGCCCCTTTGGCTCTGCCCCTCACATTTCCCACGGTGAACCCTGCTCCTCCTGCTCCCATGCCCCTCTGGCTCTGCACTGTCCCTGCGCCCCCTGTGGGTCGGGAGTGAGGGGTGCTTGTCCATAGGGAGGGGCTGGACAGGGCAGGAAAAAGGCTGTTGTGACCCAGCAGTGAGTGAAAGGGGAGGGGGAGTTTACTTGAAGCGCCTTTGCCTTTATGGAAAAAAAATAATTAAAATTATATTTGCTATTTATAGGGAGGGCTAAAATGCCAGGACAAAAACGAAAACAAAACAAAACCATTGCAAAGTGCAAACATGTGTAAAAGCCAACAAAAAGGGGGGGGGGCAGCCAAAAAATGTTTTGCTTGAGGCTGCAAAAAACCTAGAGGCAGCCCTGATCGGAAGCAAATAAGCATCCCCAGAATAGCAATAAGTGTGAGCACGTATCTGGGGGCAGACAAGAGAATCTCGTTTCTTGTGCCATCTGCTGCAGGGTTGATATTTTTTCTGCTTGTTCTCCCTTACTCATGTGCTCTTGGTTGTTATAGCTCCTTAACCCAGAAAGTGAGGACTGTTTGGGGGAATCCTCAGAAAACCAGTTTTCCAGCATGCTTATAATAGGGTGATAGGTATGAACCCTGGTGGTGGATCTCAAACCCCTGAACTGTGGAGACTTTGGACTTGCATCCTAACCTTACAACTGGAGCCTCTCTGGCTGGAACACAGGAAGGGCAGGTTTTGTTTTCTGTGCTGAGAGGAGAGCTGAAGGAATAATGGATTTTGCAGCTTGCTGGCAATTGCAAAAAATTGGAGGAAATGTCATTTCAGATCTCACTAAAACTGGATTTCTTTGTTCAGCACACTTGTAAGCATTGCTGCTTGGTGTTTTAAAAATAACAGGAAAGGAAATGTTGAACTGAAAAGTCATTTCAAACCAAAAGAGTCACACTATTTTGTTTAAAAATGTCAAAATGAAACATTTAGATCTTTCTTGGAATTTTTTTTTAGTCCCTTCCCCCCCCCCCCAAGAAAAAAAACCAGTACGGTGAAACCAGCTCAAACTTGCAAAAAGCTAATCAGTTGCCAAATATGCATTTTTTTGCTGGTGAAAAAAAAAGATTCAGCTGCAAACATTCATTATGGGCACGTCTACAAAGCAGGGCTAAAATTGACTTAATCTATGCAACTTGAGCTAAGTCGCAAGAGCTTAATGCGGCTTTTGGCGCTGTCTAGGAAGTTGAAGGAAGAACACTCTTCCTTCACCTTCCCTTACTCTTTGTAAAATGAAAGTTACAGGAGTCGGAGTAAGAAGTCCTCCAGCTCAACATTATTTTGAAATAACGTAGATATTTCGATAAGAGTGTAGATACGCTCTTTTTTATAATGTCAGTTATTCCAAAATAATGTGGCTGTGTAGACATAGCCTATGAGAGGCATTTACCTGCCAGTAAGTAGGTAGTCACATGGGAAAAATGCTCCAGAAAGGACATATGCACATAGCATGTGCCACTAATAGCAAGTCTACACTTAAAAATCAGATTGGATTAATTTATCTATGTTGCTCAGGGCTGTTGAAAATGTCGCACCCCTAGAGCCCTAATTAGGTGAACTCTAACCCCCAGTGTAGACATGGCTAGGCTGTTGGAAGAATTCTGTTACTGCTCAGAGAGGTGGATCAGCTGCGTTGAGGGAAAACCCCCTTCCATCAAGGCAGGAAGTGTCTACACCACAGCCCTACCGAGGGGGTAGCTGCAGCACCCAAGCTGAATTGCTGTAGGGCTAGTAGTAAGGACACAGTCTCAGACAACAGCAGTGAGTGACACACCCAGAGCAGACATCTCTGGGGACTTGGGAACCCAGGCAAGAAGGAGAAATTAGACTTCACTGGTGGTGCCATATGTCCCTGCAGAGATTTCTCCTGAGGCCCACCTGCCTCCAGTGGCATTGGGGGAATAAATGCCATTCTCTCTCCCTTCCCAGTCCATGGATGTACTTGACTGGGTAATAGGGCAAGGGATTTATTGCTCCATGGGCCCTCTTCAGGGTGGAGTCAGAAAGGAGCTGAACCACCCATAGAGAACACTGGGAGGCTCTGGATGCCCAGGAGGCGAAATACCTCATAAAAGGTGATCAGGGTTTCTGTGTCACTCCTCAGGGCTGTGTGGGGAGGGCAGGGGATCCTCCTCTCCTCTTCTGGAGGTGTTTATGCCCTGCGCGGGTGGAGGGGGGCTGTGAGAGAGTCTGTGTACTGAGTCTGCCATTGTGTCTGGGCCCAGGGCAGTAGAAAGACCCTCTCTCTCTTCCCCACAGCTCCTCCTAAATGTGCACCAGGATCAGACACAGTCTGACCCAAACTTTCGGGCATGTACCAAGGCCCTTCAGTGGCTCTGAGCGCCTCACAGCCCTTCTCTAACAACTGGGTTCTTGGGCTTCTGCCCAGTGCGTCATCCCTGGTGGTGGCCAGTGTGATATCGAGAGGGATCTGGCCCAAACCCGCCAAATCCTTTCACACAGGCTGCCCAAGAGCCTGTGGTGAGATGTTGATAGATGTTTGGCCGGGAGTATGTTGCCTCTGTGTGCTGCCCCATCCCTGCTCAGACAGCTGGCACCACAGACCTCAAGCGAACTGCCCAGTGACCACAAGCTCTGTTAAGGGATGAAGCCACCAGGACAGGTCTATAGTCAACGGAACACAGTAATAGCATCTGGCAGACTTTACAAGCATATTAAGACACGTATGCCCGTGACAATTGATACAGCTCAGTGAATGGCAGGACTTTTCATTCCCCTCTTAGCTGAAAAAAAATACTCCCTCGAAATACATCTATATACCCCCATACAAACAAGTTAGCACTGCCATTGTGATGCCGTTACTTACTGCCCTGTGGAATTACCTTGTGCATGTTGGTTATATCTTTATTACATCTTGCCCTCCTGGCCTTAAATTTTAGGAAGGCTCAGGGGATGTCTACACTGCCACCCTAGTTCGAACTAGGGAGGCTAATGTAGGCATTCAAACTTGCAAATGAAGCCTGGGATTTAAATATCCCGGGCTTTATTTGCATGTTCCCGGGTGCCGCCGTTTTTAAATGCCCCATAGTTCGAACTTCCTTCCCGTGGCTACATGCGGCACGGACTAGGTAGTTCGAATTAAAGCTCCTACTTTGAACTACTGTTACTCCTCATTGCAGGAGACCAGCCATGTCCACACTACAAGGTAGGCATCTACTCACCATGGCTCAGCTGTGTTTCCACTGACGCTATAGCGCTACCATGACTACACTGCTGTTGACTAGTCAGGCCATGCTACCACAAGGGGGTGTGCACAAGCAGGGGACTCGGACCCACCCCTGGCAGTGGAGACGTACCTCCACGAGGGCAGTGAAGGAAATTCAGCTTCTTCAGAAGCCAAATTCAGCTAAGGTATTAGAATTTGTCACGCCATGGACTGCATGGAGTGACAAAAGGGCTGGGTTGGGCCCCTAGAGTCTGGTATCCATGCAGTCCCTTTTGCTGGCTCATTTGCTGACTGTGGCTGATGTGGAAGAGGGTGGCTTGTGGGTGACCACAAGCCCCGTTTGTAGTGTTCACCAAACTCCCTTTGACCCCTATGAAACGGTGCAGAGGCAGATCCTTCAAGTGCAGCCAGTTAACCAGGACAGGACATCAGTGCTTCCCTGGTGCTCTTTTCCCTCTCCTCCCACCCAGCAACCCCCACATACAACATGTTCACCGCAGGAAAAGCCACCACCTACCAGAGTCCTTATGTGAAGGCCGAGATCTGCTCCTGTAGCCATAGAAACGTCCAAAAGCAATTTGTTCCATTTCTGGAGACCCGTCTGCAAAGCCCACCTCTCTCTGCACAAGCAGCTCAACCTCAAGCAGCCCAGGGCCTCGCAGGTGGGGAGATGATGGACGGGGGGAGTTTGAAGGTTTTATTTTCTATGTTCAAAGAAAATAGAAAAGACTCTGTTCTTCCTTCCCTCCTTTGATTCCTCCTTCTTCAGGTAAAGCTTGGTCCCCCCACTTTGTCTTTAATTCATTGGAATTTTCCAAATCCAACATTAGAAGAACAAAGTCATACACCTGAATAGGCACTGCACCTGTATCCACCCACCATACCTGCTAGTTAACTCTTCAGATGCCAGAGCTGTGCTTTCCAAGCATGGGCACTTGGGGATACCAAGCTCAGTCAGTGCAATATAGAGGCATGTAAGTAGTAAATCCAGCTTTCGCTGAATGTTCATAGTCTTCATTAACCCAGGAGGTGAGGGGGTAAGTGGCAGGAGCAGGATAAGGTCAGGGACCAGAAAATTAAGGTCATTGGAGATTAATTAAAGGGCAGCTCCAGATGCTTGCAATACCACGGGGCACTTGTGCCTCCTAGCCACTCTCCCAAGTTCTGACATAGCAAACGAATCACACTCTTACCAGCTGGCTGGCTGCTGGCTCTGGTTTGAAATAGTGGAGTGCTGCGGGGAAGGAGCAAGGCTTCTTGGAAGGGCTCTCTGGAGGCCCCACGAGTGGAGCAGTAGAGCCTGTGGGTCGGAGCCGAAGTGCATTGACAGAGCAGAACAGAGAGGGAGGGAGCGCTAGAGGGCAGAGATGGACAGCGCGGAGTACATTTTGCTTTGGGAAGTTTAAATAGCTGGCTTTCGCTGCTGCGAAATCTACAGCACTAAAAAAGATGCTGGTGCGCAGACTCCTGGACAGAAATCAGTCTGGGAGGGAAAGGGGGAGGGGGAAGTTCAGGGCTAATTGGGTGCCACTTGAGATGCTAAAGATGTAGGATGCCCTGGTGAAGCAGAGCAAGTGGAGTGTGAGCATCTGAAATCTTCTCGCCCGCCCACGTGCACACGTGCTGCGGAGGCCCCAGCCAATGCCAACTCACGTGCCAGCTCAAGCCACGTGTGCCAGAGGACCCAACGCAGAACTGGCAGGAGTGGAGTCTCTGCCTTGGTGTGTGGGTGGCAGTGAGAGGCAGTTGGAGTGAGGAAGTGGAAGGACTGCAGTAGGGGAAGCAGCCGGCAGGGGGATAGAATACACAATGCAGGGGACTTAGCTCATCCGACACCATCTTACAGCACTTTGTTGCTCTTGTAACCCCATTGGTGCAGGATACATTAAGCACTGGGTCCCAGAGGTACAGCTTGCATCCTGCTGGAATGTGGCTCTAAGCTCAGTTCCTTTCTCACTGACTTGTGGTGCCGCCATTGGCTACCAGGCCCGGACTGTTCACATGGGTTCAGTTCCATTGGGTGCTGGAGCACACAGCTTTCTGGGGGTACCGCCTGCCTGGACTCTGCAGGCTGGCAGTGGTGAGACACAATGTTTTCTGCCTGACAGGGGGCAGGTTGCCATGGTTACTGCAAGGCATGACTTCCATACAAGTAGGAATTTTTCTGTGGACAGTTACAATCCATCAAGGGCCTTGGAGGACTATTTGTCTCCTCTCTTCCTCAATACCTTTCACCTCCTGCCTAAACACACTGGCCTCGGCTGAACCCTCCACGTCCCTACGCGACTCCTCCGCTCTGCTCACAGCCTGCGGGAGCGTCGCCAGCAGCGGTGGAGTAGCGCGGACAGGGCCTGCTGAACATGCGCAGGCCCCAAACTGGGCCACTGAGAACAGCAGCAGTGCAGAGTGCAAAGCATGGTGTCTCTGCAGCAGGCTCCCCTGGAGCGCCTGCCTGAGCAAGCCACTGCAGCTCCGCCACAAGGGAGCAGGCTGGAGCAATGTGTTGGCTTGGTGGGGTGACTGGGTTTCCTGCCAGTGGCCAGGCCTCATCACCTGGTAAACTCACTAGTGGCCCGGGAAGAGGTGACAGTCGCTGAGTTCGATGCCCACTTGTGACGGTAGCATGACTGTACAGGCGGCGACAGTGCATCATGCCGGAGCCTCTAAAATTCTGATTGTAGAGGGAGTGACGTGCTGGAGGGAATGCTGGGCTCCTTTGCTGTTACAGTGAATGCGGCAAAAGCGACGAGGAGTCCTGTGGCACCTTATAGACTAACTGAAGTGTAGGAGCATAAGCTTTCGTGGGCAAAGACCCACTTCGTCAGATGCATGAGTGAATGCGGCAGTTACTGAACATAGGGTATGTTCTGGTGGAGACATCGCAAATTAAAACTGTAATCAAGACACAGAGGGGATTTGTGGGGCATGTAGTTTTGGTGTCCGAGCTCATAAAACATCTGAATTGTTTTTTTAAAAGACTTTCCCCCCTTCACACATTCTGGCTTGCAAAACAACTCTGGGTTTTGCTCATTACAGATGACTGTAAAAGTTTTGCTATCCTGCCTGTTGTCGGGCCTGGGGGGTGCGGGGAGGAGTGCTTTTAAGTCAAAACTCCAGTTAACTAAGGGGGCGAGAGTGTGGGTGCAGGATGGGGATGAGGAGTGGGCAGGGGTGCAGAGCACAGGCTATGAGAGGGTATGTCTACACTACCCTCCTAGTTCGAACTAGCGGGGTAATGTAGGCATACCGCACTTGCAAATGAAGCCCGGGATTTGAATTTCCCGGGCTTCATTTGTATAAGCGGGGAGCCGCCATTTTTAAAACCCCGCTGGTTTGAACCCTGTGCAGCGCGACTACACGGGGCTCGAACTAGGTAGTTCGAACTAGGCTTCGTATTCCGAACTACCGGTACACCTCGTGGAACCGGTACACCTCGTGGCTGTTTCTGGGAGGCTCAGGTTCCCAGCTGGAACCTGTTGGTGCCATGGGAGTGCTCAAAGAGGGTGGCTGGTTATGAATTAGAGACGGGAGCTTGATGGGAGTATGTGTCCTGTTCCTCTATGAATTAGGAAGGGCTTAAACCCCTGAGTTGGGCAAGAGGAAGCTACCCCCTAAACATTGCCTCAGCTGCCTGACCAGGGGAGAGTTGCGCTGGCTTGTTAGACTCCTGGGAAACAGAGCTTACAGTTGTGCCTCCTAAGTGGGGAAAGGCCACAAAAGGAAGCAGAGGTTTCTGGGAGGAAAAGTATCCTTGAGGAGAGACAGGAGCTGTTCTCTGCTCTTCTCCAATTCTGGAGCCTCCTGAACCACCGGGCGCTCTTAGCCTGGCTTAGTCCAAAGAGAGCTCTGCTCATGGCCCGAGTCCGTATCCTTGGTACGTGCTGCTTTTGGTTGCTTTCTCCATGTGGACCCTTGGCTGAAAGAAGGAGCCCTGTGTAGTTTGTGGGCACTGGGATTAGCTAGAAGAAAGCCACCCTTTGGTTTGTCTCTGTTTTCCTCAGCTGAGAGTGGGGCAGGGAGGTTCCGACAGAGGATCTGTGACCCCTCGTCTCACGGTGGGGAGGATGGCCCAGTTATGGGGCTCAGGCCCCCCAAGTCCCAGCTCTGGATGTTCCCCAACATGGGAGATTGTAACCCACGTGCAAACATTCTTAGATGTTTGTTGGGATGAGCAGATTTGGCCCATTACAGGAGTTGAAGGTGGGAATTCTGCTTCAGACTTGCATCTGGATTCGTTATTTCCCTACGGAGCTCTCTCTTACCGTGATGAAATGGGCTTTCTCCCTGCGCGCATGTGTCGTGTCTTGCCTGAGCCAAAGGGGAAGTTTTCTAGTACTGCCATTAACTCTCCGAGTTGGAGATGAAATCTGCTGCCTTGAGAGCACTCTCAGCTGCAGTACCCTGACAACTCAAATCCTTCCTCGTTTTCAGTGCATCAGCACATCAGCTGTCCACACCCAACCACTGACTGCGAGCGTGGCCGAAACATAGCTCAGCTGCCCATTTGTCACAGGAGCTGCTGGCTGCCCCGTGGGGTCCTTGTCCCATCCTCTGTCACGGAGCTGGGTCTGGGTCAGGGCTGGGAGCAGGCACTGATTGACTGTTCTTCCAGGGGCCAATGTTCTGTCTTTTATATCTGATGCTCAATTCCTGTCTGCGTGATGTTCCCTGGCCCGGTGATTTTATTGGTTAATAATCTCAGCCCTCTGTCGTTATCCTTGTTATGCAGATGATGCACCGATTTACTGTCCTTCCTGTCAAGCCTGCTGAGGAGAGAGAACCAGCAGGAAACATTTTCTAATAAACCAGCGTTGCACGTTCTACGGTCAGAGTGTTAACCCAGAGTGTCCAGCTCTGGATATTGGGCCACTGCACATGGAATAAGGGGGCATGGATAAAATTCACTCTGGCTAGTCTGGTCTGCTGTGAGCTAAGAATTCCTTGGCTGTCTGGAAAGCTCTGGGGAGTGGTGGCAGATTTTCCAGCCCTGGGCTGGGATGCCTGTTTTTCGGCGGCAGGTCTGACAGTCCTCCAGGAGCCAGTCACGTTGGGGGGTTTGGTAAAGACTCAGCATTGCTCTAGGTTCTCAGATGATACCACGATGGGTTTTCCTTGGTGCATGTGGCTGTGGAACCCTAAATGAAGGTTCAGCAGAGCTGCTGCTGGAGCATAACAGGGGAAACCATGCAGCTGGGAACCCAGGCCTCTGTCCCCGGGGATCTCGTGGAAACAACTCCGCAAAAGCCTGGACAGGCCCAGTGCTGCAAATCCCCCTAACACACGTCATTCTGTTGTGGCCATTCCCCCATCCCAACTGTTATATGAATTTCCCCTTCAGGGGCTCGTGGTTTCTGCTGTGGTAAGAAGATGGACGATTGAGGCAGGATGTATTCCCCAGCCAGATCCAGGCTGTACTAGGGATGTGAAAGGTTAACTGGATAACTGTTAAGCCTCTCCCTTAATGGTTAACTGGGAGGGGCTGGAGCAGCTCCTCTCTTCCCCTAGGCAGAGAGCTGCTTCAGCCCCTGGGGCCCATCAGATCTGCCCCTGTCCATGGCGGGCCCGGCTGATCCCTCCCACCACAGGAGGCAGCAGGGGTGGGCAATCATTTTTTGCAGTTTTTGAAGTAGCCCCAGGCTGCACCAGAAGGGGCGGGGCCTCAAGCAGTAGGGGCGGGGCCAGGATATTTCCCTGCTTCCCCTCCCATAGACCATGATTGGTCTGGGGGTGGAGGAGCACCTTTGCCCCCCGCCAGAGGTTCCCCGTCGGCGCCCATGCCCCTGGTGGTGGGAGGAGACTTCACGTGCTCCCCCTTCTGCTCCAGGCCAATCAGGGCTTGGGGGTGGGGGAGCACGTGAAGGCTCCCCCCACCTCGTCAGGAGCAGCGCACTGCCGGCAGGGCGGAGGAGACTTCATGCACTTCCCCCTCCTTGGCCTTGAGGGCAGAGGAGCAGCAGGGCCTCCACGGGCCGGATCTAGCCTGCGGAGGTCCTTTTGCCCACCTCTGGGTTACAGGCTGGCTCCTCGGGAGCCGGCTGCAGAGCCCACCATGAGGCCTCCTTGGGAGCGGGGTCAGCAGCTTGTTTCAGCTTTTATACTGCAGGGCCCGCAGCGCGCGCACCCGTAAAACTGCGGGGTTTAGTGGTGACATGGTGACATTGTTAACCTCGTGTTTACTCCCTCGTCTGCCCTCTGCGGCCTCTGCTGTGGAGCATGCGCAGTAGCTCTCCCTGGGCCGGGGCAGACCTCACCTTTGGGAGTGTCCTCCGCTGCAGCCTCTGTCAGCGCTTGACGAGGGCCTCGGCCTGGAAGTCAGACAGATGCTCTGTCACCTTCCCTTGCTGGGCCCGTTCGCCTTCACAGTCACCTGGAGATTCACACGGCCAGAAGGGGCCATTATGGTCATGTAGCTCAGCAGCGGGCAACCTCGGCTAGTGACTGGGCTGCAAGAGTGGCCCTTCGTCTCAGCGGGGTGCGGGATGGTTGTAACTAGGACATGGCTCTCCCAGGACGGGGTCGTGTTGCTCACGGCGCTCTCCCGGGATGGGATCCTATTGCTCACGGCGCTCTCCCGGGACGGGGTCGTGTTGCTCACGGCGCTCTCCCAGGACGGGATCCTATTGCTCACGGCACTCTCCCAGGACGGGATCCTATTTCTCACGGCACTGTCCCGGGACGGGGTCGTGTTGCTCACGGCGCTCTCCCGGGACAGGATCCTTTTGCTCACGGCGCTCTCCCGGGAAGGGGTCGTGTTACTCACGGCGCTCTCCCAGGACGGGATCCTATTGCTCACGGCGCTCTCCCAGGATGGGGCCGTGTTGCCTACGGCGCTCTCCCGGGATGGGATCCTATTGCTCATGGCGCTCTCCCAGGACGGGGCCGTGTTGCCTACGGCGCTCTCCCAGGACGGGGCCGTGTTGCCTACGACGCTCTCCTCATACACTCATAGATTCATAGACTTTAAGGTCAGAAGGGACCATTATGATCATCTAGTCCGACCCCCTGCACAGTGCAGGCCACAGAATCTCACCCACCCCTCCCAGAATAATCCTCTCACCTATATCTCAGATATTGAAGCCTTCAAATACTTTGAAGGCCCCAAGATGCAGAGAATCCTCCAGCTGTGATCTGTGCCCCATGCTACAGAGGAAGGCGAAAAACCTCCAGGGTCTCCACCAATCTACCCTGGAGGAGAATTCCTTCCCGACCCCAAATAAGGCGATTAGCTAAACTCTGAGCATGTGGGCAAGACTCACCAGTGAGACACCCAGAAAGTTCTCTATAGTAATTCCTATCATCCCTCCATTGACGTATTTCCCACTGATAATGAATGGTCAATTAGTTACCAAGATCATGTTATCTCATCAAACCATCCCCTTATCATAGAATCATAGAACTGGAAGAGACATCAGAAGATCAAGTCCAGCCCCCTGCTCTAGGCAGGACCAATCCCATCTAAATCAACCTGGCCAGGGCTTTGTCAAGCTGGAACTTAAACACCCCTAGGGATGGAGACTCCACTACTTCCCTAGGTAACCCATTCCAGTGCTTCACTACCCTCCTAGTGAAATAGTTTTTCCTAATGTCCAACCTGGACCTCTCCCACCATAACTTGAGACCATTGCTCCTTGTTCTGCCATCCATCACTACTGAGTACATCCTCTCTCCATCCTCTTTGAATCCTCCCTTCAGGAAGTTGAAGGCGGCTATCATATCCCCCCTCACTCTTCGCTTCTTCAGACTAAACAGACCCAACTCCCTCAGCCTCTCCTCATAGGTCATATGTTCCAGGCCCCTAATCATTTTGGTTGCCCTCCGCTGGACCCTCTCCAATGCATCCACATCCTTTTTGTAGTGGGGGGCCCAGAACTGGACACAATACTCCAGATGTGGCCTCACCAATGCTGAATAAAGGGGAATGATGACATCTCTGGATCTGCTGGCAATGCTCCTCTTATTGCAACCTAATATGCCATTAGGCTTTTTGGCTACAAGGGCCCACTGTTGACTCATATCCAGCTTCTCATCCACTGTAACCCCAGGTCCTTTGCTGCAGAACTACTACTTAGCTGGTTGGTCCCCAGCTTGTAACTTTGCTTGGGATTCTTCCGTCCCAAGTGCAGGACTCTGCATTTGTCCTTGTTGAACCTCATTAGATTTCTTGTGGCCCAATCCTCCAATTTGTCTAAGTCACTCTGGACCCTATCTCTGCCCTCCAGCGTATCTACCTCTCCCCCTAGCTTAGTGTCATCTGCAAACTTGCTGAGGGTGCAATCCATCCCCTCATCCAGATCATTAATAAAGATATTGAACAAAACCGGTCCTAGAACCAAACCTTGGGGCACTCCGCTAGAAACCGACCACCATCCTGACATCGAGCCATTGATCACTACCCGCTGGGCCTAGCCTTCTAGCCAGCTTTCTATCCATCTTACAGTCCATTTATCCAATCCATATTCCCTTAACTTGCTGGCAAGAATATTGTGGGAGACCGTATCAAAAGCCTTGTTAAAGTCAAGGTAGATCACATCCACTGACTTTCCCATGTCCACCGAGCCAGTTACCTCATCATAGAAGCTAATCAGATTGGTCAGGCACGACTTGCCCTTTGTGAATCCATGCTGACTATTCCTAATCACTTTCCTCTCATCCAAGTGTCTCAAAATAGATTCCTTAAGGATCCCTTCCATGATTTTTCCAGGAACCGAGGTAAGACTCAGCGGCCTATAGTTCCCTGGATCATCCTTCTTCCCTTTTTTGAAGATGGGCACTACATTTGCCTTTTCCCAATCATCTGAGATTTCTCCCGATCTCCACGACTTTTCAAAGATAATGGCCAAAGGCTCCTCAATGACAGTTGCCAACTCCCTCAGTACCCTCGGATGCATTAAGTCCAGACCCATGGATTTGTGTACGTTTAGCTTTTCTAAGCAGTTCCTAACCTGTTCTTTACCCACCATGGGCTGTCCATCCTCATACTATCTTGCATCACTTAGCGTAGAAGTCCAGGAGCCGACCTTGTCCGTGAATACAGAGGCAAAGAATTGGCTGTGATTGGCAGGTGGAAACTGTTGGCTTCTAATTAAAGTTTGAATTCTAGAAGCCTCTGCTGATTGGCTGAGCCTTGGTAGGGGGATGGGCTTTCCGGCACTCCAGGGCTTTATAAGGCAGTGGGCAAGCGACCAAGGAGCTTGAGAACAGGTGAGTGCTAACAGGGAGTTTAGAGAGGGAGTTGGGAAGGGCGTGAGGTTCTCTTGCCTTTCTTTTTAAATCCCTTCTCCAGGACAGCAGCGATGGTTGGTGATGGGTCTGCTGTTTTTACCTGCACCGTGTGTGCCATGTTTGTCTTCCTCCCGGAAGAAAGAACAGATTTCCGGGACAGAGTCGTGTTGCTCACGGCGTTTGAGTACCTAGAATTTGCAGGAGGTACCGACTGAACCGTAGTGGCGCTTTGAATGCAGAGGGAGCACGTGACTCTCACAGTCAATGCTGAGTGCGTGTCCTTGCTTTAAGTCCATGTCACTTTAGTAACACTGGTAGGAAAAAAAATTTGCAGATGGAAACCAGCAGAATTGTGGGACACAGTCAACAAAATAACTTGTGGGCCTCACCTAGAATCCTGATAGGCTGCATGCAACCCCTGGGTCACAGGTTGCCCGCCACTAATCTAGTCTTGTATGGCAGCTGGTGATTCTTGCGGTGAGGGGAAGTGTGGCCATGCTACATACGTGAATGCAACAGAAACCAATGACGAGTGGTTGAACAAGGTGACATTTGTGGATAAGAGTTAGGCTCCAAAAGGGCCACTGAATGCATTCAGGCTTCCCTGCCTTTCTCACTGCCCCATGTCTGTGTGGAACCAGGAGGCTTGCGAGTGAGGCAACAAACAAGAGGAGACGTGCCTGTTATCTGCAGGACAGAAATTGCTTTGTTGCAGGGACTTTCTAAAGAGGCTTCTGTGCTCCTATTACCTCAAATGAATCTTGGGTGGATGAAACACAGCTCACAGTCCTTTAATCTCCAATATACTTAACTGTCTTAGCCAGATTACAGGCGTCACGTTCAGTGTACCTGCACTCAGAGGAGGACATGTTCAGAATTTCACTGAACTGAAAAACTATCGATTTATTTCCTTTTATCTCCCCCTACCTCCTGGCCACAGAACACATGGCACCCATGTGAGGGACATATCAAACCTGCAAAGAAATAGCATGTGAGATATAATATGCGTTTCATTTCTAGTGGTCGGGTGTCATAACCGCACCAGTGGGTCTGCTTGGAATCTGTTGCATCTTTGTGAATTTTGTCTGGTTATCAGGACTGAGAGTTTGGCTTGGAACGATGTGCGGAGTGTTATGAATGCTGGCAACAGACAGGAGCAGCAGGGTTGTCCCTTGGCTTTTTGGGTTCCTCTGGATAGGCAGATAGGCCAAGATCCAGAACGATTCCAGTAGTTTCCACTGGGAAAGCAGCAATTCTGGTGGGCTCTCCAAGACTCTGTATGGCTGCACTGATTTTCACTGTCCAGAGATGGTTTGTCTGGCAGGGTGAAGAAGGCTGGCAGCATGTTGACCCTCTTAATGAAATGGAAGAGGAGGAAAACTAGTTCCATCATGAGCCAGGGAAATGTCTCGCTGTTCAGCAAATAATTTAATGAGCACTAAAAGGCTTCCAGAAAATACAGCCTTTGATGTGGTGCTGCAGAGCCGCCCGTGTTGGCAGATGGATGCTGTCCTTGTGATTGGAGAGTCTATGCACATCAAGGGCAGAGCAGAAGACAGACCTGCCCCTTTGGGTTTGAGTCTCCTCCCACCCCAGTGTGGAGGGAGAAAGGGAGCAAGGAGACGGACGAGGAGAATGAAAACTTGCTGGCTCTGTGGTCTCTTGCTCTCTCTATGGATGGGCTAATGACCCCGCCAAAGCAACATTCTCCGGGGATAGGTGAGCCGTGTATTGCTCAGCTGGGATGCCACTAACCAGTCCTCTTTGGCTGGCGGAGAGTGTTCAAATTGCAATGGTTTGTGGAGACAGACTCTGAGAAGGGGCTGATGGAATCCCAGGCAGGGTTTGGTCAGAAACCAGCCTCGTTTCCTGCCAGCTCACTCGACCTGGCCCTCAGCAGCCCACCGTGCAGACTGTGTCGGAGCTGGGCCTTCATTCACTTTCACTGAGACTTTCCAAATGGTTGGACTCTTGAAATCCTCCATGGCCAGAACTGCCCTTCCCCACTCAGCTCTGAGGATAATTCCAGTAGTACAAATGAGATCACAGGGCCCCGTTGTGTTAGGCATTCTTCTCACTTGAAGTATGGGAGTAAAATCTAAACAGACACGTATTAGCCACAGCTTGCACATGGAGAGATCAAGAGACAGAGACTTTCTCTGGCTTTTCCCAGCTCATACACGGGGTCTGCGGCAGATTTCCTGCATCCCAGGCCAGTCCTTGCATTCCATTGTAACTTGGACTGTTCTTTAAACCTGTGTGTGTTTGAGCCCAGGTATGGCCATTTCCTGTACCCCTGCCCTTCACTTCCCTCCTGCTGTTGGTTGGGGGAGGCATCCTCCACCCTCCTCCGCTGCGGCATGGAATTGCACTCCAAGCTGTGATGGGACCAAGCAACCAGAACCTGTTGCTCACTGTGATTGATTTAAAGTAACTACCCCGAAGAACGGTGATGTAAGGTCCTAGTCTATCATCTTTACAGCCAGTCATTTGAATACACAGTGCCCATTTCTGCTCCTATTACAGAGCCAATACCCGGGCATAGAGAGCACTTTATTGTCTAAGGAATACTTATGCAAACTAACACAATGGCTTAATAGGGAGCACCTGGAGAAATCGCCAAAGAAAGTGCTGTAAATTCCTCCTTCCCCTGTATTTATTGAAAGATTTTTCACTGATATTTATAGTTTCCGCGACACGTTGTTGTGGCTCTTTTGCATGGATTTGCATAGAGTGTTATATGAGTTAAGGAGGTGTTGGAGGAGGCGGTGTTAATGGACAGCCACGTGTTTCTTGCAGCACAGGTTCCCATGACAAATCGCTTACCCTGTTTTTCAACCAACTCCCAACTTTCAGCTGGACACCCAGGCTTGCCCATGTCTCTGGTGGGGAGCCATCAGTGTGCGTGTTTGGGGAGATGCTAACAAACATAAGCACAGCGATTGCTGGGCTATCAGAGCAAACAAGGCTGGACACTGGAAAAGCTTCCTTTGACTGTTAGATGTGATGTGGCGCCTGGCCCACGGCTGGGCTGGACACTGGATTTTGCAGTCAGTGTTATGGAGCATGCTCACGTGGAATTGGCAGGTTGCAATGGGGGGTGATGACAGATCACCTGGACACCACCTGTATCCATGGACACCTTTCACTCTCCTGGGCTGTCTCTCCCATGGCTGTGCTAGTGACAAGCAGCAAACCCCGACGGCTCCTGCGATCACTTAGCCACCAAGAAGCAGAGACACACCCAGCTAAGTCGCAGGAACACTCTCTAAGTCGCTCGTGAACTGCACAGAGAGAGACATCAGTAATTTCCCCCAGATCCAGCCTGGCACCCCGGAAATGCACCATTTTCCGTGGCTCAAGACCATCTCCTGAACAATGCGACCTCGTTATTGAGTTTGCCACTTTGTCAAAGGATAGTGACATGCCCCAGCCTCTGTAATCTGAGCAGAATCCACACTCCCTTTAGACAAACTCACTGGTGAGGATAAAACATTAAAACAAGTGTAGTGACTAGAGAAAGGCAGATTTTAAGTGGCAGGCATGAGAGTCAGAGATAGTTACGTAAGAAATACAAAAATCTCAGACTAAATTCAAAAGCTAAACCGTGTTTAAATCAAGTAGTTTTCCCTCATCCCACTAGACACTGTAAATCAGGCATGTCAAACAGGCTTCTAGTGGGCTGCATGAGGCCCGATTGAAATTTTTTGTGGCCTGCCACTACATTTTTATAGAAGAATAAGGTGCGGCCTGCTGGGCGCTGGGAGCACATGGCTGAGTGCGGATCAGAGCCGGCTGCACTGAGCGCTCCAGCATGTGCTCGCGGCCGCCCGGCCACTCTGCACAGGCATCAAGTGCCTGCTCGTAGCTGGCCATTGTACTTGCCGCTCCTGAGCCTGAGGAAGAAATGTGTGGCAGTGGCGGCTCCAGGACCCAGGCATTAGGTATGGGGGGGCTGGGAGTGCCTGGCTCTGGAGGAGGGGGAGGCATTAGGCTGGGGGTGCCTGGGTCTGAGGGAGGGGGGCAGCATTGGGTTAGAGGGGGTGTGTGCCTGACTCTGGGGGAGGGATGAGGTATTGGGTTAGAGTGGGAGAGGGGGTTCTGGGGGAGCAGAGGGGGATTGGGTTAGAGCGGGGGTATGGGAGTGCCTGGCACTGGGGGAAAGGAGGAGATATTTTGTTTGTTTTTTATTTATTTATTCCCAAATAAAATCATAGAATCATAGAATCATAGAATAATAGGACTGGAAGGGACCTCAAGAGGTCATCGAGTCCAACCCCCCGCCCTCAAGGCAGGACCAAGCTCCACCTACACCATCCCTGACAGATGTCTATCTAACCTGTTCTTAAATATCTCCAGAGAGGGAGATTCCACCACCTCCCTTGGCAATTTATTCCAATATTTGACCACCCTGACAGTTAGGAATTTTTTCCTAATGTCCAATCTAAACCTCCCCTGCTGCACTTTAAGCCCATTACTCCTTGTCCTGTCCTCAGAAACCAAGAGGAACAAATTTTCTCCTTCCTCCTTGTGACACCCTTTTAGATATTTGAAAACCCCTATCATGTCCCCCCTTAATCTTCTTTTTTCCAAACTAAACAAGCCCAGTTCATGAAGCCTGGCTTCATAGGTCATGTTCTCTAGACCTTTAATCATTCTTGTCGCTCTTCTCTGTACCCTTTCCAATTTCTCCACATCTTTCTTGAAATGTGGCGCCCAGAACTGGACACAGTACTCCAGCTGAGGCCTAACTAGTGCAGAGTAAAGCGGCAGAATGACTTCACGAGTTTTGCTTACAACACACCTGTTGATACAACCTAGAATCATATTTGCTTTTTTTGCAACAGCATCACACTGTTGACTCATATTCAACTTGTGGTCCACTATGACCCCTAGATCCCTTTTCGCCATGCTCCTTCCTAGACAGTCGCTTCCCATCTTGTATGTATGGAACTGATTGTTCCTTCCTAAGTGGAGCACTTTGCCTTTCTCTTTATTAAACCTCATCCTGTTTACCTCTGACCATTTCTCTAACTTGCTAAGGTCATTTTGAATTATGTCCCTATCCTCCAAAGAAGTCGCAACCCCACCCAGTTTGGTATCATCTGCAAACTTAATAAGCGTACTCTCTATCCCAATATCTACATCATTGATGAAGATATTGAACAGTACGGGTCCCAAAACAGACCCTTGAGGAACTCCACTTGTTATCCCTTTCCAGCAGGATTTAGAACCGTTAACAACAACTCTCTGACTACGGTTATCCAGCCAATTATGCACCCACCTTATCGTGGCCCTATCTAAGTTATATTTGCCTAGTTTATCAATAAGAATATCATGCGAGACCGAATCAAATGCCTTACTAAAGTCTAGGTATATGACATCCATCGCTTCTCCCTTATCCACAAAATGTATATTACTTTTATATCAATAAATATGTCCTTTTTTGCAATTGCATGAATATTATGTTTATGCAAAATCTCAAACTTAGAAAGTATCTGAAATTTTCACAGAAGCCTGTTCTATTTGATTGACCATGGTCTATACTTGTTTTTATTTCAACAAAACAAGTTATGTATCATATAAAAAATTAAAAAGTACCTTGAATTTATATTTAAATTAAAAATTATTTTATATGGGCAAATAACAATTTTACACATCAAATTATTGTATTATATTAAAACAAGACTTGAAAAATTATAAAATATACCTAAAACATAATCTGTAATAATAAATAATTATGACTTTTCTTTGGTGGCCCTGAAAGCTATCAGTTTTCGTTTGTGCAGCCCTCAGTAGCTTTGAGTTTGACATGCCTGCTGTAAATGGTTCATAGTTGTTAATACAATGGAATTCCTTGCTCAGCCTGGGACCAATCGCCCCAGCTCAAGGACCGGGAAGAGAGAAGCCAGGATGTGATGTCATAACCCCCAGTTTATAGCCTCTCCCCCCATCCATTGGCATGGAAAGATACTGCCTCAAACATGGAGTCGAGGATCAGTTGTTCTATGCACCCTGCTGACAGGTGATCAGCCTTTCTGGCAGGATCTCAAAACACTCTACACATCTGGATAACTGTGCCCTCTCCATTGTCTGTGTTCTTCAAGAGGGACCACCTGGGTAACTCAGTTCTCTTTGATGTGCCCACAACCCATGACTGGCTCGTCCAATGTGAATTTGTCTTGTGGGCATGAATTGCTCCTTTGTTGCGCCAAAAGACCAGCTATGGGTGTTTCAGAGACTCACGACATATTTCAGTCACACTCACACACAAAGAGCCCAACCTCCTAACTTCATATACAATGGGAACACAGCATTCAACTGGAGAGTGAGGTTCAACAGCACGTAACTTCTCTCAGCTACCTCACAAGGTGTACATGTTGCCTGTGGCATGCGGACAGACGACAGAGATCCATGGTGCCATGGCTGGATTTGGCTGATAACTCGCTCCGAGTGAGATTTAGCAGGTGGCTGTCCTCTCATGCTGGTCTGGATTCATCAAAGGGAGAAGGGCTGAAATATTTTCCAGTGTTTTGACCCTGGAATTAAGGGCCTGGCTTTCTACTGACATTCTGAAGGAGATCAAATTAAGGAGTTTGGTGTGGATAGAAAAATTGATAGGAGGGGAATGGCTCCCACCAGTGTTTATGGAGTCCTGATTTAAAACATTTGCTCATCCTGAAAATTAAATGAATTTGATGCTGGTGGAAGGTATCAGCTTGACAGCCCCACAGCCCCTCTCCCACCCTGCAACAGGTATCAGCAGTGGAAATGTCCTCTGCTCTGCCCCCTACCGGCATGGGCCACCCTTTCCCAGAGCATGAGGGGGAATCCAGCCTCCATTGTGCCCTCTGCAGCAAGTTTGCAAGCCAGGGAAGGAAACCAGCTGTGACGGTAGTCCCTGGTCTCCAGCAGCCACAGAACTTCAGGAGTCAGACCCGGGACCCGGCTCTCTGAGGCCATGCTTTCCGTCAGCACTCCACTGAGCTCTCGGGTACTTGTGGTCTCTAGGGTCCGGCCCCCATGCGGCACACTCGCTTGGTAGAGATCACCGTGCATGTGGATGTGGATTGTGCAGCATCTTCGAACCCTGTACTTTCCCTACAGCGTGGGTTTCCATTCCTAACTAGGCAGTGCTGTATGAACTAGAGGAAGAGCTACATTGGCCAAGACCCTAGGTTCTCATCTGCCTTGGCATCTTCGTGCTGCACCTTCAAGATGGTCACACCTTGGGGCTTTCTGCATATTTGTAGATTGTCCCTGAAGCAATATCTCTGGGAAAACCTCCCTCTGCCCATAATACCAAATCTATTAATCATCTGGGCTTATCACTGGCTAACAAAAGCAGCATTGGCAGCTGCTCCCCTAAATGCTTTCTCTGGAAACGCATCTGGATCAGCTGGGCAAATCTTCAAAATCAGGAGAGCATATGGGAGGAGATTGGCAGTGCGGGGGAAGGGGGGAAGCGGGAGATCTGCGGATGAATCCCCTGCCTCTTGGAGACTCATTCTGAAAATTGCTTTGGAAGCCGATAAGTGTAATGTCTGTTTAATCAAAGCAGCCCAGGAGGAAGAGAGGAAGGGAGAAGAAGCTCCACATTTGGTGTCTGAACGGTTTCCCTTCACAGTTAGGGGGAAAGCACAAGGAGGGCTCTGAAGAGCTGTTTTTTCTTCTTTTAATTTTTTAAAAGCGCCTTGCCTGGTGAGAGGGAAAGTGGAGTTAATTACATTGAGTTTATCTCCTCCGTTTTGGTCTGAGATCAATCTTAACAAATCTTACAGCTCTCAGTGTTTGCAAAAGGATGGGGGGGGTGAGAAGAGACCCAATTTCCTTTTGCTAATGTGATCACACTGCCACCTGGCAGGAGAACTGGCGCTGGGCGCTCTCCCTCTGTGCACACTCTCCCTGGCAGCGAGCCCCGCAGGCAGGACTTTTGGGAAAGCCTGGCAGGTTTGCAGGATCCCAGAGAAGGAGCATTTCCTCCCGGTCTCCTTTAAATTCCTCTTAACGCCCGACAGAGTTAACTGATGCAGGCAAAAGTCCTGAGGGACAGGGAATCAGAGAATCATAGAGCTGGAAGAGACCTCAGGAGGTCATCAAGTCCAGCCCCCTGCCCAAGGCAGGACAATCCCAACTAAATCAACCCGGTCAGGGCTTTGTCAAGCCGAGACTTAAAAACCTCCAGGAATGGAGATTCCACTCTAGGTAACCCATTCCAGTACTTTACCACTCTCATAGGGTATGTCTAGACTGCATCCCTCTGTTGGCAGAAGGATGCAGATTAGGCAGGTCGACATTGCAAATGAGGCAGGGATTTAAATATCCTGTGCCTAATTTGCATAAAAATGGCCACCGTGTTTTGCCGACTCAGCACTTTGTCGGCAAAAAACGGCAGTCTAGAGGGGGATCTGTCGAGAAATAAAGCCTTTTTCGACAAATCCCTTATGCCTCCTGCAAAGAGGTTTACAGGATCTGTCAAAAAAGGGTTTCTTTCTCCACATATCCCCCTCTAGACTGCTACTTTTTGCAAACAAAGTGCTAAATCAGCAAAAACGGTGGCCATTTTTATGCAAATTAGGCATGGGATATTTAAATCCCTGCCTCATTTGCAATGTCAACCTGCATAATCTGCATCCCTCTGCCAACAGTCTAGACATACTCCTAGTGAAATAGTTTTCCCTAATATCCAACCTAGACCTCTCCCACTGCAACTTGAGCCCATTGCTCCTTGTTCTCCCATCCGTCACTACTGAGAACAGCCTTTCTCCATCCTCTTCGGAACCTCCCTTCAGGAGATTGGAAAGAGAAGAGCTGTCTAAAGCCGTGAGCTGGTGGCAGCTTTTCCTTTCTCATGGTTGGGAAGGCTGTTGGCCAGCTTGCTAAAAAATGTACTGGCGAGGCCGGGGGATGCGTGTAGTCTATAGTATTAACCTATAAGCTTTTGTTTATCGGTTGCTCAGTTAATCGACTACACTATCACATCCCTTGTCCAAGCTAGCCATAGTTCTAGAAGAACAGCAAGAGACTTGAATGAAAATGCCGATGTGGGAAAGGCACCAGAAGAAGAGCAGAGGAAAGCAGAGTCCACGATGGAGTCTACCTGGCTCTGTAAGGACTTTCTCAAACAGTGGCAGCAAAGTCCCTGAACTCATAAACGTGCATCACTCAAAAGCAAGGCAGTCACCACTTACACAGCTCTGTGCCTGCCGGCAGCCGGCTCATGGGGCGGCTCTTTCTCCCAGCACAGCTAAGTGGCACCACACATGACCAAACAACATGTATGTCCACATGGTGCCCAAAGGCAGGGCTGGTTTGCTCTCTGATCAGCATCCCTGAGATGTTTTTCCAGAAGGACCTGCCAGGACAGACACAATCCCCCTCTGAGGAATGTGGGGGCTGCTGGGCGTGAGCTCCAGAAACTCCTGGGGGTAGGGGGTACCATGTTTTGCCATGGGACTGATGGCATAACTGGGTGGCTGTTCAGGAAGTGGGTCTCACACGCTGGGAGCAGGAGCTGTTCCTTAAACAATAGTGTAGCCTGTGGGCCTCTGGTTTGATTTTTCTTACAGTGACACTTTTTTTTTATTATTATTCCGAGCTTCAGAACAAACTAAACTTCTCCGCGCTGGAGAGACTGAATTTTTTTGCTAACGGCGGAAAACAGATGCGTTTGGAAATAGTGCCAGCTTGCAAGTGACAAATATGCTGTTTTATTTATTCAGAGCATTGCGATGCTTCTCTGAGATATTAAAAAGTCAGGGGGGATAGAAGGGAACTGCTTTGGAGGCTGCAGTGTTGCTGCTACACCCCTCCCCCACTGGTTCTTTTCCAAATCATTTTCATTCTCTTTTTACTTGCAGTGGCAGGACTTCAGGGTTCAGAATTTCTCCTGCACCACCTACTGCATAACTCTGCACAGGAGCAAGTTGAGCTGCCTTTCTTGTGCTGCATTAGATGTTAGCCAACTCTGTTGAGGCGTGTAAAAATTAATAGGTCTAAAATGGCCTTTTGCATTAGTGGTTCAGGGGTTAGCCACAGCATTACCCTTAACCATGCTTTTTCCTTTTGTTTTTTGTAGTTTGGGAAGATAGGGTCCGGTCAAGACCAGTATTATCTTTTGATATATAAACCTGCTCTGTCTCTCTATTCTGTAGCCTAGGAAACCAGGTAAGTATGGAGTTGCTCTATTTTGTTATGTCTCTTGCTTATCTTCATTGGCTCTGCATAAGGCTATGTCTAGACTGCAGGCTTCTTTCGGAAGATTTTCTGAAAGAGATCTTCTGAAAAAACTTCTTCTGAAAGACAGCATCTACACAAAAAAAGCGCATTGAAAAAGCGATCTGCTTTTTCGAAAGATAGTGTCCACACTGAACGGACGCTATCTCGCATTTAAGCTGTGATTACTGTGGATGGAGTGGCCACCAGGGCACCTGTGCTTTTTCCTCTTTCCTCTTCTTTCGAAAAAATTCCCTCTTCCCCATCCATACACACCTTTTTCCAAAAGAGCTCTTTCAGAAAAAGCCTTCTTCCTTGTAGAAAGAGGTTTACCAATGTTGGAAAAACTCCTCTGTTCTTTTGATTTTTTTCCCAAAAGAACGTGATTACAGTGTAGACGTAAATGAAATTTTTTCAGAAAAACAGCCATTTTTCTGAAAAAACTCTACAGTGTAGACATACCCTAACATATCTTCAGGGTCAAATTCCTTGTGATCTCTGTAACTTGTTAGTTTGTAGTATAAAAGTGTTGATTCAATTAATATAAATAGTAATTAGGAGTGGGTATAATTGTATTAAGTAATTACTTATTAATATTCATTTTATGGGAGTTAACATTACTAAATAAAGTTTAGGAAAAGTAGTGATAGACATACAAAAACATACTAAAATAGATTCTAACTACTGCCAACTTGTTGCCATTCCAACATGGTGTTGAATGTCCGAAGTAAACGTGTAGACAATAAAGCAGTTCCTTTTACCCCATCTGCTACAAAAAAGAGCAGGTAAACGACAGGGTTTCAGCTGTCTGATTGGCTCACCCTTTGACTGCATGTAAAATTGAAAAAGATGTCCTGTTCCCTAACCGTAAGTGAAAGGAAGGTGATCACAGTCCATGGAATGTGCTTGTATCCTCTCTCTGACCCGGGAAGGTTACAAACCCCAGCTGAGAATCCCGATGGATAAAAAATGGAGACGGTGTCCCTTTCCAAGAGTCCTCATAGAATCATAGAACCATAGAGCTGGAAGAGACCTCAGAAGGACATCAAGTCCAGCCCCCTGCTCTAGGCAGGACCAATCCCAACTAAATCAACCCGGCCAGGGCTTTGTCAAGCCGAGACTTAAACACCTCTAGGGATGGCGACTCCACTACTTCCCTAGGTAACCCATTCCAGTGCTTCACCACCCTACTAGTGAAATAGTTTTTCCTAATATCCAACCTGGACCTCTCCTACCACAACTTGAGCCCATTGCTCCTTGTTCTGCCACCTGTCACTACTGAGAACAGCCTCTCTCCATCTTCTTTGGAACCTCCCTTCAGGAAGTTGAAGGCTGCTATCAAATCCCCCCTCCCTCTTCGCTTCTGCAGACCAAACAGACTCAACTCCCTCAGCCTCTCCTCATAAGTCATATGCTCCAGCCCCCTAATCATTTTGGTTGCCTTCCGCTGGACCCTCTCCAATGCGTCCACATCCTTTTTATAGTGTGGGGCCCAGAACTGGACACAATACTCCAGAAGTGGCCTCACCAATGCCGAATAAAGGGGAATAATGACACCTCTGGATCTGCAGGCAGTGCTCCTCTTAATGCAACCTAATATGCCATTAGCCTTTTTGGCTACAAGGGCACACTGTTGACTCATGTCCAGCTTCTCATCCACTGTAACCCCCAGGCCTTTTCTGCAGACCTGCTACTTAACAAGTTGGTCACCAGCCTGTACCAATGCTTGGGATTCTTCCATCCCAAGTGCAGGACTCTGCACTTGCCCTTGTTGAACCTCATCAGATTTCTTGTGGTCCAATCCTCCAATTTGTCTAAGTCACTCTGGACCCTATCCCTGCCCTCCAGCGTATCTACCTCTCCCCCTAGCTTTGTGTCATCCACAAACTTGCTGAGGGTGCAATCCATCCCCTCATCCAGGTCATTAATAAAGATATTGAACAAAACCGGTCCTAGAACCGAACCTTGGGGCACTCCGCTAGAAACCGACCACCATCCTGACATCAAGCCGTTGATCACTACCCGCTGGGCCCGGCCTTCTAGCCATCTTTCTATCCATCTATCCACCGTCCATTTATCCAATCCACATTCCCTTAACTTGCTGGCAAGAATATTGTGGGAGACCGTATCAAAAGTCTTGCTAAAGTCAAGGTAGATCACATCCACTGACTTCCCCATATCCACAGAGCCAGTTACCTCATCATAGAAGCTAATCAGATTGGTCAGGCACGACTTGCCCTTTGTGAATCCATGCTGACTATTCCTAATCACTTTCCTCTCTTCCAAGTGCTTTCAAATGGATTCCCTCCCTCCATGATTTTTCGAGGGACTGAGGAAAGACTGACCGGCCTAAAGTTCCCTGGATCGTCCTTCTTCCCTTTCTTAAAGATGGGCACTACATCTTTAAAAAAAAAATTCTCACTCACAAACACAGGGGAAAAACAAAACAAAACAAAAAAGCATACACAGCAACCCTCACTCACAAACACAAGCTCAGCACACAGTAAGAAAGCCCCAATAAGAACACACACTTCCCTCAAGAGTCCTGTATCTGCTTCTCCTTTACCTGAAGAATTCCCTCTCTGAACTCCTTGGATATGTCTGCTAAAGTGTGCAAAAAGAGAGGTCATGGCTAAAAATACGCCAATTGGTTTTTAAAGCTAAGCACGTTCTGTGTGTCTGGGATCTGAACCAGTTTTAATTATGTAAGACATGCATAGAAATTCTGTAAAACTCCGCACAAATCTGTTGCTTATCATAAGAGAACCCACTAGCATCTTTTCCGAGTACATACTTAGTAATTAAATGACCAGGCTCATTCTGTCCAGCCATCTTGAATGACTGTATTTGCTTTTGGGTGCATCTACACAGCGGGATTATTTTGGAATAACAGCTGTTATTCTGAAATAACAATGCGAGCGTCTACACAGCAATTCTGGTATATCAAAATAAATTCAAAATAACAGACAGCTTATTCCGACTTCTGTAAATCTCCTTCCACGAGGAATAACTCCTATTCCGAAATAGCTATTTCAGAATAGCTGTAGTGTGGACGCTGCACTGCTGTTATTTCAGAATAGCTCCTCCCCTAGGCCATTCAAAGTAATTACACCCCAGTGCTTCCTGGGGTTCTTAATCAAGGTAGCGCATCCACATTAGGGGAGCCTGCCTTGGACTAATTTTGAGGCTTCCCTGTAGTAGATGTGCTATTTCGAAATAAGCTATTTTGGAGTATTTCTTCTGCAATAGCTTATTTCAAAATAAGTGTGCTGTGTAGACGTACCTTTGTGAGTAGGATTAGTCTGAGGAGTGAAGTGTATGTGTGTGTGTGTATCTAATTTATGGTTACCCAGAGTCTGGCAGTGGTAGCCATATCTGCGATAGCTCTGATTGAACTAGTGTGCTAAAAACAGCAGTATAGCTGCAGCGGCACGAGTGATGGGACAGTTTAGCCACCGGGGGCAGACTTGTGATTTCAAACATAGCTGTACTCGGGGCAGCTAGCTCATTGTGCTGCCATGGCTGTTCTTCTACGCCTAGCCTGTAGCTTGGTTAGAGGTGGTGCGGATAGCTTTAGCGAAGCTGGCAACTCACCGTCCGGGTTCGGTATCTGCTTTAGCAGTATGACACGTTCAGAGGTGTTGTGGGGGAAGAGGGATGTGCCCACATGTAAGGGTGGAATATCACTGAAACAAACCTATGCTACCCATTTCCAAATCAGAGAAGGCTGGAGATGTTGGGCCAAAAGGGACCTCAAGAGGTCATCACATCCAGCTCACTGTACTGAGGCAAGGCCAACTAACCCTCCACCATCCCTGACAGGTGGTTGTCCAACCTGTTCTTAAACTTTCCAATGACGGGGATACCACCACCTCACTTGGGAGCCTGGCCCAGAACTTAACTACCCTTCCAGCTCCAAAGTTTTCCCTGGTATTTAGCCTAAATCTCCCTTGCTGCCAATTGAGCCCATTGCTTCTTGTCCTACCTTGCATAGACATGGAGTCCAATCAATCATCACTTTCTTTCTAACAGCCCTATATTGGAAGCCTGTTATCAGCTCTCCCATCTTTTCAACCTTTCCTTATGGGTCAGGGTTTCTAAACCTTCTTTATCATTTTAGTTGCTCTCCTTTGAGTCTCTCCAAATCGTCCATTTTTCTTAGTGTAGTGCCCAAAGATGGATGCAGTATTGCAGCTGAGGCCCCAGCAGTACTATGTCGAATGGAACACCTACCTGTATCCTACATATGACACTCCAGGAGGATATTGGCTTTTTTTCCCAAATTGGATAAGAGTCATCAATGTGATGCAGATGGGAAAAAGGCCAATATCGTTCTGGGGTGTATTAACAGGAGTGTCATATATAAATTCCCAGTCCCCCAGAAGTGTCACTCTGACCCATCGCCCACCAATGCTTCTTGCTGTGAATGATCTTCCTGTAGAACCACATCTCTCTGTTCTTTTGCAGGTCGTTTAGTTGGAGCAGAAGGTCCTTGCAAGATTTCTTCACCGGTAAGTGCTGTACCTTTTCCCATGGTCCTATTACTAGCTGGTGTTAGAGCATCTGTTTGTTATGCTCTGTGCATTTGTGTGTGTGATGGTGCTGGTTGTTCACTCTCCTACACCGGAGTAACACTAGTGCAACGAACAGACTCACATCAGTGTGCTGAGGATAGAATGAGGCCCACCAAATACACTGCGTGGCACAACCCAACCCTGGTGATTGTGGGCTGTTGATGAGACATACAGCAAATCAGAAAATGAATCTTGATGGTTGGGTTCTGAAATTGATATCTGTTAATTTTAGGGTTTTTTAAGGCAATAAAGAAAAATATTGTGGGTCTGCTCTTCCCCTTACACGCAGGAATTCCGTGCTGGTACGGCCCCTGACTTTGGTAGTGGTGTTGCTGACTCACACTGATGTAATCGGCCCTTGACTGTTCACAGGCTCTGCTTTACATGGCGGTGTGTGTAAAATCAGCGTACAAGCATGTGCCTGTGTGCTGCTGGGCCACCGATTCCTCCCCTGTGACATTTAAAACAAATACGAATGTGTGCACCGTGTAAGTGCAGCGATGTCTGTTCCATGATAAAATGGTCTGTTACCACTAGTGTTGCATGTCTGTGTAATCTTCAAAGGGAACCGGCGTGGGCACCCTCCATTCTGCTTGGCCACATTTTGATGGACGGAAACTAGAAACTTCAATTCAGTAATTGACGTGGTGATTTAAATAAATGCTGGGATGCCTCTAAATCCTCCTAGCAGACAGAGTGTCCCTAAGGGCTAGATTGGGAGGACCTTTTCAAAGATCAGAAGGCAAAGTGTGATGTAGGAGTAGAGCAGCATTTCCCCTCAGGGCCTTGCACCGGAGCAAGGTTTAGTTAAAGAACAAATGGAGCAGTTTTGGGTCTGTAAGAAAATGTGAAAAGTCAAAGAGGCAGGAGACCTGGTTTTACCTGCATTGGATAAGTTGATGTTGTCATTTGTAACCTTTCCGGAGATGGGCTTATTTCAGACCTGCCTTTACAGATGCTCTTCCGCAGCTACCTCGTCCCTGTATTTGTTTTCCATTTGTTATACAAAGTGCAGTAGCAAATTACACATGAAGTGTATTAAGCCTGGCCACTTTCCTATCAATTCTGGACTTGTCGATTTCAGCCAGAGAGGGACTTGGCTAAACTTTAAAAATGAAAAATCACTTTATTAAAAAAAGGAAAAGCATCTGAGGTTCTTAAAAATACAAAAATGGTGTGAGAAATGCTGCTATTTCAATGAAAGGCGGCGTTTCTAATACTAAATGTCCAAAGTCACTTGATATTTAGGAACTATTGGAAGGCACGCAAATGACATATAGGTACATTTTTAATGTATAGAAGTTTTTATAGTATATTTAAGTGGCAGCATTCGTTTTATTAATAGCACAGGCTATAATGAGGAATTCTGGCTAACATGGAGAGTTATTTATTTTGCAGAGTAACTAAACCTAATGATAGAGCAAAGTTAAAAAAAGAAATGTTTACATATGGGCATGACTTCCCTGTAGAGAAAGGAAAAGATGAGGGAAAACTCTATTGAAGCTCGTTTCTGTGCTTTGGGAACTAGCAACAGGGAAGATGTGTGCTTCTGCTCTGGGGACCATATGTGAGAAGGTGCATGTCAAAGTCGCCCCCTGTCTTGGATGCAAATGAGCAAAGTGAATTCTGGGTAACATGGAGGGTTAGTAGGAAATTCAGAGGAATATTTGTGGGAAATTTCTTACCTGCAGTCACTGGCTGAATACTAGAGCAGTGGGCCTGTTCATATGTAATATCTCCCAAATCCCTATTCAACAATGAAACAAACCCTAGAGGCCTTAGTGAGTATTCATACTGCATCCCACGTGACCACCCTGCAGCAGCAGTGTGCATGGTAACCACCCACTAAAGGTGTTCTCTGCTGGGCTAAACCGAGACAGAAGTGGGGCCCACGTGCCCCAGAAGCATTCCAGACCTCCAACATCTCACATTCCTCACTTTGAGCCACCTCCTCCTTCCATTCCGTTCTGTGCCCCGCCGCTCACCATGAGAAGTGGGGTGCTCTGCTGTTCTACTGCTTTGCATGGATTCAGTGGCCTCCTTGCAGGGCATCTTGTTGTCTCTACCCTGCTCTGCTGGCCTGTTGTTGGGGGAAGCATGGGGTGGTATGCACATGGGGGGAGATGGGGGGACACTGGTATGGAAGGAGGGGAAAATTGGGCACACCGAGCCCCTTGAGGGGGCCATAATATGGGCAAGGGGGACCACAGAGCCTCTATTGTGGGGGGATGGGGAGACCCTGGCAAGGGGAGGGAATGGGGGAAACAAAGAGACTCCCTGGCATAAAGAAGGTCTGGGGGTTGCAGGCAGGGGGATGGGAGGGAGCTTGTGGGGGGATGGAAGGATGCAAGGAGCCCCTGGTATGTGCTGTGAGCTCAGCCCACACAAGCTGCAAAGTTCAGGACTCTTCCCCTCCCCCAGTTTAGCCATCCAGTAAATATCTCAGGGCAAACACGTCTTCCGCAGCCGCACACCCGCTGTCCGAGGGGCTGGATTTGCACAAGCACAGCAAGCACGTGCCTGGGACCCGGATTCATGGTGGAGGGCCCCAAACTGGTGCACAGACAGAAAGAATTTCACTTCCCTGCGTGCGTAGCCCTGCGACCTGACGTGTGGGGCGGCAGTGCCACTCACATTTAATCCAGCTGTCCCTGTGCCATGCTTGGTCTCTGCCCACTCACGCCAGTGGGGCAGCTGGCCGGATCTGAGCAGCATTGCCGCCCTGCACGTGCCAGGCACAATGCCACCCGCGAAAACGGGCGCGGCTCTTTCCCTGGGGGCAGAAATCTGTTCCAATGGGGGAGGGGCAATGGCTTCTCCCTGCCCTCCCCCCCCAGTGTGTGTTTCCTTAGCCCCTAGGACGGGTTAAACCTGCCCTGGCTGTCAGTGCCTCATAGATGCCAGTCACCAGTGGAGAGGCTGTGCTGCACAGCAGGCAGGGAGGTGAGGGGGTGTGTCGGAGAGGGGCAGGGCTAGGGGCACTCTGCTGGGCTAAACCGTGACTAGATGTGAACAACTAGTCCATAGTCTATCAGAAAGAGGCAGCGGGGAGCAGAGGGGAAGGAGGGGTGCTTCGAAGCGGCAGCGCCACATGGAGCCTGGGGTCAGACGCTTGGCTGTTCACGGTGCTGCTGCTTTGAAACACTGCGTGTGGTCTGACGCCGGGCTCCTCACGCCGTTTCAAAGCGGCAGCACCACACGGAGCCCTGGGTCAGTGGGGGAGTCCCCAGCTGACCCTGGGCTCCATGCAGCGCTGCCGCTTTGAAACGCCGGGGGGTGCACAGGGCCAGTGGGAGACTGCCCCACCGCCCTGTGCTCCCCGCAGTGCTTTCGCCTTTGACATGTAGCAACAGCCCTAGGGCTGCATCGCCTATTCGATTAGTCAATCGAAATGTAACATCCCTCGGCAGGGCTGAAGAGAGAGGGACTCCAGCTTGTTACAGGGATATTCTGCAGCCAGCCAGCAGCAGAACTGGCTCAGCTAGAGGCTGTTGACACCATCCTCTGCATGCGAGAGCCCCCCCCGCTGCGGTGGAGCCTCGGATCCCGGTGCTAAGAGGATCCAGTTTTAATCTGCCTCTGAGTCTGCTTTACTCAGAAAGCCTGTTAGCGGCAGATGATAGGTTTGTTAGCTCAAGTGCCCGGCTTGTTTCACTTTGATAATCATCCCTTAAAAATATGGGTCGCCAGGCACTGCTTATGGAGGAGTGGGTAAGGCCAGGCTGTGAGGCAGGACTCCTGATTCTTTTCCTGGCCTTGCCACTGACTGACTGTGGCTAACTCCCTCCAGATCACGTATTCAACAGGCGTGTCTCTAAGTCAAAGCCCCCATCTCTTCCGGAGGTGCTGAATACCAGCAACTCCCAGTCCCTGTGACGTCAATCGAGGTGTCCTTGACTAGGATAAATCCTGTGGCTGATAAGCTGCTTGCTGAACCTGCTTCACTAGGTTAGTTCTGTTGCCTTCGCTTCCCCCTACCTGGAACTTGGTACAGACCGATTCCTGGGCCTTCTCCTGAGATGTTATTAGCACTTTTTTCAAGGCAAACAGTGTTTATCTAGTGACATCAGACCAGCAAACTGCTCAATAAGATGCTGTTGGCTAGTGGGGAAGAGGCACCGGATGATGGGAGGGGAGCAAAGATTTCGTCCGCATTCCTTCCTTGGTTTCAGCGGGGTGTGCCGTCGAATTTCTCTCTCTTCCAAAGAAGGCCTTTTTCCTTTGTGCTCATGGGGTGCGGAACGCAACACCTTTAACCCAGAGCATGGCCAAAGGGTTTAGACACAAGTGTGGCAAGGAGCGGGAGAAAGGGTATTGAGAAGGAAGTCATGTGGAGAGCGTGGGGGCCGACAGCCTCGCTGGGCTCTGTGGAAGGTGGGGGGAGGCCTGGCTCCCAGCTCCCCAAAGGGGAGAGGCTTTGGGAGGGAGGAGCAGGGCTGAGGACAGCCAGACAGCCCCCATGCCGCCCAGAGCGTACCATGACACATTCCTCTCTCCCCCACCCCGGGAACCCTCACAGCTGCCTGGAGCGCCCCACGTCGGCACCGATTACTGGGCCCGGGGCTCCAGCTGCCACTGCTGGAGCTGTGGTGGTTGGAACCTCAGAACAACTGCCCTGCCTCCCCACCGTCAGCAGGCCTGGGAGAGAGAATGTTTTGCTCCCAAGACCCCATTGAAATGGTAACCCTCAAATAAGGGGGTGGGCCAGATTTAGCTCTCAGATAAACCCGCTGACTTCGCTAGTTACCCAGATCTGCTCTTGCGTAGCCAAGGCTTAAATTAGAGACGTAAAATCCCATTTCATCAGGGCTAAACGTTATGTCTAGCTGATTAACCGCTTAAACGGGGGCGGGCAGGGGCTGCTTCAGCCAGGCTAGAGCGCCCCCTGCCTGCGGTGGGCCCCACTGAGCTAGAGAAGCCCCTGCCCGCAGGGGTGGGAGGACTACTCCAGCTCCCGCCGGTTAACCGTGACGGGTAAGTTACCCATGATGGGTAAGCTTACCTGTTACTCTTGTACATCCCTAGTTTGAATCGTGATGTGAAGAAGTCTGTGTTGTCTGGCTGCGTGGCTGTTCCACGTTATGTCTATTCTAGTTTTGACTGTATCCAGATTTAATAATAGCCACGGTCCCGGAGCGTGTCTGGCTGAGGTGCTGACAGTGCAGCGATTGTCTCCGTCTCCTCTGGGAGCTGACCGGAGGGTTCTGAGGACTCCAAGGGAGGTTAGTTTGGAGAGTCTTCCCCACGCCCATCCGCCCCCATGGCGCACAGTCCCAACCCTGTCAGAGTGCGTGTGAGCAGACCCAGAAAATGAGGTTCTTTCTTTGCACTGAAACAGTCGAGAGGCTCAAAACATATTTACAGCTCGCTCCCGACATTGGCAGCCTCGGCACATCGCCACTTTCAATCCAATTTACTGTCCCCGACGTGACTTGGTGTTTCAGTGGGAACTTTCTCACCTCCCTCTGATCGAATTCATTTAGGAGGCTGGCTGCCTTGCATGTACTGGCTGGTTCATGTTCAGTAGGGATGGTGGCATGCTCATAATGTGACTGGGGAGGGAAGACCTCCCCCCCCCCTTACTTACACCTCTGGACAAAGCACTGATGTTTTTCCCACTGTCCACACAACATGGAGAACAAATTCAGAAGTGGGTGTGCCAAAGTTAAACACCAAAGGCACAGAGGGAGGCAGATAAAATGGAGGGCTGAGGCGCCTCTACTTTCCATCCTCCTGTGAGAAGGGGACGCTGGCACCCATTACGTGCTATAAATGTAGCTCACTGATAGGCCTCAAAGCATGATTGTGAATGGGGAATCAGGATTAGACAGGTGGGTGTATGTCTAGGGGGTCCTTCACGGTTCAGAGCTTGACCCTACGCTTCTCAACACTTTCATGAATGGCTTGGAAGAAAACAGACGGCTCATATTGTACCTGCAGCAGCTGGTTGTGGCCTTTCAGAGGGTTTCACTGAGTCCATAACTGCCCTAAACACACAGGGCCAAATCCTGCCCTCGTTTGCACCTTCAGTTGCTCCATTGACTTCAGCAGAGTAGCACCTGGTGTAAAAGCAAATTCCAGCTCCTCTTCTTTTGCTAGCATTAGCTTGTGGGCAAGCTGCTGCCTAGATGAATCGGAAGCACTTTGAAGTCCTTCATGTGCTGGAAGCAGTCCAAGGGAAACGTCAGGCACAGCAGCAGCGAGGAGTTAGGGTGCTTGGAAACTCCGCGTGCTGGAGAGCTGCCTCCCACCAGGAGGAGAAGAGCACGTGTGTGTGCTTGTGTTCAAGGGGGCACAGAGAAGGGTAGAAGAAGCCAAGTGGGAGGGACAAGGAATGGAGAGGGTAAAAAAGGCAACGGAGGAAGTGGTGGGGAAGTCACAGGTTCTCCATCATTTCTTCATGTTCCGGCCTTTCCCCAAGTGAGGTAATAGGTTCACTGCTTTCATCTCCCAAATCCTCTTATGATCCTCCCATTTCACAGCCCTCGCTGCCACACTGTGTGTTAGCAGAGATAAAGCTCCCCTTCCACACGGGGCTTTTCCCCTTAGCTTAGTTAACCACCGTCTACTGTGGCAAACAGTCTTATTGGGAGATGCCCTGAATTTGGCTCTCTTCTCACCCTAGGTGCCTCCTGCCTTTTTTTCTTCTCTTGCTTTCTCTCTGCCCCTTTCCCTCACCCTCTCTATTTCCTGCAGGCTACATGGCAGTCACATGGCTGTGATAAATGAGCTTAATCTGCGCTGCAAATTAATCACATTGTCATGCTGGCAGAGGGAGAGGCAGCTGCATGAAATGCCTGAATCTCTGGCTAATTTATCACAAGGCCGAATGCAGAACCCCTCCAAGGTTTAACACTTCTTCAGCTACCCTCTGGGTCTGCGCATGCTCAGAAGAGCAAGCCGCAGCAAAAGACACAGACAAACTAACTCAGGGCTGGGCCTGGAGAGTTAATCACCTTGGAATGGGAGTTCTCCTTTGCAAGGACCTGGAAGGACCTTTTGTGTCTTGCCATGCTTTGCGACAGGGAGCAACTTGGCATGCTGGGAACTTCTTGTTCCAAGCTGAGGATTGGAATTCATGGGCCTGGGTGTGTGTCAATGAAACAGAATGCCTGAAAACCGTCATGGTGGTCTCTTGAGGTGGCGGATGAGTATATATAACGGTACAAAGGGCTTGCTCCTATTAGAGGATTAGCACATCCCAGGCATTTAAAAATATAGATGGATGCTTCTGACAATAAAACCTTCCCAACTGTCAAATATGCTTTCCAAACAGTGCCATGCTGCTTCTACTACTCATCCCATTGCCCTGGGCCAAGAGGTGAGTCTTTCGGGGTTAGCTGAGACGTTTGTGTGCGGATCTAGTCATGCTTACCGTGAAATCAATTCTGCTGGTCCCTGCACTTCACTGCTGTGCAGGAAATTGCCACCTAAGGTGTGGGTCTGCCAAGTATTTTCTCTGCAAGGAATATCACGCGGGCAGTGCTATCTATCAATCACACCTTGCATATTTTGCTGCAGAGGCTGTCATGGGCTAATGGGAAACACAACTGTAGCAACAAGGATTCTAAGACTTCCACAAAGGTGGAAATCCACTAATGGTGTAACCTGGACCTGTCTAGCTAGCCTGATGTAACTTTGCCTCTTAACTGCTGGGATGCCATTGAGCTGAAGATGTGCTTGTTATCCACCACAGTCTACATATTAATCCCTTATAACTAGATCTTCTGCTAGCATAGGACGGCTGCAGATCCGTTGACTCATGGGAGTTTTACCGATTTACACCAGCCAAAGATCTAAGACACTAGACATTTGAGTGCTCAGTTCCTTCGGTCACTCCTGGCGGTGCACTGAGGGTTAGCTTGGGGACCTAGTCATTGGCTCTAAAAGTCTAGCTTGTTCCATGTCAGTGGACTCCCTCCTTTCTAACACACAGATCTAGCTGGCTGGGTCACGGTATGTTTCCTGTGTGATTTTAAGTTGCTCATGCCACATTCTCTGCTTGGGAGCATGTGCTCCGAGGGACCAAAGCTTTAGTTCATTTCTTCCTGTGAAAGGAGGCTCTAGGATTGTTATCAAGAAGCTTTTCGGCCAGATCCAAATGATTTGTGCAGAATCTGCTGATGAAGCAGTTCAGCCCGGCATATGGCTTGGTCAGCGAGTGCGGACGTCTTTTTGATGAGTGGGAATTTCCAAAGCTCTGATCTGTCTTCTAGAGGTCTGAGTCTCTAGCTAACAAGACTGTAACTGGCATTAACCAGATCCTCCCGAAGGTTTGGATTCTTCCGTGGGCTGGCAGCCCATCGTTAGCACCAGCTGCCATGGACCGTGGTCCGGGGAAGTACCTCTGTGGATCTGGGCTGTATTGCAGTCTCCATAAATGCATACAACGTTCACATTTTTCAAAAAGGGGTTTGAGAGAACTCTGTTGTCCAGTCTCTTTCCAATGCAAGGGCTTGAGTCTCAGAATGCTAAGCAGAGCTGTGCAAACAGCAAATAATTAGAACCCTGCGCAGTTACAAGATTTGAATCTCCATCCAATCTGCAAACACGACCTGCAGATATAAAGTGAATATCTGCAGATTTGCAAAGGGCTCTGCAAATACTTTATTTTTGATGAACATAGTCCCTTTTTGTTCTGCTCATAGCCTACAAACAGAAGTTAGATAAAATATAAACTTTTTCTGCCTTGAAAGCTTCAATGTAATAAGAACAGCCAAACTGCATCAGACCAAAGGTCTATCTTGCCCAGTGTCCTGTCTTCCAACAGTGGCTGATGCCAGATGCCCCAGAAGGAATGAACAGAATAGGGAATCAACACGTGACCCCTTCCCTGTCACCCTTTCCCGGCCTCTGACAGAGACTAGGAACACCATTCCTACCCATCCTGGCTAATAGCCATTTTTTAAGGAATACAGGATCTGTCAGAAAAGGGTTTATTTTCTACAGATCTGTGTCTAGACTGCAGCTTTTTTCCCGAAAAAGCTCCGTTTCGAAAAAAGTGGCAGCGATGTTTATGCTAATGAAGTGCGAGATATTTAGACCACTGCTTTATTAGCAATTTCGACATGCCTAATCTACATCTCTCTGTTGACAGAGAGGTGTAGTCTAGACACAGCCCAAGTGACCCTGTTAAAGTCCTGGTCTTCACAACCTCCTATGTCAAGGAGTTCCAAAGGTTGACTGTGTGCTGTGTGAAGAAAAACTTGCATTTGTTTTAAACTTGTTTGCTACCTATTCATTTAATTTGGTGACCCCTAGTTCTTATGTAATGGGAACAAGTAAATAACTTTTCCTTATTCATTTTCTCCGTATCTGTTATGATTTTATAGACCTCTACCATATCCCCCCTCTGATAATCTTCCTGCTCATGGCATTTCTCAGAGATTTACTAATCCAAGAAGTGCCCTGGCTTAGAAGTCTTTTCCGCCAGAGAAGAAAGGAATGGAATGTTAAAGGCCAAGGAAGTGTGTGTGAGGAGGGTCCTTGCCATGGCTGCTACATGGGTAGAATATTTATGGGCTCCAGTGCTTACTGCTGTATAGTCTCCTAAAGGGAGTCCCATGTAAGCCCTCCTGTTTTGTTCTATTTAATTGTTTAATGGTATGTTAGGGTCAGAGTCGGTGAAAAATTTTGATATTTTTTCTGCAGAAAACTTCAGTGAAAATGAAAGAAAAAATAGGTTAAAGCCCCTGAAACCTAAAGCATTTTGATTCTGAGATATCATTGAGGTTCATCATGGGAGTTATAGTTTGGGTACCTCGTATTCCCAGTCTCCTCTGTGAGCTAGGGTTCCCTGGCTGGACTACATCTCCCAAGACACATCACAGTCTTATCTCATCATTATGGGAACGTGGCAGGCACATGGCTGCAGTGCATCTTGGGATATGACAGCTATCTGGAGACACATACTATGACACATGTTGCTCTGGTGAGCATACAGCATGCTGTCAAAACTGTTCAGCTGGAAAACGTTTGGCCAGCTATAGTTGCAAGACTGATACTTGTTGGTGTACATCTTTATGGGTGTATCTCTACTGAAGTACAGTGGACTCGCTCATGCCAAAACTTTAGAAGAGGTATTCCTTCTACTACAGTGGAGTGGGACCAAGCTACGTGGTGAAGCTTAAAGTAGTGAGTTTGAATCATATAACACATCATCTGCTTTTCCAGAAAAACTTGCCAACTTTCTACACTGGCCGCTTGAATTTCCGGAAAAGCACTGACGATCTCATGTAAAATCATCAGTGCTTTTCTGGAAAAACTATGCTGCTCCCGTTCGGGCAAAAGTCTTTTTCTGAAAGACTTTTGCGCAAAAGGGCCAGTGCAGACAGCATAGTTCTGTTTTCCGAAAAAAAGCCCCAATCGTGAAAAAGGCAATCGGGGCTTTTTTGTGGAAAACCGCGTCTAGATTGGCCACGGACTCTTTTCCGCAAAAAGTGCTTTTGCGGAAAAGCATCCTGCCAATCTAGACGTGCTTTTCTGGAAAAGTTTTCCGTTAAAAGCATTTTCGGAAATTCATGCCAGTCTAGACGTAGCCTGCCTGTATGGGACGTGAGTAACTGTGTCCGAGTAACCACACACATTGCTACAGCTCACACAGAGAAACTAATGAATGGTGCTACTCTGTGTGACTGTAGACAGAGAAAGGTGGATTTTTGTGGGAGGGGGCACTCTAACGTGTGTTTGAAACTTGGTTTCACTTTAGATCAGTTCTTATTCTATCCAAAGTAGTTTTTCCAGCCTTAACATGAGGACAGTTCTGAGATGGGAACTCAAGAGTAGGAGGCCGACTGCAAAACCGGCATTTGGGTGCACATGAGGGCAGGAGAGTTTGTGTCCGTGCTGAGTTCCTCTGAGCACTGATACAACATGTAAAGTCACCACAAATACCGGCAGAACCAGATCTCTGCTCCATCAAGCTTTCTGATAAAAAGCAGTGCCTCCCAGCAACTCCCACTCAGGAGCTATCTTGCAGTCCCGCTCCTCAGCTGTTTTTCCCTTATAACGCTCTCTGCCTTCTACTACTAAAAAGGTTGACAAGCTGGATTCCCATTCTGGTATCCAAGCGTTCAGCAGGTTCTCCCTTCCATTCTCGGCCTCTGGACTGCGACACCTTGTGCGTGCACGGATCTCTATTGCTCCGATTGCAAGGAACACCAGCCCTGCTCATTATAGCACTATGTCGCTTTTCATGGCTGGAGCATATAAGCTCTAAGACTGTGGAGAGCTAACCCCCTCCTCCTCCCTCCCCTCTCTCTCTGAGGTCAGTGTTTCTGAACAGTGAAGCAAGGGAGGCCTGAGGTTTCACTGCCAGTTGTGATGTCTGGGCACTGTAAATGACCCATCCACTCTGGTGTAAATCAGTGCAGCTGAGAGGAGACTCTGGGGCAATAAAGGCAGCATGGCAGGGTGCACATTCTCCCTAAGCATGACTTGCTGTCTGTGCTGACAGTAAGGCCTCAGCCCTGGTTTCAGCTCCCCATCACTTCCTGTTCTGGGTAGCGAAGCATGGACTGTGTGCCCAGAAAGGACGTTGGCGATGCTGGTTTCTAGAGAGGGTGTCGAGGGCCTGGCTCTGTCCCCAGGTGTTCTCCCAAGCCATGTCAGTGCCCTCCAGCACTAGGGGCTCCAGGAGATGGCAGGCCTGTGCAGTGAGCGCACAGGTGCAGCACGCTAGGAGAGCGCTGATTGATCTCTTCAGAGGGCCCGGCAGCCTGCTTACCCCACAGAGAGTGTTTTCAAACGTCTGTCAGAGCCTCTCCAGCTGCTCGAGCTTGGGAAAAGCCAGCTAATTGTAGCTATTTTCAGCCACTTTGCTGCAATCTCCAGTGATTGCTGCCGAGGCTCTCAGGCCTTTAGGATTCAGAATTAAGTTTCCGTAAGGACATACACTCTAGGAATTCATTTGTTTAAATCGTCTCTCTGCAGCTGCGTGTAGATGCACGTCCACTGGGGCAGGCAGCAGCAGGCACCCTGCAGACACTGCAGGCCTGCCCCCTAGAAGCCATCCCCTAATTTGCCACGTGTGTTATTCTAGGTGCCAATGATTGTGACAACCTATTTGCACATTGACACCGAGGTTGGGGGGGGGTTAATTGACACCAATAGCACCTGTAATTATCTGATAGAAATGTAGCCGTGTTAGTCTGGGGTAGCTGAAGCAAAATGCAGGACAATGTAGCACTTTAAAGACTAACAAGATGGTTTATTAGATGATGAGCTTTCGTGGGCCAGACCCACTTCCTCAGATGTGAGGAAGTGGGTCTGGTCCACGAAAGCTCATCATCTAATAAACCATCTTGTTAGTCTTTAAAGTGCTACATTGTCCTGCATGTAATTATCTGGGCTGACAAAACCAGAGGCCCTTTTTGTCAATAATGTGTTGACTGCCATTTAGAGTTTCATCCCAAAAAGGATGACAAATGGAACTGTTTTGTGGAACAGGAATGTCAGAACAATTCGATTTTTGGAAATGTCCAAGTTGCACCTTTTCGTTTTCAATCTTGACATTGTTGAAATCAAAATATTGTCACCCTCTGGAGGTCTCCCGGTTAGTGCAGGGTGGGGGTAGGAGGAGGCTGAGGGGTTGACTCAGAGGACTGCATGGCAGCTGCTTCTAAGCTGGCTGCTTCTCTGAACCAAACCCTAAATTCTCCGAGGCTTGTCCATCACGAGCTGTAATATACAGTGAGTTAAACTGTCACTTAAAAAATTTATGGGGAAGCTGCCTTACTAGTCTCCTTTTAAGGTTATACTCAAATGTAAACTCTGCATCCCCCCCAGGGGAAACTGCAGACTGTCATCATAAAAAATGTCCCTGTGTATCAACACCTACATATATTGCTAGCCCTGGGACTGGAATGCAGGCCAGCACACGGCACAGCTCACGTGGCTGTGGATCGGAGGGAAATCTTCATTCCTGCTTTTCATTTGTCATCATTTCCCGGTGGCATAAAAGTCAGATGGGTACCCAGGCTGCGAACAGAGGTCCTGGTATCAGCCTAGAAGCCTGGTACATGATTTATTTAAGCTGCAATGAATAAACCGGCTCCTCCCCTCCTGTCTCCAGCCATTTTGAAGTGTAATTATGATCATGAAGCATGACATTTGGGAGAGGCCTTCCGCCTGCTGCAGGCAGCTGGCTTCCTGACGAAGGCCTCCACAGCCCAGATGCGCATCTCGCCTGCCTGGTGCAACCTTCCTGTTCTTTCATGTTGTTAGGAACCTGCTCCTCCACTTCGCCCCCTTCCAAAAGCTTTCCTCTGGATCACGCCCCCTCCCCCATGAGAGGGGAGGAGCTCAGCCTGCTCTGAAGGGTCAGCTTCAGATGTGCACCCACACCTGGAAGTTGGGCACCAGTGAGAGGAGAACATCCACATCTCCCCGGCCCTTGCAGCTGTGGTGTTTAGTTGCCCACTGTGGTGTTTAGCTGCCCACACCCTTGCAGCTGTGGTGTTTAGTCATGGTACCTGAACCCCTTGGCTCTGCCCTTTGGGCCAGGAAGGCTGCAAAGAAGGACTGTTCAGAACACGCCCTGCTTCTAGTCTGCTCAGGTAGCTCAGGAGACCCTGCAGTTCAGGGCAGAACCAGTAACGTTAGGGGCCTGTGGCCCTAGGGAAGTGTGGCTGAAGTCTGGAGCACAGATTGGGGCTGGTTCTGACTTTACCCCCAGCTGGATCCTTGCCCTCCCTCTTTGCTTCCTGAACCCCAGCTATCATGGAAGCCAGAGATGGATCAGAATTACGGCGTCATTCTCCCATCACCCGGGGCCGGCACAAGCCTGTTCCCTGCAGAGTCTTGTCCAAGTTAGTGGTAAATGTCCCTAGGGTTGCCAGATGGTTTCAACAAAAATACCGGACACACTTGACAGTACATCGCAATCTACATTACATCTGATTTAGAAAATACCAGACAGTTCTATTTTCTCATTTCTATTTTCTCAATTTGTTTCCCGAACAGAAAGCTCAAATACTGGAGTGTCCAGTTCAAAACTGGACACCTGGCAACCCTAAATGTCCCAAGCCAGCCGTTCTCAGCTTGTGCAGGTTTTAGGGGGCCATCAAGCAGAGCCAGCATTAGAGGCATTGGGGCCAGGGGCAAGAGAACGGAACACCCCCACGCCTAGACACTCAGTGCTGAAGCCCATGGCTCTGAGCCCTTTTACCCAGGGCTGAAGCCAAAGCCTAGAATCATAGAATCATAGAGCTGGAAGAGACCTCAGAAGGTCATCAAGTCCAGCCCCCTGCCCAAGGCAGGACCAATCCCAACTAAATCAACCCAGCCAGGGCTTTGTCAAGCCGAGACTTAAAAACCTCTAGGGATGGAGATTCCAGCCCCTCCCTAGGGAACCCATCCCAGTGCTTCCCCACCCTCCTAGGGAAATAGTTTTTCCTAATATCCAACCTAGACCTCCCCCACTGTAACTTGAAACTATTGCTCCTCGTTCTGCCATCCGTCACTACTGTGAACAGCCTCTCTCCATCCTCTTCGGAGCCTCCCTTCAGGAAGTTGAAGGCTGCTCTCAAATCCCCCCTCACTCTTCTCTTTTGCAGACTAAACAAAACCAAATCCCTCAGCCTCTTCTCATAGGTCATGTTCTCCAGCCCCCTAATCATTTTGGTCTCCCTCCGCTGGACCCTCTCCAATGTGTCCACATCCTTTTTGTAGTGGGGGGCCCAGAACTGGACACAATATTTTAGATGTGGCCTCACCAGAGCCGAATAAAGGGCAATAATGACATCTCTGGATCTCCTGGCAATGCTCCTCCTAAGGCACCCTAATATGCCATTAGCCTTCTTGGCTACAAGTGCTCATATCCAGCTTCTCATCCACTGTAATCCCCAGGTCCTTTTCTGCAGAACTGCTACTTAGCTATTCAGACCCCAGCCTGTAACAGTGCTTGGGATTCTTCCATCCCAAGGGCAGGACTCTACACTTGTCCTTTTTGAACCTCATCAGATTTCTTTTGGCCCAATCCTCTAATCTGTCTAGGTCACTCTGGACCCTATCCCTGCCCTCCAGCATATCTACCTCTCCCCCTAGTTTAGTGATATCTGCAAACCTGCTGACGGTGCAATCCATCCCCACATTCAGTTCATCAATAAAGACGTTGCACAAAACCGGTCCAAGAACAGATCCTTGGGGCACTCCACTAGAAACCGACCGCCATCCTGACATCGAGCCTAAGCACCTTAGCTTTGCAGGGACTGCTGTGTATGGGTCCTTGGGTCACTGCCCTGCTCCCTAGTGCTGGGCTTCCCTTTTACAAGCAGAAATCCAGTTATTTTGTCCCAGGTAGGCTGGGGAGTTGCGGAGTTGAACCTGGTAGGCTGGGGAGTTGGACCTGGCCTGTTGCGGGGCAGGTCTCAGAAAGAAAAGGTCGAGAACTCCTTTCCTAAGCTGTGGGGTACCAAGCTCCTTCCTTGAGCAGCTGCCCTGGAGCCTAACGAGTCCCATAGTTGTGAAGCTGCTTCCGGGTATTCAGCCTAAACTTCCCCTGAATTTCCACCCTCCCTTGCACAGCACTGCCCGAGGCAACTTCCCTCCCTCCTTAGGGCTTCGTCCCTCGGACAGCTAGAGACTTGGGTCCCCCTCAGAGGATTGCCAGTATCCAGTGCTGCTCCAGTTTCTAGGCTTCCCCTGCTCTTGTGCGGGCAGAGGAGAGTGTTTCGCAGCCAGGCAGGGAGCCTGAATCTCCTGGGTGGCCGCCCAAGCGCACAGGGAACACTGCCCAGCTGTGGTGTTTCTAGTGACGGGTTTGGAGACCTGCTATTCTCTGGGGGCCAGGCTGGGAGGGGCTCCCAGGCTGCCTTGTCCCTCCGCTCTGTGGGAAGGACAGCTGGAATCAAGAGAAGGCAGAGAAAGAGGCAGTGAGGAGGGTGGCTGAGGGGGTCCAGCAGCAAGTTGCCCGCATGGGAGCCACTCAGCTGGGCTGTGATATGGCGCATGGGGTGCTTGCCAGCTCTGCAGTGCAGGGAATGTAGTAAAGGGCTTTTTATCACCCTCCACTTTGGCCGTTAATACTTCCTGTCTAAGGCTTTTCTACCCATGGCCATTTATTTCTGCCTGGCTCAGGTGGGGAAATGGGGAAGGAGACTGAGAGCCCACAAACCTTGCCCAGGGCTGCTGCTGGATTTGACAGTGGTGGGAGGAAGAAAGGCTGGAGGAATAGCCACTGTCTGGAATACAGAGTTATCGAGCTGGCTGGCTCTTGCCAGGCAAGAGATGGGTTTATGGTAGAGATTGAACTGGATGAAAGGGAGACACTGAACAGACACGAAGGAGACTGCACAGCTCATCCTATGTCTCCTGAGTGGGGAGGATCAGAAACCAGGTCCCATTTCTACATAGCTGTTCCCCTCTTCTCCACCCTCACCCCTCACAAGGTTTTGCCTCATCCTTGGTAAGACAGAATGGGTGAAACAGGCCTCCGGAGCCCCCTCACCAAGGCCAAAGCCTCGTCCTGACCCAGTCTTGGTATTTGGTCCTATTTAATTACAAAGACCCCTTCCCCTATCTTACATGCCGGTAACATTCCCTCACACACCACACAGCCTGCTTCCCTCTGCTGACTGAGAGCTGGGCACTACCTACATTTGCTCTCAGCTCCAGAGGACCCTCCTATGTTCGGGTATGTCTACACAGCAAAGTTATTTCGAAATTACTTTACCAGTGTCTCCACAGCCAAACCGCTATTTCGAAATTAAATTGAAATAGCGGAGGGCTTATTTCAAAATTAGTAAACCTCATTCCATGAGGAATAGCGCCAATTTCGAAAATGCTATTTCAAAATAAGTGCTGTGTAGATGCTTATTTCAAAATAGGGGGCCTCCAGCCCTTCCCAGGGTGCCCTGGTGGCCACTCTGGGCACAACCAAGAAAACTCCTCTCCCTCCCTCTCTCCCCAGAGCCCTTAAAGGGGTTGACTCTGGCCACAGTGCCTGTGCCAGCTCCAAGCCTGCCAGCCCAGAGCCAGCCGTCACTGCACCTAACCCAGTGGTCCCAGCATGAGCCAGGCAGCCAGTGCCAGCCAGCCCTCCACTGCTCCCCAGGACCAGTCTGCCAGCTCCCAAGAGCATGCCAGAGGCTGGAAAAGGCGGGCGCCTGCCTGGTCCAGTGTGGAGATCAGGGACCTAATTCAGGTTTGGGGGGATACCTCCAACAGCCATGATCTCCGCACTAAATGGAGGAACACAACCGTCTACAGGCAGATGGCTGCCAGCCTGGCCACCAAAGGACACATGCGAACCCAGGAGCAGGTTCGCATGAAAATCACGGAGCTGCGGTAGGCGTATGCCAGGGCCATGGGGGGCAGCTCCCAACCAGGGGCAGACCCAGACCCCTGCCCCTGTTTTGATGCTGTGGACTGCATTCTGGAGGGCAGGATGGTCTGTGCTCCCCAGGTGGTCATCGACCCTGGGGTAGGGCTTGCTGCCTCCTGCTGCTTCAGCCCCTGCTGCCTCCCCAGCTACCGTTCCTCCTCCCATTCCTTCTCCCCTCCCGCTTCTTCCTCCCCACCCTCCCCACACTCCCAGGGACACCGAGGACCCTGCACCCATGGTGCTGGGAGACAGTGGGGCCAGCAAGACCCCCCCAACCCTGAGCCCTGAGCTTCTCCTCCCCATTCCTCCCCCTGCCAGCTCCTTCCTCCCAGGTTTCCCTCTCCTTCCTCCCCTCTCCTACCTTCTTTCTCCAGTCTCACCTCAGTTTCATTACCCCTCACCTCAGTTTTGTAAAATAAAGAGACTTTGTTGTAACAAACACGTGTCTTTTATTGTACAGCAGTAAGGGGGTTAGGGCAGGGTAAGTGGAAGGACGTGAGGGAGGAATGAGGCACAAGCCCCCAGTGGGGCACACCAGGGAGACTGTTACTGCCTGCAGAACGTGCTGCCAAGCTCGTAGCAACACGTCCAGAAGAAGCACCCGAGTGCCCAAGGGCAGCTCCAGCTCGATGCTGCAGAGTGCTGTGTTGTCCTGAGTGAGGGCAACCAGAGCACACAGAGAAAAAAATGCTCTGCTGTCCCTCAGTGAGGTAGGCAAGCAAGCAGGGAAACCTTAGAACCGGCTGTCCGGAGGGGTCCCTTTAAGCACAGATCTCAGATAGCCTTAGGCAGCAGCCACACAAGTTAACTCCTGACCTGATGCCCTGCCAGAACTGGTTCCGGATGGCCTTAAATGCGATTCAGCGTCCTATCAGTGTGGATGCGCTATTTTGAAATAGCAAAACACTATTTCGAAACGCATTTTGTGTCTAGACGCGTTATTTCAAAATAAGCTATTTCGAAATAACTATTTTGAAATAAGATATTTCAAAATAATGCGGTAGTGTAGACATACTCTTCTAAACCCAACAGAATCCATCACCATCACTTTACACCCACGCAGCAGTCCCCATGTCTCACACATACTGCATGGACACCCTTCTCACACACTCACCCAACCCCAGCACATCCCTCTCTCGGTTATCCCCCCCCCATCTCTCTCTCACATGTTTGGTGCTGAAGCTGAAGAGTAGTAAAAATGGGGTTTTTTCAGTGCTATAGAGTCTGTGTGAGGTGGTTGAAGGTGTAAACAATAAAGTGTGTTAACTAGAGAGGGGCAAAGAGGACCATGTTCAGATGTGGGTCTGAATTAGGTTTCAGTGGGGGCCTAGCATTTGGATTCAAGGTTGAATGAGTCCAGAGGCTAAAATTTATTTTCAATGGCATCAAAATCTTGCTAGGCTAAGGGTCTGCCAAATATGACTCAGAACAGAACCAAATATGGCTCTTTTGTCATTCCCAGAATACAGACAGCTTTTTAAATTAAAATGAAAAATTCTTTCCAAACTTTAAAACTGCATAATTACTCATGTCATGATGATATTTTTGTCTAGTTCACCTTTAACTCTTCATTTTAACAACCATCTATCCTCTCCACTCGAGGGTCGTGCATATTCTCTTTTTATATGGTTGGTCAAGAAATCTTTCCATCATCATACTTGATGGTGAATTCTGTAACTCCCTAACAGTAAATATTGTGAAGTAAAAGAGTGAAAGAAATTTTCAAAAGGAGTGAACAGACTTGGATACATTTGTGGATAGGTCTGGATCCCCACACGGTCTCATTTGTCGTGAGAGACTGTTCTCAAACAAACAAAAACGAATTTCATGACAAAACTTGCAGCATTTGCTACAAAATACCCTGAAGGTGACACATGACAAAAGCCTGTGAGGAGCTGTAGCGAAAAATGAATGTTGGACAAAATAGCCTGCTGGCATGGTCAAAAAAAGGTGGGAACTTAAACTCCACAAGTATTGCAGGCTCATGCAGCATGATTTGAGAGGGAAAGCCTTTCACTGATCGGGATTATGTGAAGAGATACATGCTAAAAATTGGTCATGAACTATTTGACAAGTTTCACAACAAGGACAAAATTTTACAGAAATTTTAAGACATGCCATTATTGGCAAAAACAATTCATGACAGAGCTGTGAAAATGGCCCATCAACTCGACAAGGAACAAATGCACAATTTGACTACAGCTACTTTTTTTTCATTTGCTTTGGACAAGACAACAGACATAGGTGATGTTAATAGGTTGTGTATTCTGGGACAATATATTTGTGGAAATGCTGTGCACGAAGAAATGATTGAGCCAATGAAAAGTCAAACAAGGGGTGAAGACATCCTTAAAACTGTGATGAACTTTGTAAACAAGAAAGAAATGCAGTTGGATAATCTTGTGTCTGTATGTATGGACAGTACACCTAGCATGGTCAACAAATACAGGGGATTCCTTACTCTTGTCAGAAGAGCTGAACTTTTGAACTTTTGTTGCATTGTGCAGTCCTGTGGAATCAAACTTGGAAATGTAATGGGACTGGTTGTTCACATTGTCAATTGGATTGTTGCCCAAGCCCTTAATCACAGTCAATTTCAGTCACTGCTTGAGGAAGTAGATTCTGAATACCCCAATCTACTAATGCACAATGTTCACTGGTTATCTCATGGCAAAGTTTTGTCTCGTTTTGCCGCCTACATTAATGAGATTAAGTCATTTGTTGATATGAAGGGTGGCAAACAACCCAAGCTTTCAGACTGTGACTTGTTGCTCAAGTTATACTATGTTGTCAACATTACCCGTCATTTGAATGAGTTGAACCGTAAGCTACAAGGGCAAGGAAATATAGTCCTGACTCTGCAGCAGGCAGTGTTTGGATTTGAGTCAAAATTGACTGTCTTCATCAAAGATATCGAGACAGGCAGACTGGCACATTTTGAAAGATTAGGAATGTTTTGTGATTCGTATCAGAGAGAGAATCCAAATAATAGCCTTCATTTTCAGCAGCTTGCCAGGTTTGTTTCTGAGCTTCTGATGGCATTCAAGTCTCGTTTTGTTGTCTTTTGCAAACACAGTGCTCTGTTTAAGTTTATGATTCGTCCATATAAAGCATCCATTGAATAACCGGATTTGACAGTCATTCCAAGCATCTCAGCCAGTGATTTGGACATGGAAATAGCAGATTTCAGGAAGCAGGATATCTGGGTGGAAAAATGTGTCCAGCTGAATTCTGATTTAGGGTGTGTCTAGACTACCTAGTTTTGTCGACAAAAGTGGACTTTTGTCGACAAAACTATACCAGCGTCTACACTACCGCTGAGTTCTGTCGACATAACGTCAACAGAACTCAGCAGTTTTGTCGACGCTGGTATACCTCATTTTACGAGGCATAACGCCTTCTGTCGACAGAACTCTGTCAACCGAAGGTGTTATTGCCTGTAACATTGCATCCAGACTATGGACTTCTGTCGACAAAGCAGCCTGCTTTGTCGACAGAACTCAATGTGTCTGGACGCTCTTTGTCGACGGAAGTTTTGTCGACAGTATCTGTCAACAAAACTTCCGTCGACAAAACGCTGTAGTCTAGACGTACCCTTAGGATGCTTTGCTCGACAACGTGCAGAATTGGTAAAACTGCACAAATGGGCTGACAGGAAGAAATTGGAGCACGATGATAATCTGATTCTGCAAACTTGGAAAGAACTCCCTGTCACATACAATACCATGCAGAGTGTCAGTTTGGCCTTACTTTCAGGCTGTGTCTAGACTGGCCAGTTTTTCTGGAAAATCAGCCGCTTTTCCGGAAAAACTTGCCAGCTGTCGACACTGGCCGCTTGAATTTCCGCAAAAGCACTGACTTCCTACTGTAAGAAATCAGTACTTCTTGCGGAAATACTATGCTGCTCCCATTCAGGCAAAAGTCCTTTTGTGCAAAACTTTTGCGCAAAGGGCCAGTGTAGACAGCTCAGATTTGTTTTCTGCAAAAAAGCCCCGATTGTGAAAATGGCGATTGGGGCTTTTTTGTGGAAAAGTGCGTCTAGATTGGCATGGACGCTTTACCGCAAAAAATGCTTTTGCGGAAAAGCGTCCGTGCCAATCTAGATGCTCTTTTCCGAAAATGCTTTTAACGGAAAACTTTTCCGTTCAAAGCATTTCTGGAAAATCATGCCAGTCTAGACGTAGCCTCAATGTTTAGCTGCATGTATTTGTGTGAGCAGACTTTCTCTCATTTGAATCACATCAAAGGCAATTTGCGCTCAGGATCGACATAAGATAGCCTGAGTGTGTGCATGAAGCTGAATTTGACCAGTTATGATGTAAACTTCAAAGAAATGTGTGAAAAAATGCAGCAGCTGAAGTCCCATTAAATAAAGTCTTTGAGTGCAATGTTTCATTTATGCTATTATTAATCAGTATGTCACTTATCAATAATATTAAGTTGTACATTTTCAGTCAGACAAATGGGCATTCTTATACTGGCTCTTTGTTGAACACTTGTTCTGAATTTTGATGTAGTTTCACTCTTTGGTTTGAAAAGGTTGCCGACCCCTGTGCTAGGCAATCTCATGGTATATCCACCATCTTGGACTGGATCCAGACATTGTGATGTTTGCAGCAATTCATTTGCAATGTCTTTGTTTTCTCTGGCGTGAACTTGTCACAGATTTAAACTTTCTCCGCCATTACCACTTCATCTCTGCCTTTTCCCAGTGGTCTCTCACTCACTTGGACAAGCCAGTATAAGGCAGTCTTGTAAGTGTTTGCGTGAGAGATAGAGACCACTTGATATCTCCAGAGATTTCCCTCCAGATTCCCTGAAACAGAGCTGGTTAAAAATGGGAAGCTGATGTTTTGACATTTGTTTGTGTTCCAGTTTGGGACAAAAAGTCCAAACAGCCACTTTTTTCATGGAATGGAAAGTTGTGAACATTTTGGATTGAGAAATGTCAATGTTTCATTTAGTTTGACATTGTCCAACTGAGCCGCCATGGTGCCTCAGATGCCCATTGTCCTTTATGGTCTGGGCTCCCTGGCCAGACTGCTTCTCCCACACTGCACTTTAGCAGGGGATTTCCCATGATGCAGTGCTTTGGTTCAACCCAAGGGGAAACTGCCATGCATCATGGGAGATGTAGTCTTTTGCTGGGAAGCCTGACCTTAGAGGGGAATGCAGACATGAGGCAACACAGCACCTCAGAGCACGGGGACAGTTCGACGTCCAGTTGACCCAAACCCAAATGTTGTTGAGATCTGGCCCAGCAAAGCAAAATGTTTTGGGTTGACTCAACCCAACACAAAATATTTCATTTAGATTTTTCCCAGTGAAAAACCAAATAAATTCATCTATATTAATTTCCCCTATAAACTTCATTTTTGGAAAATTCCCAATCCGTGCTACACACAGAACCTTGGAGCTGCCTTTTTCTTGACATTGCATTTGTAGGGGAGAGCAGGTCGGAGTAGAGCATGATTCCCAGATCACTCCTGTAGGATCATGATCTTTGACATCTGCCCAGTTTGCTGCCATGCACAACATTGTTATTCACCATGGAAGCTAACCATACTATTCCCTGTAAATGGTCCAGTGTGACTGCCTAATCCCAATGGCCAACACTCTTGTTTTGCTGTGTGGCCAACACTCCTTAAGCATGTCTCTTTATCCTCTGTCTTCCCAGCAGCCTGTGTGGCAGAACATGCCAGAATGCACTGCAGCATGAGTTTGTGTCATTTGTGTTGTGACGTTGCATTGGCTTTAATGACCTTTCATGAGCAGTTTTAATGGTTCTGCAGATGGACCCATCAGAACAGAATCATCCTTTCAAAACAATGGAGTTTTTAATTATAAGCACTGATAACGAACAGTCCATTATCACACATTCATTTGTGATATTAACAGTGTAACATAATACGCATTAAGATTTTACGTTAAGATACTCACACACCCTAAACTAACTTCAGTTCCCAGCATCCTGCCCTAACATGCTCAGGGACAAGGATGGTCTTGTAGACAGAGCATCAGTCTGGGCCTTGGGTGATGAGGGTTCATTTCCTAACTCTGCAAATGCTTATCGGATAGTCGACACAATAATCGACTAGTCACTCCCCCACCCCCTTGCTGTCTCTATCAGAAAGAGGCAGCAAGGGGGAGGGGAAAGAGCAGGGAGTGCTTCAAAGGGGCAGCGCTGCACGGAGCCTGGGAGTGGCCCAGGCTGCATGGGGTGTTTCAAAGTGACAACACCGCATGGAGCCCAGGATCAACTGGGGACTTAAATTCCCCAGCGGAACCCGGGATCCATGCAGCGCTGCTGCTTTGAAACACCACTGGGAGCATGGGGCCAGTGGAGGACTGCTTGAGTCCCCCACTGGCCCTGTGCTTCTAGACATGCTTTCACCTTTGAAGTGTAGCCCAGGGGCTGTTGCTACACTTCAAAGGTGGAGGCGCCTTTATGGACTAATTAAATATTCAGTGCAAATTGCATCAACTATTGGATTAACTGATAAATCTAAATGTAACATCCCTAGTCATCCACTACCACAGTGATAGGAGGGAGATGGACCTAAAACTAGAAATGGGCTTCCGTTTGCATCCAGATCCAGCTACTGAAATTTTGCAAAGCTTGGATGTGTTTTGGTTCAGCCTTGTATGGAGCTAGGAGCTGGCCAGGACATTTGCAGCTAAATTTGGGTCTGGATTGTCAGTTCCTTCTCCCCAGAGCTGGTGTGGGATGGATGTAAATGGGATTCTTCAGGGCCTGTTCCTGTTTCAATTACTGCCAGGCCTTAGCCAGGGAGATGACACAGGCCTACCCAGGTGGGGTGTTTTGGACGCTAGACCTTTTCCCAGACCACAGCATCGAAAGACTTGAGTGTTCCAGAGAGTCAGAGCAAGATGGAAATTGCATCGGGCAAGGGTGGCACGATGGACTGGTGCCGCCTCGATGCTTAGTGCCTGACCTCCAGCAGGGAGAGCATCGTGGGCTGTAATTGCCAGCAGCAGCACTGAGCCAGGGCTGATTGCATTGCTGTGAGCCGTATGCTTGCTCTCTCTGTGCTACCTGAGAGATCCATCTCCAGCCCTGGCTCCGGCCTAGGGGGTCCTGAGCATTCGAGCAATTCTAAATCTTCCAGTGGCCATGTCCTAGTCTGCTTTGTATGGCTGGGCAGGTGGGCAAACAAATTCCAATGTGGACTTTCACCTTTATGGACAATCCCTACAGAGCTTAGCAGAGAACTGAGTCCTTGCTGTCGAATTCCATGGCTGATGGGGATTCCTGAAAGGGTTCCAGAGCACTTTCTGCAGAACTCAGTTGGTCTTAATTCCGTAGGACTCTTTTATAAGGGGCCAAGCTCTCCTGGAAGAATTTAGCATCCGTGTTGATTCAGGTTGGCTTCCTATTACCTCTCCAGCAGTGAAAGCCAATCGGGATGTAGAGGGTCTGCCCTCTCTTAACAGGGTAGGTGCGCAAGAGGAAATGGCTGTGTTCATTCCTTTGTGGGCTTTCCGACCACACTGCTCCACTGGTGGACACAAACCCTAACCTGGAGGGACCCGTCTTGCCTGGAGGAGAAGGACATTTGGCAGTGATGTTGATTCAGTCCTGGATAGCTTCCATCTGTGTCCTGTCTGGAGAGATCACAGGTGCTGGAGCTATGGATCCTGGGGGTGCAGCAGCACCCCAATTTGGAGTGGTTTCCCCAGGGAGAGATTACCCTCCCCTGAAATTGGAGGGTGGGAGGCTGCAGCTCAGTGTTCTTTGTCATGGATTTCTTGTCATTGCTCTATCAATGTTTCCCTCGGGAGGAGAGGGGAATTCATTCTTCTTGTTGATTTTCTTCTGGCCTCTTACACAGACACTTCAGGTTATATCCTCAGACGGTGCAAGTCGGTGCAATCGACGCGGCTGTGCAGATTTACATCTGGCCCTGGGAGCATAACCCAGTCCCCTCGACTTAGAAATGACCATCCTGCAGTTTGCTTCCGGGATACCAAGTGACTCTGCCGCTTGCCATTTTAAAACCGAGTGTTCTCCTCTCCCAATCTGCATCCTCAGGCCACGGTGACTAGGGGAGGGGACGTCAGCAGGTTGGCTGAATCCCAGTGGTCACAGCCATCCACGACACCTTCTGCTGCCTGCCCGCTTAGCGCTCCTGTAACGCCTCCCGCTGCAAGCAGCAGAAGGTAGGTAGCAAAGGCAAATCGGAAGTAGGAGTGTGGCGGCGGCCGACTGCAGAGTCCCCAGCGGGCTCTCTGACCTTACAGAAACTGGCTCAGGCCCGTGACGCTGAGAGAAACCCAGACACAAACACAGCTGCCTCCTCTCTCAAGAACCTGTTGCTACTTATATTTTCCTCCCTCTGGCTGGTGACCCAGAGCAAGGATTTTGGGGGGAATCTTTTTCAGAGGGAATAAATCTTTTATCTGTTGATTACGATATCACACCGGCTGCAAAGGCGTGTAAATCATGTGCTTTTTCTGGGCACTCTTGTCTCCCTGATGGTTTGCTGCAGCCTGCCTCTGCCCCACATGGACCCAGCATGGCCAGCCAGGTGGGAATCCTAACCCCCAAGGGAATGTGGACCCAGAAGCACAGCTGCAAGACCAGTGCTAAGAGCCCCCAGTGTCTGCAGGAGAAGGAAGCGCTAGGGAGTTTGTACTAAAGACTTGGACTTTTCAGCTTAGAAAAGAGGAGACTAATGTGTGTGTGTGTGTGGGGGGGGGGGGGTTGGATTAAGGTCTATAAAATCATGACAGGTGTAGAAAAAGTGAACAAGGAAAAGTTATTTACTTATTCCCACAATATAAGAACTAGGGGTCACCAAATGAAATGAATAGGCAGCAGGTTTAAAACAAACAAAAGGGAGAGTTTCTTCACTTAGCGCACAGTCAGCCTCTGGGGCTCCTTACCAAAGGATGCGGAGAAGGCTAGGACTTTAACAGAGTTTAAAAGAGAACTAGACAAATTTATGGCGGTTAAGTCCACTAATGGCTATTAGCCAGGCTGGGTAAGGAATGGGGTCCCTATCCTCTGTTTGTCAGAGGGTGGAGATGGGTGGCAGGAGGGAGAGATCTCTTGATCGTTACCTGTTCGGTTCACTCCCTCTGGAGCACCTGGCAGTGGCCACTGTCGGCAGACAGGATACTGGGCTGGATGGACCTTTGGTCTGACCCAGTCTGGCTGCTCTTTTGTTCTAAGTGCTGGGGAAAGGGAGAGAATCAGGGAAGCTCAGTTGTTCTGGGAGCTGTTCATAAATTTGGTGCTGACTGTGGGGGGTGCTGGGTGGAGAGCAGTCAGCTCTGAGGTGTAGGGTTTGCATGGCTAAAAGGCAGCCCCGGAGAGCGGGGAAACAGCTGATAGAGAACTGGGGGCATGGGTACGATAACGGGGTGTGGCGGAGGCGCTTGCCCAGAGCCATGTGTGAAGTGGTGTCTTGGACCAGGGAGGTCCCAGCTTTGCAAGGTGAGTGGTGGGTGAGAGCAAATCTCTATTTCAGTCAGGCCTCTGCTAGCTGTTGGCAGTAGCCTGGCCGGTGAATCCGGGACACACCCACCCATTGAGCTGGTCTGAGGCCTTGCAGTAGAGGGCAGTGGGGAGCACACCTTCATGCCTGAGTTCTGGGGTCCTTTGGGAGTTGTTGGGATGCTCCCCATCACGTTCCCCGGCAGTCCCCAAATACCAGGGAAGCTCTGTGGCAGAGGGACAATTGGACACGGAAGTGCCTGGCCCTACGTCCCTCCAGGGAAAGGAGGGAGTGTGTGTGTGAGGCCTGTGAGGACAGGACGTGGTAGCCACATGCATGGGAATTATACCCTGCAGAGCTGTAGTATTGCCCGACCAAGCCCACTGCTCAGTGCTAATGCACACCCGCTAATGACCCATCATGTGGAAAGCCTCCTTGCAATTTATGACATCTGGCTTTGTTCGCTTTCCCGCCTTAGTTTAGGAGAAGAAAGGGGAAAGGCACAGAGGGGGGGCAGAGGAAAGTGGCTCGCTTTACTTAATTATGACTGATTGTGACAGCTTGCATCTTTAGCCTGAGAAGTATCTATGAGGTGAGGGCTGCTTCTCTCGATCGGGATAATTATGTTAATTAAAATGCTTTCTTTATAGCGGTTCTGATTAATAAAAACAGTTCCCGTGCTCTCTTTAAACACTCTAACCTTCTGCTGTGCAAGAAAAGTGGCTTTTCTCAGCAATTTATGACTTTTAAAACAGATTACCGTGGGACAGCCTGCTGCTTTCACGAGGCAATGCTGCCTACGCCACCGAAAGCACAGCCCTTCTCCGTAGAAAAGCAAGTGCATGTGGGGGGAGGACAACGCAGCTACCAGAGCGGGAGCAGGTGGGAGCATGTATGCGTGTGGGTTGTCTGGAGGGGAGGTGTTGGGGAGTCAGGCATCGCCGCTGTGCTGTGAGATTGCCAGGGAATAAAAATACCACTTATTTCTCTAATTGCTGTTTATTTCCTCTGCAAAGTATTGGGATAATTAACAAGCTCCCAATTAAGAAAAATTACATATGGGGGAAAAAACAGGTATCTGTGCCAAGCGAGCCTGAACTCCCCATGCTGCAGGAGGGATAGCAGGAAGCGGCAGCAGGGCTGAATGGAGAACCAAAGCTGGGTTGTGGAGGGTTAATATCTGCAGATCTCCACCGCTCTTAGACTGCCAGAGTCCCCAGAAAAACAGAGCCTTCAGGGGCTCAAAGGAGTCTAGGAAGGTGGATGAGGGTTATTATTGTTGGTAAAGAGATGGGGAAACTCAGTTTTATGGGCAGTATTATCAGCAATAACCTCAGACTTTGAGGGCCTCACCTCTCGGTTGCCCATCCTGGGAGGACTGGAGCACTTAGCACCTCCGTGACTCAGGCTCAGGGTGGGCATGCAAAACCCGTAGCACCTAAAATCAGTGGCTGTTCTTGGAGAAACTTGGCTCTTCCCACTTTGGCTACACCACGATTCAGTGGCAGAATGAGGAATCCCAATCCCTAGAATCATAGACTCATAGAACCGTAGAGCTGGAAGAGACCTCAGAAGGTCATCAAGTCCAGCCCCCTGCTCTAGGCAGGACCAATCCCAACTAAATCAACCCGGACAAGGCTTTCTGCCCAACTGTAACCACTAGACAGTGCAGCCTCCCTTGGGAAGAGTAGGAAGTTCTTGACCTATTTTCCAGCTACTGAAACCTGGCCATGGGAGTCCTGATGGGAGTCCAGCACTTCCCAATGAGCACCCAAGTGCATGGCTGGATAAGCAAGGAATCCATCTGATTTGTACAGCTCCCCTAGTTTGCTGCTTGTATCCGTGCATCCCACAGGGGAGTCCTTGCTCACGATGACCTGTGCGCTCTCACGAGTCTCTCTTTGGCAGGGCAAGGGAAAATCCTGACTCTATTAATGGCCCTGTCACCCTAACAGCATTAGGCCCTGCAGCCTCGATGCAAATTAATGCAACATTGACCTGGAGGCATCTACCCCATAGCAGTTGTCCCAGAGGTGCCATGGGATATTTGTAGTACTGTGCAGCCCTCTTTATGGGAGAAGGAACAGAGGCTACCCTGAGTGGAGGCAAAGGGATCCCAGTACAACCAGAACTCTGACATCAATCTCCCATTTCACCACGCTGGTGTGCGCGCGTGTGCATCCTTGTGTGTGTATTGGCTGAAAATGGTAGGAAATGATCCGTTTAGATGAATGTCCCATCTAAAATAATTAAAAGTTAGAAAATTGTAAAAATGTGGACACTTTCAGTGAAATATTTCTGTTTGAAATTACTCTTCCTGTTGAAATTTAACTTAATCTGCACTAAAAAAGGTTTTAAAAGGAAATGCACAAGATCAGAAAGAAAGGGATTTTTTCTGACCAACCTGAACTGAATTTTGGTTTTGTTTGGTTGGTTGGTTGGTTGATGGAAAAATTTTGAAATTTTTTACTTTTTGCCCTGATTCAGGATGGGAAAATCTACAAAATCGCAAATTTTCGTGTGACAGGAAAATCCTTCCCTGGGGCGCTGTGTCCAGAGCCCAGCTCCTCACTGTGCAGGGAAGGTGGGCTGCTGCTCCTTGCAGCTGGGAGTGTCTTGAACGCCCATGACTAGAGGGGAGGAGGCGGAGCAGGAGGTGCCTCCGTCCCTCCTCGGTATTGGTGGCCTGGCCAGGGTGCCGCACTCCTCCTCTCTACTCATGGGGGTGCAAGATGCGCTTTGGGAGGGAAGGGGTGCAGCACCAACGGTCATTCCCCCCTGCCTACATGGCAGTAATGGACACACTCCCTAGAGTGGCAGCCTCGCTCTAGAGATTGTGGGGGTGGAGTGAGGTGGGGGCAAAGCAGTATTGAGTGAGGGTGTGGTAGAGTCATGGGACCAGAGGGTGTTTGCATGGGCTGCAGGGATCAGAGGTTAAAAGGTCAAAGGGCATGGGGTGTAGGGCTGAGGGTCAAAAGATCTGGGTTGGGGCTAGGTGGATAGGTAACATTTTATTAGAATATTTGCATATTCATTATTTGCATAATGAATATGCAAATATACCAATAAACTTTTACCAGTTCGCCAAAAGTTTGTGAATGGGTTTGCCAGGCCACAGCATAGAAAAGGTTGGGAACCACTGCTCTACTGCTCTTATCTGCCTGCCCGCTGCCCTTCTGCCCTTATCTCTCTCTCCATCTGCTTTGCTTTTTAACCGATCTGTCTGTCTCCCTCTGCTATCTCTGCGTTTGCAATTATCGGTGCATATTTTGCGCTCACTCGCTCGCTCTCTCCTGCCTGTCTTCTTCTGTCTCTCTCTACTTCCAAGCTGCTGCGTCAGATGCTTCGCAGTGGGAATCTACCCGGTGCAGGAACTGGCACGGTTGTTCTATGCTGGGGCTGAGCAAACAATGGATTCTTTTTAGCTCTCTGACAATGTCAAAATGTGTGTGTGTGTGTGTGTGTGTGTGTGTGTGTGTGTGTGTGTGTGTGTGTGTGTGTGTGTGTGCGTGCGCGCGCAGGGGGGAGGTGGGATCGGTTTCTGGTCAAACCAGTTCGGACAAAACCAAAAATTTGATTACGCTTTTACATTTTTTTCATGTAAAAAATAACTTTAAAATGAAAAGTCACTTTGCCTGAAAAATTGAAACATTTTGGTTTGAAAATGTGCATGTGAAACTTTTTGATTTTTTCCCCCTGAATTGTTTCAGGATTTTTTCAGCTCTAACAGTTGGGTGACATCAGCTTGCATTTGAAACACTGTAGTGTTGTGGAGTCTCTGTGGTGCAATGAAAAGGGCTTTATGTGAAAACAGTCCTCCCGGCTGTACTGTTGACTTACAGGGCAAATCAGTTCCATGGAGAGAGGAAGGAAGGATATCTGTGAGGGTAAGGATCTGTGAGGGGATGGCACCGCTCTCCCAGAAGGGGCAAAGCCAAAGTGTGCCACCCTCCATCCCTTAGCACTCCTCACTGCGTACCGCCCAGCGCTCCAGCGGTGATTTGAAAGGGCCTGGGACAATTGCCCCGTTAGCCTCCCCCACACCGTTGGCAGGCCTGGGGGGATAACCCTAGCAATGCCCCTCAGGCATGTGGAGAGGTGACATTTGTCAGTGTTTGGGTGGGGGGGTTTTGCTTAGATTGAATTGTTGGGGCTGTGCGAGAACCACGGTGGTGCACCCCGAAGCCCAGCTACCTCGGCTGAGCGCGCTCAAGTCAGCAGGCCGCTGTGCCACTGGAGGGGAGCGGTGCTAGTGCAAGCCGCTGCCGGGCACGTCAGACTGGAAGGGTTAGCCCAGTTCCCTGCCTGGGCTGACGGGTAGGTTCCAGGCTGTGCCATGCACATGGAGCTCTCAGCGCGGCTGCGCCTCAGCATGCAGAAAGCCTGCCCCCGTCACACTGCCCAGCAGAGTCAGGTGCTTTGCCAGACACCAAGGGCACAGAAGTGCTGCAGTGAGATCTGCCCGTTATTGCCCCCTCCTCATTTCTCTTCCTGCTGCTTCCACCTCTCGCATTCGCCCTGTCTTTCTGGTCCTGCAGCCTGCTCCCTGCCCTGTACTTCTGTCCATCTCCCCACCACCTCCCACCACGTGATCCCCTTCAGAGGGAGGAAGACACCAGTAATTTATCTTCCCTGCGTGGAACTGTGCACCCGCATCCTTGCCCGAAGGCAGGAGCTCTGTGCAGGGCTGGCTGCTTCTAATAAAGATGCGACCGCCACAGATTTGTCCCCAGACGCCGTTCCGCCGCCTGCTGTAATGAAAAGACGCTCAGAAATGCTGCTCTTCATACAGCTGGTCCGCTCTCCCCACCTCATCCGGGGAAGCAACCAGGGTCTCCGGCCAGCTCGCAGTCCCACCTTCTCCAGCATGCTGCTCCTCCTGGGCTCTCTCCTCCCCCGGGATTCAGTATCCATGGCGACCGAGAGAACCGGCCTCCCCTGGAGGAGAGCCCAAAGGTGCAGTCAGAGGCCCTCGCGTGTTCTCCATCCTGCCCCCGACACGGCCCAGGAAGCCATAGGATGGACGGTGGGTGGTGGGCAGAGACCACCAGTAAGTTTCAGGCTCCCCTGGGCTCACTCAGACTCACACCCGCCGGGGGCGATGGCCTGACAGAGCGGTAAGTTAGAGCAGATTGGAAGTTGCCTTGGCTTAGGGTGAAGTTACCTGCTCCCGGGGGAGCCAAGGCAGTGGGAGTTCCCAGTTTGCTCTCGGTTCCCCAGTGCCACCCTTCACCCAGAGTTCCAGCTTGGAGACCACCAAGCCAGCTGTGTGAGCCTCCTTCAGCCAGCTGTTCCCCGCCCGGGTGAGTGCTCAGCAGCTGTCCTGTGCCCGGGTGAGTGCTCAGCAGCCGTCCTGTGCCCGGGTGAGCGCTCAGCAGTCTCCCTGTGCCCGGGCGAGCGCTCAGCAGTCTCCCTGTGCCCGAGCGAGCGCTCAGCAGCTGTCCTGTGCCCGGGTGAGTGCTCAGCAGCCGTCCTGTGCCCGGATGAGCGCTCAGCGGCTGTCCTGTGCCCGGGAGAGCGCTCAGCGGCCGTCCTGTGCCCGGGTGAGTGCACAGCAGTCGTCCTGTGCCCGGGTGAGCGCTCAGCAGTCGCCCTGTGCCCGAGTGAGTGCACAGCAGCCGCCCTGTGCCCGGCCGAGCGCTCAGCAGCCTTCCTGTGCCCGGGCGAGCGCTCAGCAGCCGTCCTGTGCCCGGGTGAGCGCACAGCAGCCGTCCTGTGCCCGGGTGAGCGCTCAGCAGCCGTCCTGTGCCCGGGTGAGCGCTCAGCAGCCGTCCTGTGCCCGGGTGAGCGCACAGCAGCCGTCCTGTGCCCGAGTGAGCGCTCAGCAGCCGTCCTGTGCCCGGGCGAGTGCTCAGCGGCCGTCCTGTGCCCGGGCGAGCGCACAGCAGCCGTCCTGTGCCCAGGCGAGTGCTCAGCAGCCGTCCTGTGCCCAGGCGAGTGCACAGCAGCCGTCCTGTGCCCGGGCGAGTGCACAGCAGCCGTCCTGTGCCCAGGCGAGTGCTCAGCAGTCTTCCTGTGCCCGGGCGAGTGCTCAGCGGCCGTCCTGTGCCTGGGCGAGCGCTCAGCAGCCGTCCTGTGCCCAGGTGAGCACTCAGCAGCTGTCCTGTGCCCGGGCGAGCGCACAGCAGCCGTCCTGTGCCCAGGCGAGTGCACAGCAGCCGTCCTGTGCCTCTTGGCTGAAGAAAGGGGCTTGCTCATTAAGGCAGAAGCTCTCAGGTCATAGAGTGGAGTCTCCAGTGCTGGGGGCTGGAATCTCCAATACTTTGAGGGAGGTTGATGTGTTTTTTCCTGCTACTTGTTTTCATCAGAGTTGAGCCAGGAACTAATCCACCCAATCTGGCTGCTCTCAAACGCTGGATCCAGTCCAGACTTGACAGCTGTTCCCTCCTGTGAAAAGGGCCAAATCAGATCCAGGCTGCACACAAGCGGAGGTTTGTACTTGGAGTGCTACCCCTCAGGTCCATTTCTAGCAGAGCTAGGGACAACACACAGATCCCTGGTGTCCTGCAGCTTAGGAAAAGACAGTTTTCATGGGCTGGGAATATTTCACAAACATCTACTGAGAATACCTGGAGGCTTTTCTCCCTCCTTTGGCCACTGAGAAAGGGTTTCTGTAAATGCCAAGTCCCGGTTTTTGTAAATTTTCCCCCTACTTTATGATGGGCCCAGTCAAACTTGGGCTCCGATCCCCTTGCATTCTCAGCTGTTTGGAAGAAGCTGGAGTCACCTCTGTTTTCCACTCTCTAGTTGTTTTCTCTTTTAGCCTTCTTGCCTCCATCTCTCACTGCCCTTTCTGTCTGTTTCCCACTCTAGCTGCCTGTTCTGTGACGTGGGCCTGAGGTCACGTATGGCTGAGCAAAGCTCAGCATAGCTCCTGCTGGCTCAATCTCTGGCATGCTTCCACATATCACAGGCACTGAGTGGAGGCCATCTAGTGACTGTGATGTTGGGGCCTGTGAGGGTTTTGGGGTGCGATCACCCCCTCCCGGTCCGAGATGGAGGGTCTGCGGACCCCTTTTGTCCTCCTTTTGTCCTGTGTTGTTCCCGGATCCCCGATATGGGGCCCGGGCCCCTTGGGTGCGATCACCCCCTCCCGGCTGGAAGGGGGGGTCAGCGAACCCTGGCAGCGAGTACCCACCGAGCGGGGTGGGGCCGAAGCCCCCGGCTTTAAGTCCTCCCCAGTCTGGGGTTCTAGTTTGGTCCCTTCCGTCTAGCATGGCTGTCGGGTGCTGGACGCTCCCCGTGTGGAGGGAGGAGGACCCGGTCCCGCCCTCTCTCCAGGTCCCAGCCCGGGGCCCTGAGCGCCGGGGCCACTAGCACCCCGGCACAGTGGACGGGGGGGGTGAGGATTCTCCCCCCTTTGGCTCGTCCACCCACGGTCGCCAGAAGCGCCCTGCCCCGGGCTCCTTCCTCCCTCCCATTGGGTCTGCCGGCCGGTCCCCGTCGCCCTGGCGCCTACCTTGACTCAGCGGTCTGTGGCGTCCGACGTCCCGGCGGAGTCTCGGGGGTGAGTTCTCCGGCCCCAGCGCGCTCCTGGCCGTCCCGGTCCCTCCTGGCTCGGTGTGGCGGGGTCCGCCCGCAGTCCGGCGAGGGGCTGAGCGCTCGCCAGGGGCAGTGGCTGTCCCGGAGGCCCCGGGACCAGCGCCGGGCCGGTAGCCGGGCTGTGTGGCGCTCACGCTCCGTCCTGCGGCGGGGGCTGCTCCTCCGCCGCCGTGAGGAGCCTGCGCCCTGCTTCTCCGGCGGCGGGCACTTTTAAACTGGCCCGCCATGCCGGCCGCCGCCCGGGGCTCCGCCCCTTCCGGGCACATCCCGGCCGTCGGCCCTGGCAAGTGGCCGTGTGCCCTGGCCCCGCCTTCCCTGAGCGAGCCGGCGGGGGGTGAGCCGCCCGTCAGCTGCCGACGCAGGCGCGGGGGGAGCGTCCCCGCCTGCTGCCCCCGGCGGCGGGAGTTGCGGGGTTGCTGGAGGGTCAGGGGCCGGGGCTGGCCGGCGGATCCCCGCTGGCGAGGACTCCGCTCGCCCCACCCCTGGGAAAGTGACGGCCGGTGGGGACTCCGCTCGCCCCGCTCCTGGGCAGGGGACGGCCCGTCACAGAGCCCATTGATGTAATGCTGACAGACCCCAGCTGTCTGCAGGCAGACCCAAACCTGCAACCTCTGGAGCTTAATGGATGTGTCCGATGAGTGAAAAGCCAGCTGGCTCTCAGATAAGGCTGTAGAGGAGCCTTATTATTCCCTCTGTAAGTGGTTTTGGTGCCACTATCTGGGACAGTGCACTACATCCAGCAGGTGTGTTTGTGTAGCTTGGAAAGTTTGGGTATTAGTTTCTCTCTTTCCCTAACTTCTCCCTCCTCTTTCATTCCTCTTCCTCCTGGTTTAATCAACGTCTCTCTCCTTCCCTTGGACGCCCCTCTGGCAAGAGCATGAGCTGCTCCCCACCCATCAGAGTCATCAGGAGGCTCCTGTTGCTCTGAGAAGCTCCTTAGAGCTTCTCCTCAGCCCCTTAGTTAGACCCAAGCCCACTTCCCCATCCTCCTGCATCCTGGAGCTGCCACTCCCCGCCCCCAGCCCTGTAGCCAGATTCCAGCCCAGTAATGCACTGCGTCCCCGTGCCTTGCAGGCCTGGCAGCGATTGGCCGGCTCCTTCTACTCTCCTCACTACCCCATTTGCTGCCACTATATTTACATGTCTATTTTATGATTTCAATTTTTAATGCTTCTGCTCTTGGAAGACGCTGAGTGCTTTGGAGTGGAACACCAAGTCCTGAGCACCGATTGAGGGCAGAGCAATAAATCAACTAATAACTGGAACCTCGTTTTCTGCTCCCGTGCCTGAGAGTTAACCCTCCCCGTGCCACCCGGCTTCTCCCGTGTGCTTTGCCAACATCCACAGGCATGAGCGGGTCCCAGCTAATGCAGGCCGAGCACTGACGGCACCTGGGAGGAGCTGATTCTAACCAGTGTGTGCTAGGCTCGGAGAAGTCAGCGCCCCGGGGTTTTTATTCTGCCTGCTCTAAAAACAGGGGACATTGGCAGTTTTCCTTCAGGTTTTGAGCAACCCCGGAGCCTCTGGGGCTGGGCTTGGGAGGTGTTTGATCAGGATCTCTTCCCAATCCGTGTGGATACAGCACGTGGCAGGGTTTTCTAGACTCTTTCCTGGGGGCAAGGTCCACATCTTAATAGAGAAATGAACTCCAAGGTCATCTCCCCTCTTGGGACAATCGCAGGACTAGCCTGCCCTCATCATGCCACCTCCCATCTGCCTTCCCAGACTAATGGCCCTGTTCCAACTACACCAGTTGCTGACACGGAGAAATCATGGTAGGAGAGTAGTATAAGCTGGGAGCATACACAGGATAAGAGAGCTTCCCAAGGTGGGGTGGGTTCTGGAGTGGCCTAGTGGATAGGGCAATTGCCTGTGGAGCACAGGGTGGTCGGCTTGACTCCTGTCCATGCTCACAGAGACAACTGGTAGCAGAGGCCAACACCAGCTGCCCCAGAGATGGATCTGGCTCTTACATTAGAAAGGCAGCATACTGGATGCCCAGGAGGTTGGGTGGGTTCTGGAGTGGCCTAGGGGACAGGGTATTCACCTGGGGGATGCAGGGTGGTGAGGCTGAGTCCTGCCCACCCTTGGAGCAGCCAGACAGCCAACACCAGTTTCCCCAGGGATGGAGCAGGCTCTGCTATTAGGAAGGCAGGATAAGGGATCCCATGTGATCAGCTACCTCTTCCTAGATCACTAGCAAGTTCTCCATGCACCAGAGATTGAGAGCCCTTGGTGTATGGGTTGCCATGCATTCAGCTGAGACAGGATCACATTGCCTGGCTGTTTGTCCCCGGGTGGAGACATGGTCTCTGCTGGCTTTGCAAGGCTCATGGAGAGGCTTAGGCTGTGTGTGCCACACCTGGGTCCCTGAGACCTCCTGTAGGAACATCACATCAGGCCACACTGAACTGTCCCAAAATGGCAGCACCACAAACACAGTGTGAGTGCATTTAAACTCTCCCTCAGATACTCACTTGCCACATGGGGCCTTTGTTGACCGGGCAGGAGAGTCCTCCACGGCATTTCCCTTTGGCATCCTGCAGCAGCCCACTGGGCCAGCCAGTCTAGTGGGCGGGCCTAGACTGTAACACCCAAAGGGACCACTCTGACCATGCAATCCAGGGGTTCTCCAACTGAGGAACATGACCGACCCCTTGGTGTGTGGGGGTCACAAGCTCCATGGGATGATGGCCCCGAGCCCCCATTACATTACATTGCCCTGTTTTTAATGTGGGAGGGGGGTCATGCTCAGAGGCTTGCTGTGTGACAGGGACCACCATTGGAAAGCCACTGATGCTGTCTGGCCTGCGGAACAGAGGCCACAGAACTTCGCCTGTGGTGGCTGCAGTGAAGGGAACTCCGCTTCCTATTGCAAATGAACGCTCCGGAGCCCCGTAACTTGTGGTTAAACCAGAGCCCCCCATTTAGAAAGGCCTCTAGCCTTGATTTAAAGATTACAAGCTGGCCCGGGGGGATTCTCTATCCTGTGCCAGCAATGCGGGGCCACATACCAGGCTGGAGGTGGCAGGCTTAGGGATTATTTCTCACCCGTTCCTGTTCTGCTTTTGTTGGGAAATAGGAGGACTAAGAACCCTCAGAGCTGACCTATTTTGTGTGACAGCGTGTGCCATTCTTATTCAGATGTGTCTAATCCTTTAGCCACAGACTCCTGCCTCCACTACATTTTGTGGCAGCGAGTCGCACAGACGAGTCACATTGCATGAGCGCTTCTTTTCTTTGCCCTCTTACTTTTATCCAGTGTCCGGGCATAGCTCACGGAAGCCCTCCGACACCCCATTCTGCTGCTCTCTTCTGAAGGGTTCCCCAAGGCACACGGCAGGTACCGTGGAAATCCATTGCTCCTGGAATTGTACAAGTGACCCGTATATGAACTTCCAGTAATGCCTACAGTCTGCATCGCATTTGCTTCTCAGTTAGCAGACAGCACCAGTTTTCCTCTATTAGCCTCCACTCCATAAAACAAAGCACATTAATACTCGCCACGTTGGGTGGTGATCTTGTCTCCCAACAGGTCTGGCAAGTGAAGCAGGCTTAGGGGGGCCATTATTGGGAGGCCTTCAAGGAAATCCATATGCGGGAGGAAAGGATACTAGTGATTGCAGGGGTCCTGACAGAATTGCTGGGCCACAGGGCATGGTGGGTGTCCCTAGTTCTGGGCCCCCGCAGTCCGGTATGTGGCCTTGCATTGCTGGCACAGGATATAGAAGCCTCCCGGGCCAGCTTGTAATCTTTAAATCAAGGCTAGAGGCCTTTCTAAATGGAGGGCTCTGGTTTAACCACAAGTTACAGGGCTCTGGAGCACTCACTGGCAATAGGATGAAGCCTGCTTGCAGAAATGTCTCCACTATTTCATTAAGAACTGGGGGAGGAAGGGTGAGCTGGGTCCACTTTTCTTCACACAGCCTCCTTCTTCCTGCTTCAGTGCACTCCAACGGGCTGCGCTGTGTTTATCCATAATTATAATGGGCCAACTTGGTTATGCTTGCCGAGTCTGTACACAAATGCTTAATAACCCACAGTAATGCTTTCCTGCTCATTAAGTGACATGGACTGGAGCTTCCCTGCCTGCACTTTGCCCCGTGACAAACCAGATAGCAGCAGAACTAGTGCCACATGGTGTTCATCTGAGAACATCTATTGGCACCTTAAGCTTCACAGGGGGACTGAGTTGCTGCTCAGACCTTTGACCTCCAGGGACACTGCTTTTCACAGAGATCACCCAGCCGTGCCTGTTACACGGCCCCAACATTCAAACAACAGATTTAACTATTAATTGTCAAAACAACAAGGAGTCCTGTCAATACAGACGAACACAGCTACCCCGGGAGACTATTAATTGCCTCGTTATTTCAAGTGGCAGAACTCTACCCAGAGCCTGCGGCAGTCTGCCCTTCCTCCCGCCTTCCAAGAAGGAGGATAATTTTGGTCTCTCCAGCTCCGTCCTGACAGCAGCTGCCCTGCATGCATCTTTCTTCCTTGAGAATCTCCGTAGAGGAACTTGGTTTCAGATCAAAAAGGAGCTGATTGAAGAAGGGTCATGCAGCTTTGTCACAATCCAAATGCTGCAGGGTGAAAAATGTGGGTGAAAGTTTTGATGGAAAAGTGTTAGAACAAATCGTTTCAGCTTTCCCAGCTTTCTTCTAATGATGTCGAAATGACTCGTGGTTTTTGGTTTCAGTTCATTTTGTTTAGGAGTCTATAATATTAATTTTGTCACGTGGATCTATAGAAAGGCATATATTGGACATAATTCAGTAAAATGTTGCAATGCTTCCAAACTGAATTTTTTTTTTGGTATTTTTTTCTCCAAAAAATGTTTAAATGTTGTTCTGATTCACAACAAAAGCAAATTTCAGAACCCCGGGATTTCTCCTGGAAGGGGAATTCCAGTTTGAGTGGCTCTTTTTGGAGATCTTGCTCCTCAATGATGTCAGCCATACAGTGAAAACATCTCCAGGCGTCTGACATAATCTTAGGCAGTGTGGAGCAAAGCTAGCTGTGATAATTGTGAATTGGTACAAGCCCCTCCCCTGCTAGGCCACCGACAGAGTGGGAGTCACTGAGGATACATCTACACAGCAGGGCTAAAGTTGAATTAAGCTATGCACCTTCAGCTACGTCAATTGCGTAGCTGAAGTCAGAAGAGCTTAATTAGGCTTTTGGCGCTGTCTACACAGCAGGAAGTTGAAGGAAGAACTCTCTTCATGAAATGAGGGTTACCGTAAGTTGGAGTAAGAAGTCCTCCAGCCTGACATTATTTCAAAATAACAGTTTGTAGTGTAGACATGCACTATGTTATTTTGGAATAACTGGAGTTATTCTGAAATAACGCTGCTGTGTAGACGTACCTTGGGAGACTGTCCAATGGGACATCAGTGTGCATTGGATCAGGTCCTAGGTGCATAGATACTCACCAGGGTGATAATGATCTTATAAGTCTGGACCTCCTGGTGCAGTAATGCAAAGGGGGGTTCGTGGCATTGGGCCTCTTACCAGGTGAGGCTGATGGATTTCACCGTGGGTAGCTACGCTGGCCCAAATACGACAGCCTTTGCAAGCTGTTGAGTGTGTTCTTGGACTCATTGCACCAGCCTCCTAACCCCCCTTGCAGTGTGATCGCTCCGCTCCAGCCAAATACAAGGAAGTGATATAAACCTGAAGAGCAAGGCCGTTATTTCCAGAGGGACGCAATTCGAAGGAACGGCCCTTCTGCCTACAGCCACTCAGCTCAGCATCTGAGCTGGGAGAATTATAGGCCGTCACATTCCCCCTATAAAAACAACAAGCACCGTAGCAACCTTGAAAGCCATTAAATTACATGAGAGCAGTAGCAATAAAAGTACCACTGCCAGCGGCCACAGCACAGGCCTGTGCAAACCAGAGTGGCAAGGAGAGTGTGTGGAGCAGAATCCTCTGGCCAAGGGGATGGGAATTCTAGCATTGGTACCATTCAGTCTGAGCCTCCAGCAGGAAGCAGAGATCTCTAGCCTCACAGGGCAAGCTGTGAGCCAGAAATGGGCTCCTCTAACAGCCTGAGTACAGGGCCTGCTTCTCCCCTCACACCATTGGCACTGCTATCCTGCAGAACCCATCCCATCTCCTGGGTACCCTGAATGCTGCCTTACTAATACCATTGCCTACTCCATCCCTAGGAAAACCAGCATTAGTCCCTCCAGGGGTTGCATGGGTGAGGACAAGACTTGAACTCACCACACTGTGCTCCTTAGGCAGGAGGTCTATCCCCTAGGCCACTCCAGAACCCACCCCACCTTAGGCAGCCTATGTTGGCTGTTCAGCCACTGCCAGGGTGGGCAGATGGGGGCAGGACTCAAACCCACCACCCAGCAGAATGCCCTATTCCCTAGTCCAGTCTAGAACCCACCCCACCGCCCTACTTTCAGCGAGTCCCTTATCCTGGTTTCCTAATGCAGGAGCCATCTCCATGCTGTGTGTGTCTATGGGAAGCTCTTCTCGGTTTACACTAGTCCAGGTGAGATCAGAGGGAGCCCCTGCTGCTTCTGAGCCACTTGTGTCTGCTTAGCTGAGCTGGGAACAGCACAAGAATCTGCTTTGCTGTTGTATATACAGCCCCAGATCCTGAGCTGCTGTGAATTGGCATCGCTCCATTGACTCCCATGCCCGCCATTGGGGCTGGGAATAGCACAGAGGCGCCTCTCCCCAGTATTTCAGGGAGGGACGTTGAGGAATAGCTAGCCAGGTTCATTGAGGTGTCCTTTGCTCTCTTTCCACTGCAGATGTAGCACCAAAATGCGGACAACATAGCTACGTCCTAGTAGCTGATGTGCACTGCAGAGTGCACCCAGGTGTTCAGAGCAGGGATCTGGCTCTTGGTCGGTGTCATAAGCATCTTCTTGGAGCAGCCACTCTAGTTAAAGACTCAAATGCAGTTTGAATTGCACACCCTCAGAACTTGGCTTCTCAGTCACATTTGGAACTGACATTTTCCACTATGAAAAGGTGATTACTGTGATAGAGTGTCAGCAAAATCGCTGGAACTCTTTTGAGTAATATGAAAGTGAAATTACTGGCAGAACTAGCGGTGACGACGCCTTTAGTTCAGGTTGCCCATTGCAAGGCCATCCTTAGGCATACACAGCATCCATGGTGCATGGGGCAATAGAAAATTTGGGGCACCCCTGGGACTTAATATGGTCTTTCCCACTTCTTCCGATTCCTGGTCTGACCCTTCCTGCAGGCTCCCATAGCTGCAGCCTGATGATTCTTCCTCTGGAGGGGAGCTAGTTAACGTAAAAGAGAAAAAGCCTGCCAGCCTCCCAGACCTATTAGAGCAACATTGAAACTATTAAAGAGCCACTCGAGTGGTAATGAAGCCATTTAACAGGCATTTGCCAACCCCCAGGTATAGACTGCCAGTTGTGCATTACTGTAATATTTACTCAGAACATGTTAGTCGACAGGACCTTCATTTAAAATCTGCTCTAAAATATTCATAAGTATGTTGCTGAAGATTATAAAGTCACATCTCTGAAAAATAAGCCCTTCCCCCCGCCCCCGGGCTGCCATCGTGCATATGGGCACCCGTTTAATAATACTGTGTAGGGCCCCATAAATCTTAAAGATGGCCCTGGCCGAATGCTCTGCACCAGAAGACTCTGTTTTCAGTTGCTTTTTGATTGTGTGTGTGAATAAAATGTACTTCCCAGTGGTTGGGGAAAACACCCAACACCCCAAATTCCTGATCCCAAGACTGCAGCAAAATCTGGCAGGGTCTGAAGAGGGACGTTTCTGCGTGGGGCATGGAGGACGCAGAGCAGTAGTGACTGCTGGAGAGGGACACAAGGGGGGCACTGGCCACATGCCGCCCCTGCCACAAGACTCTTTCACCCCTAGCCTGAGGGAGAGCCCACCTCTTCCCACCCTGCCCCCCACCCCAGCCCCCCCTTTTCCTGGCTCCACCTCACCCCCACCCCAGCCCTTCCACAAGCCCCTAGTCCTGCTTTGCCCTTCCCCTGCTTCTCTCCCTCTCCTCCTCATCCCTCCCCTGCTCTGCCCCACAACTCCACTCTGTCCTCCAAGCCCTTCCCACGAGTGACCCAGCCCAGGGGACCAGTGGGGCGCAGGAGTTGGGGCTACCTCCGCACTCACCAGCAGTGGTAGCAATCGGAGTGACCAGCCACAGCCCAGCCCCCCCCCCCGCCCCCCGCTCCCTGCTGCATCGCTCCACTTCCCGCCACCATTGAGAGCAGAGGCGGTTCCACCCCTCCCCCCAAACTCCCTCCCCTGGGGCATGTGGCTGGGGCCGGGTCGCTTTGCTTTCCACTGCCACTGGTAAGTGCAGGGGTGAGCTGACCCGTACTGCCAGCACCAGGTCCCCTGCTAATTCCCCAGGTCCCTGTGGGCCCCACAGAGTTCCCCAAAGTATGGGGTCCAGGATGGCTCTGCCAGCGGTCCTTTGTCCCATCCCTCCATGGCATTTGGGGGGCATGTGACCCTTCATGTTCCCCCATATGTCGCCCTGATTCAAAAAGTAAAAGAAACTAATAAATACATTGCAAACAGTATGAATCCATTGTGTTTTCCAGCTCCCGTCTCTTGCAGGTGGGGAAAGAGGCATCTAATTGTACGTATGTATGTTTCAGCCCCAATTAGCAAAAATTTCCAAGAATTACATTACATATTTTCTCAAACCTGCAGGCTATGATGTGGTCAGTCCGGGTATGTCTACACTACAAAGTTAGTTCGAACTAACAGACGTTAGTTCAAACTAACTTTAATAGGCACTACACTAGCGCTCCGCTAGTTCGAATTTGAATTGAACTAGCGGAGCGCTTAGTTCGAACTAGGTAAACCTCATTTTACGAGGATTAAGCCTAGTTCGAACTAGCTAGTTCGAATTAAGGCGTGTGTAGCCCCTTAATTCGAACTAGTGGGAGGCTAGCCCTCCCCAGGTTTCCCTGGTGGCCACTCTGGCCAACACCAGGGAAACTCTATGCCCCCCTCCCGGCCCCGGACCCCTTAAAGGGGCACGGGCTGGCTACGGTGCCCGTGCCAGGTGCAAGCCTGCCAGCACCCAGCCAGCAGACCCTGCACCTGGCACGGCACAGAGCCACCCACCCGATGTCCCCCAGCCCACCCCCTCTTCCCGGGACCAGGCTGGTGGCTCCCGGGAGCTTGCCCTGGACCGCAAGAGGCGGGCACCTTCCTGGGCTAGTGCGGACATCGTGGACCTCGTCCACGATCTCCGCACTAGGCACAGGAAAGTGGCCAGCTAGGGCAGGAGAGCTGCCAGCCTGGCCACCCAGGAGCAGGTGTGCATGAAAATCAAGGGGGTCCACTGAGACCCCCGACCCTGAGCCCTGAGCTTACAATGGCCGTCCTGGGTCAGACCAAAGGTCCATCTAGCCCAGTAGCCTGTCTGCCGACAGCGGCCAACCCTAGGGACCCTGGAGGGGATGGACCAAAGACAGTGACCAAGCCATTTGTCTCGTGCCATCCCTCTCCAGCCTTCCACAAACTTTGGGCAGGGACACCACTCCTACCCCCTGGCTAAGACTACTCCATGGACCCAACCTCCATGACTTGATCTCACTTCCCTTTAAACTCTGTTCTAGTTCCAGCCTTCACAGCCTCCTGCAGCAAGGAGTTCCACAGGTTAACTATTTGCTTTGGGAAGAACAACAACTTTCTCTTACTAGTTTCAAGCCTGCTACCCATTCTTTTCCTTTGGTGTCCTCTAGTCCTTCTTTATGGGAACTCAGGAAGAACTTTTCTGAATGCACCCTCTCCACCCAACCCCTGCTTTTAGAGACCTCTATCCTGTCCCCCCTCTGTCTCCTCTTTTCTAAGCTGAACAGTCCCAGTCTCTGTAGCCTCTCTTCATCTGGGACCTGTTCCCAACCCCTGATCATGTTAGTTGCCCTCCCCTCTCCCAGCCTTTCTCTTCCCCTCTCCCACCTCCTTTTCCCAGTCTCCCCCAGTTTTGTTCAATAAAGACAGAGTCAATGTTGGAAGAAACGTTATCTTTATTTTGTACATCAATAAGAAGGGGGGCTAGGGAAGGGTAAGTGGAAGGAGGTGAGGGAGGAATGGGGTACGAGCCCCCGATGGGGAGGACTGGGCTGGCTCTGCGGGCTTCTGGGGGTGGAAGCTCTCCTGCAGCCCCCCAATTGTCCCCTCTCCCCAGATGGCAGCCTGCGGCAAGTGCAGCCGGGCTGATGGCCGAGTGGTGTGATGTGCCCAGTGTGGGTACTCCGGGCACTCCAAGCCAGAACTTCTTTGCAAGTGGGGCACCCCTTAGAACTGTGTGTCCGGGGTGGGGGTCGGGACCCTTTAAGCGCAGCCCTCGGCTAGCCTGAGACAGCAGCTCCACGCTCTAAGTCCTCCTCTTATGCCCTGCCGGCACTGCTTCCGGCCATCCTTAAGCCCTGTTCAGAGTCCACTCAATGTGGACTTGCTAGTTCGAATGAGCAAAACGCTAATTCGAACTAGTTTTTAGTTCTAGACGCGTTAGTTCGAACTAGCGCTGTAGTGTAGACGTACCCTCCCAGAGGTACAGTATGCAGCCCTCCCTCCTCACAGGTTGTCAATGGCCTCTGTCACCAAGGCAGGGTTACCAGAGGCTCTGGTTTTCCTGGCTATGACCTCTTTTTTGATCCTCCAAGCTCTGTCTGGGGGTATTTTTTAAACAAGGACAAATGACCATGATTTTGAGCAGGGCGTCTAGAGAGCAGCAGCTGCTGGCTGGGCGCCCAGCTCTGAGGCAGCGCTGCCTCCAGCAGTAGTCAGTAGTAAGACTGGCATGGCAGAATATTCCCATCCTCTCTTGTGTGCTGCTGCTGGCAACAGCGTTGCCTTCAGAGCTGGGTAGCCAGAGAACAGTAGCCCACCCCCCCTCCAGCTTCCTATCTTCCCAGCAGTGCCCTCTGTTTGGGAACTTAAAACGTGGTAACCTAAAAGCCCAGCAGCTGAGTCTTGTGCTCAGATTAGGGTGGGTCTCGGTGTACTGCTCAGATGTGGGGATCATCAAGGCCACACTGTCCTCGTACCATGGGTACACGCTTTCACTGGCCCTTCTGCAGGTTAATATGAAGAGTCGGGGAGGAGGGGTTTCAGGGAGCTGGGGCTTCAGAAACAAGTGGAGTGTGCTGGCTCCTGGCACCGGCTTACAGCAGGCTGTGGCTACAAATCTCTGGGGCCTGGTGGTTCCAGCAGCTTGCAGGAGGGTGGGGAACTCTTCCTGAGGCAGGCAAGGAGGAGAGGTCACAGTGGGAAGGGGAGAAAGGGGGAGCTTTGCCTCTGTGTCTTGCTGTGCCCACCCCCTTCCCTTTAACACCTGAGCCTTCCCTGGGTTAAAGGGACGGACACTTCGTTCAGGACAGAATAAGCAGAAGTCAGCCCGTTCTGCACTCACTCAACTAGGCAAATCTCTCCTCACAGCCTTATTGTCCTGGGCACAAGAGGACCCCTCTGCTCGCTGCCTGGGCCCACGCCCCGTGCACATAGCCCAGTGTGGAGGCAGCTGAGCCTGGGTCACCCCTTCTGACTGCTCCCTTCCCTGCCCCTTTGCAAGCCCAGCCAGTGACAAGAGCAGGGCACTTCTGGTGCCTTCCCACAGGGCCCACACCCCCCATCACAGAGGGCCAGGGGGCCCCCTTGCTCTCCCCAGCAGGCTGATTCCACTCCCACAGAAGCTAGAAGCAAAACTTCCATTTGCTTTAACGGGACGGGATCAGGCCGTCTTGCTGGCTGAAGAGCGAGAGACCTGACGCGCTCAGAGGTTCCGGTCCACATGGGCCTGGGCAGCTGGCATTCCTGTCTGAGGCAGTGAGTTCTAGAAGTAGCCATCTGCTCCTCAGGCCAGGCGCTCTGCTCTCCAGCCAGTAGGGCTGCCGTGTGCTGCCGTGTGCCCTCCCCCTTTTCCAGGGGCTGTGCAGGAGGAGGCAGGACTCCTGGGTTCTGCTCCTGATTCTGTGACTAGCTGTGTGAGTGCTCACTAGGGCAGCCCGGGAGAGGCGGGGCATCGGCATGCGTGGGTCGCACGATCTCTGCAAAGTGCTTTGAGATCCTGGCCGGTAGGCACCAGCAGGGGATGCGGTCGGAGCGTGTCAGCAGCGAAGTGAGCCGGACGCACCTGGGCACAGCTGTGTGGTCCCAGCACTCCCACGTTTGTCTGTTGTAGCCTGTCCTTGTCACTGCCCCTCTAGCTGCTCAGCATTAGTAAGCATGCACAGCAGTGTGTAGGCAGCAAAGCTAGAAGGGGGGATGCCAGCAAAGGCCCCTCTCCCCCATTCCCAGCAGCAGTGTGAATCACGTCAATTACAAATGCAGCTGCACAGGTAGCTAATGTGTAATTATATTCCCCCGGGTGGCTGTAAGAGAAGCGAGCCACATGCTGGCAAGAGTCTTTCTCCCAGCGCTCTCCACGTGCCTGTCACCCTGGCATGCCAGTGTCAGGCCGGCAAGCGTCCCTCGTTAATGTCAGGCTGTTAATTGTGAGTGAGGCTGTCACCGCAGTGTGTCATATTCTGCGGAGTGGGTCATTTGCATTCTCCCCGCCAAACTACTGTTGTTCCAACTTTGAACTTTCCAAAGGAGCTATTTGTCCCAGCTCAGACATGAATCTTTCATTATTTCCTGTTTTTTTAATGGGGAATTGCAGGGAAGAGTGAGCGTGGTCTCGGGGCAGCAAAAGGAAGGGGTTTCCGGAGCCACTTCACCTTCATTTGTGAGGGGACTGTGGCAAGCAGCATTTTTCCAGGTGCTTTCAGCATGGAGGTTTGAGTGCGTAATGACCCCGGGACCAATTTGCATGGCAGCCAGGGCCTTCCTGTGCATAAGTGTCATGAGGCATCGGGTGCTGCCGCAAGGGTGGTAGCTGGAGTCCGCACCACTTGGGCATGGGAATCCAGCTCTGGATGTTACTCTTCCCTGGGGTCCCCGTGTTAATAATAACACTCTTCACCTGTCAGTCTCCATCCACGTTACCAAGGAGAGCGGTATCATTATTCCTGTTGTACAGAAGGGGAAACTGAGGCACAGCACGGGCACACAACTTGGCCAAGGTCACCCCGTATATCAGTTACAGATCCTGTGTCCTACTTCAGTGCTTATCCACTACGCCACACTGTCTCCCATGAGGAGCAAGAGGCCACCATCAAGGGCAAATCCTCATTTTGGGCTAGGTGCTGTACATCCATATACAACAAAGTACCATCCCTGTCCCAAAGAGTTCACAATTAATAACCCTCAACCAGATGTTGCTAGCCAGGCAGTTCCTACCCAGCGCCTCATGGCACGGATGGCACACGCTGCTAAAAGCCTTGCTCCCCCTAGGACAGGTGTAGCGCAGGCCAGCTCCTGAACAGTGGAGGCATCGTCCAAGTGTCTGTGATGCCCAGGCAGGGATTCTCCTGAACAATGGAATCAATTCCCATGTCCTTCCCCAAGGGCCCTTGTTCCCATGCTGTAATTCCCATCAGCCTTTTCTCTCTCTGTCCAGATGCTCTCCAAATGCTCCCTGCACTATTTTGTGTTCCTAGCCTATCTTCTCAGATGTCCTCAGCAAGGCCAGCTTTGGCACCATTTGGTGCAGTTTTCATATTCCATGAGACTTTCTGCTTCCAGAAGAAAGAAAGAAAGAAAGAAAGAAAGAAAGAAAGAAAGAAAGAAAGAAAGAAAGAAAGAAAGAAAGAAAGAAAGAAAGAAAGAAAGAAAGAAAGAAAGAAAGAAAGAAAGAAAGAAAGAAAGAAAACTTTCCAGTGTCACGATTGCAGGGAAAAGCTGGGCAGTGAAACCTGGGCACATTATACAGGGCAAAATCTAGATGGCAAATAAAAAGAATCCAACATGTATAACATTTAAAGACTCTCATGATTTTTTAACCAATTCCAGGATTCGGTGGAGGGCTGGGGTTGTCAGCGCTCTTGTCTCTGTCTGAAGCAAAATGCAGGACAATGTAGCACTTTAAAGACTAACAAGATGGTTTATTAGATGATGAGCTTTCGTGGGCCAGACCCACTTCCTCAGATCAAATAGTGGAAGAAAGTAGTCACAACCATATATACCAAAGGATACAATTTAAAAAAATGAACAAATATGAAAAGGACAAATCACATTGCAGAACAGAAGGGGGATGCGGGGGGGTGGGAAGGGGGAGGAAGGAAGGTAAGTGTCTGTGAATTGCTGATATTAAAGGTAGGGAGAGTGGGATGTTTGTGAGTTAATGGTATTACAGGTGATAATTGGGGAAACTGTCTTGGTAATGGGTGAGAAAGTTCAAAGACTTGTTAAGTCCTTGTTGGCAAGTGTCGAATTTTAACATGAATGACAGTTCAGAGGATTCCCTTTCAAGTGCAGATGTAAAAGGTCTTTGTAGCAGAATGCAGGTGGCTAAGTCATTTAGAGAGTGTCCTTTCTGGTTAAAGTGGCAAGAAACTGTTTTCTCTTTGTGATCTTGTCTGATATCTGTTTTGTGGGCATTAATCCTTTGGCGAAGTGTCTGAGATGTTTGTCCAATGTACATAGCAGACGGACACTTTCGGCACATGATAGCGTAGATTATATTTCTGGATGCGCAGGAATATGTGTTCTTGATCTTATAACTCACTTGGTTAGGTCCAATAATGGTATCAGCAGAATGAATATGTGGACAAAGCTGGCAACGGGGTTTGTTGCAAGGGAAGGTACCAGGGTTGGTATTAGTGTGGTATGTCCTGTGGTGGTTGGTAAGAATCATCTTGAGGTTAGGTGGTTGTCTATAGGAGACTATGGGTCTGTCTCCCAGAGCCTCTTTGAGTATGGTATCCTGTTCCAATATAGGCTGTAGTTTATTGATAATGTGTTGGACAGGTTTAAGTTGGGGGTTGTAGGTGATGACAAGTGGTGTTCTATTGTTGGTTTTCTTGGGTCTGTCTTGAAGTAGATGGTTTCTAGGTATTCGTCTGGCTCTTTCAATTTGCTTTTTTGTTTCTCTGGGTGGGTAGTTGAGATTTATAAATGCTTGGTAGAGATCCTGAAGCTTCTGGTCTCTGTCAGTGGGGTTAGAGCAGATGCGGTTGTATCGAAGGGCTTGGCTATAGACGATGGATCGTGTGGTGTGTTCTGGATGGGAGCTGGATGCATGTAGGTAACTGTATGAGTCAGTGGGTTTTCTGTAGAGAGTGGTGTCTAATTTTCCATTGTTGATTTGTACGGTGGTGTCCAGGAAGTGGATCTCTCGTGTAGAATGGTCCAGGCTGAGGTTGATGGTGGGGTGTAGGTTGTTGAAATCTCTGTGGAATATCTCCAGTGTTTCTTGGCCATGTGTCCAGATCATAAAGATGTCATCGATGTACCGTAGGTAGAGGAGGGGTAAAAGGGGACGGGAGTTGAGGAAACGTTGTTCTAGGTCAGCCATAAAGATGTTAGCATACTGCGGGGCCATGCGTGTACCCATGGCTGTGCCGCTGATCTGGAGGTATAAGTTGTTCTCAAACCGGAAATAATTGTGGGTGAGAACAAAGTTACATAGGTCTGCTATCAGGTTGGCAGTAGTGTCCTCTGGGATAGTGTTTCTAATTGCTTGTCTCTGTCTGTCACCTTTCTGGAGGTGTGAAAGGAGAGACTTCCCCGGCCCTGATCCAGGATTTTGCAGAGGGCCAGTTGTGTGTGCTTATGGCAAGGGGTGGAGTGCGGTGCCTCTGTCCTGATTCCTATGGTTTGCTTTCCTTTACAATCACTCGGAGCTGGGCTAGCCAGATTTTTGGCTGTGGAAATCAGTAAAACTCCACTGACTGTGCACTAGCTGCAGCTCTGTCCTACAACTCTTCTAGCTGCATGTGTCAGAGCAGAGCAGCATCTCTGTCCTCCGTGTGTGTGTGTGTGTGTGTGTGTGTGTGTCTAGCTGCATGTGACAGGACAGAGCAGAGCAGCATCTCTGTCCTCCGTGTGTGTGTGTGTGTGTGTGTGTGTGTGTGTGTGTCTAGCTGCATGTGACAGGACAGAGCAGAGCAGCATCTCTGTCCTCCGTGTGTGTGTGTGTGTGTGTGTGCACATTTCTCTGTCTGCTCCCTAGGGTACAGAGAGCATAGAGGCAAGGCGCTGGCAGGATCAGCCTATGCATGTTAATGAAGTTATGACTTATTTAAATAGCATATGCCATATTAGTCCAACCAGAGCTCCAATCAAGGTGAATGAAGGAACATGATGAAGACAGTGGGGAAGACTCCCTCACAGCCTGGGAGCAGGATGGAGTGCCCGGGTACCTGTCCTGTGAAGCAGCCCGTTGGGAAGGAGCACGGTGTCACTGCGGCACTGGCCGTCCCTTCTAGGACCCCCCAAAGCCTCTTGAGATTGAAGCTGGCCACTTCCCTGGGTGCTGCCCCTCTGCAGGAAGAAGACAGCCCCACAGGAGCACAGGCACTGGCAGAGCTGTGCCCCTTCACCTCCTCAGCAGTGGTAGCTGTGGGCTTTAATCCAGGCCCCAGTGGAATCCAGGCAGCATGTAAAGTGTTAACAGCAGCTGCCTTATAAAAAAGGACTGAAAGAGCTTCTGGCCTGAAATCTTAGCGCTTCCAATGGGCTCCCAGGGCAGCTGCTGTGGTCGCCTTTTAATAAGGAGATTGTATTAAGAGCACGGCTGCTGCTAAGCCCCTCTCCTCAGTTTGTGCGGGCCTGAGATGTTAGTGCCCTGGGCCCCAGGCCAGCGGTTACACGGGAGCAAACAGGGATCACAGCTCTGACCTGTCCAGATAGGCGCAATGTGGCAGGCGAGTGCACGTCTCCAAATCAGTCCCCTGGCACCGCCTCCAGCTCCAGCCAGCGCCTGTCTCCGGCTAGACTGTATCTGGGAGCCTCGGGAGAGCACGGCCATGAGCAATAGGTTTTAGCAGGCGGCTCCGCTCAACACCTTGGCCCCGTGTGGACAGGGCGGTCCCTGTCATGGGAAAATGTTGCACTGCTCAGATAGCACCCTTGTGGCCCTGGGGAGGGAATCCCAGCCTGGAAGCGGGGCTGCAAGCGGAGGTGCTGGGGCCTCTCTATCCCCTGGAGACAAAGAGCTGGGTTCTGGTGCTTCCCTCCCGTGCACTGGAGCAGTCCTCAGGGGCCAGATGGCCCATTAGCCCACGTTCTGCCCATGCAGTTCTGCTGAGAGGAACCTTCTGGAGGGAGGAACAAATTACCTCCCCATTCACGGGGCCACCAACCCCTGCCCAGACCCTTGGCCAGCTTCTCTGCCCAGAGCCAGGGTTCCTACCACTTCCCTGCAGTGGGCAGCAGTTGCTGAGTAGTTCCCGTGATCCTCAATGCAGCTGAAGCACAATCGGAGCCAGGCCGAGGGGGCAGTCAGGGCTCACCCCCTTGCAGAGGCTACGTCTAGACTGCAGGCTTCTTTCGGGAGAAGCTTTTTTTGGATGAGATCTTCTGAAAAAACTTCTTCCAAAAGAGAGCGTCCACACTGCCAGAGCACATCGAAGAAGCGATCTGCTTTTTCAAAAGCGAGCATCCAGGCGGAATGGATGCTTTCTCGCATGTAAGCAGTGATTGCTATGGACGGAGTGGCTACCAGGAAACAACTCCCTCTTCCCTGTCCACACAGGCCTTTTTCTGAAAGAGCTCTTTTGCAAAAAGGCTTCTTCCTTGTGGAATGAGGATTACCAGTGCCGGAAAAACCCCTCTGCTCTTTCCATTTGCTTGTGGAAGAACGCAGTTGCAGTGTGGGTGTTCCTCAAGTTTTGTCGGAACAACGGCCGTTTTTCCGATACAACTCTGTAGTGTAGACATACCCTGAGTCTATGTCTACATTACAAGGGTTTTGCACAAGAACAGCCATTTTTGCACAAAAACTGGCAGAGCAGCCACACCTCAAGTGCATTTTTACGCAAAAAAATGACAGTAAATTGACAGGACAGAGGGCTTTTTGCAGTGCAGTTATTCCTCTTTTTTTGTGCTACAGTTCCTGTGCAAAACTCCTTTTTTTGTGCTACAGCTCCTGCGCAAAAAGGCATGTGTGGACACTCAACAGGGGTTTCTTGCGCAAAAAGAGTCTATCAGAAAAAGCACAGGTGCTCTGCGGGCCATTCTGTTAATGGCCATCAGAGCTTTCTTGCGCAAGAGCATCTATGCAGTGTGGACACTCTCTTGCGCAAAAGCGCATTGCTTTTGCGAAGTGCTTTTGTAGTGTGGATGCGCTTTTGTGCAAGACGTTTTTGCGGAAGATCTCTTCTGCAAAAAGCTTCTTGCGCAAAAAGCCTGCAGTGTAGACATAGCCTGAGAGGGCCAGTGAGCCCCGTGTAAGCACAGTGCAGCAGGAATAAGCATCACAGTTCCCATGGACTGCAGTGGGCATTCAGGGTGCTCAGCCCTACTGCAAGCCAAGCCCTGTGTGGTTAGCACTTGACATTTGTACTTTCTTGCTCTCTATGGGTACGTCTGCACTGCCCTCCTAGTTCGAACAAATGTAGGCATTCGAACTTGCAAATGAAGCTCGGGATTTAAATATCCTGGGCTTCATTTGCATGTTCCCGGGCGCCGCCATTTTTAAATGCCCTGTCGTTTGAACTACCTGCCCGCGGCTACACGCAGCACGGACTAGGTAGTTCAAATTAAAGCTCCTAATTCGAACTACCATTAAACGTCCTTGCAGGAGGAATAACGGTATTTCGAATTGGGAGCTTTAATTCGAACTGCCTAGTCCATGCCGCATGTAGCCATGGGCAGGGAGTTCGAACGACGGGGCATTTGAAAATGGTGGCGCCCGAGAACATGCAAATGAAGCCTGGGATATTTAAATCCCGGGCTTCATTTGCAAGTTCGAATGCCTACATTAGCCACCCTAGTTTGAACTAGGGTGGCAGTGTAGACGTACCCTCTCTCGCTCTCTCTCTCACTCTGTTTTTTTTCTTTCTTTTACTAGCTTGTTCTTTATTGACATTTTTCTTCAGAACACAGGACAGTAATTGCAGTGCATGTTAAGCGAAGCCCTATGTCGTGTTGGTCAAACCACCACCTTCCCTTTCTGGAGCTTGTGTGGAACGCTCTCAGACGACAAAGGCTCATGCCAGGGGCTGTGCACTATCTGGGGAAGGCAGGGTGGGGTGGAACCTCGTCATACTATTCCCATTTACACGGTGGGGAAACTGAAGTCCCAGGGAGGCTTATTTTGACACAGCTGCCAAGCACCCAGGTCTCACATAGACTGCACTAGTAACTAGAGGTGCTGAACCTCTGAATATCTGTAACTTGCTTCAGAAAGATGGTGGCAGAGCAGGGAAGGGAACTGAGGTCTAATTGCTACTTTACCCACTAGACACACTGCCTCCAGGAACACTTATTTCTGTGGCTATCTTGTGGTTTCTAATCCCGTCTAAAATCCATCTTGCTCTCATGTCTAGCGGCATGCAATCACAGCCCCTTCATGTCTGCATAACAGCCTTCTACCTCCCAGGTTCTCTGTGAAGAACAATACTGCTGTAACAAGCTGGAAACAGGCAAGCTAGCAAAGCACACTGCGTTCCAGGAATGAATCTGGATTCTACAGGACACAGACCAATCAGAAAAAAACCTGAACATCCCCTCCCCCTGCAGAATCCAATAAACACAGAGAAAAATGATTACGTTATAATATAGTGGAATAGTCTGCTTCTCAGCTGATGGTTAGAGAAATGGGTGTGTACGCAATAAGCAAATGTACATGTGTGTCTGTAATATATACTGGTGTGTGTGTGTGTGTGTGTGTGTGTGTGTGTGTGTGTGTGTGTGTGTGAGAGAGAGAGAGAGACAGAGAGACAGTGAGCAGATTGACAATCGTAAATACATTGGCAGTACCTCCATTGGGACTGTTTGTGGAGGAAGTTGCTACTTAACTAAGCACTACAAAATCTAACTTAGCACCAGACGGTACATCATCGGACTCTTCTTGTGAGTAGCTTTTCACTGCTGTGAGCCTTTGTTAGGCCAGTGTGTGCAACCCTTACTCATGGTGGTGAGCACGTCCTCAGCAGCTAGTCCTGAAGGTGTCCGAGTCACTTATGTGCGTAACTACTACTCAGGGGAGTAGGAGGTGCAGAATCCGCCTCCTGGGGGTTAGGTGGCTGGGCAGCAGAGCACACCCATGTAAACACTAGAAAGCAAATGAAGTGAGCTGTTCACTCATGCGTAACCTCCTCAGTTCCTCCCACTCTCGGCTGCTTCTCAGTCCCACCTATTTCCACTCGCACCCAGACTAATTAACCCGAACCCTGGGGCCCTGCCCACGTGTGTTCTTTATTTTTGTCTTTTGATTGTTCATAGAGGAATGCCATGGCTCTGCTGTGACGTGTCTGTTGGTGCACCATGCACCGGAGTGATCAGGAGGCGGTTTGAGGATGTAAATGCTGATGAGGGACGTTTTTCTGTCATGTTTAGGAAAGCGCATCCAGATGGGTCGTCTGCATCATTACCCATCATTCTAGAATCAGCGCCATTGGTACCTGCCTACGGCTGTGCCTTGTGGACCTGTGTTTGATGGCTGGAGTTCAGGCTGCACATTGGTTGGAGATACATGGACTAGGAATGGGAGGTAGATGAGGTTAAGCAGTTGCATTTTTTTCTCTGCCTCAGAGTCACGCAGGTACAAGGGCTGATGGTTTTACAGGAAATGGACCCAATAAAACATAAATATCCTAAACCATTCTTTATATAGATTTCCAGTAACGTGCAGCCTGAGCAGAAATCTTGTTGGTAGGATGAGGCATAACGATATTGTCAGTGCGACACTTGGAGGATCTGCATAACCCATTCCTGGCTTTGCTACTTGTGCAACCATCCCAAACGCCTTCAGATAAAACTCCCAGAACACAGCAGAGAGCACACTCCTGTAGTTAATTTGGGGATTATGTATGTATGACTAGCTGGCTTTGAACTCCTAAACTCTTCAGATCCGTTTCTGCCCTGGAGTATGTGGGCATGAATCTTATTGAGGTTAGTGGGATTTGTGCCTGCTTACCACAGGGCCTGATCTCTTGCAGAAGGATACACCAGTGGCTCTGGCTCGGTTATATTCTCTAGCAGCAAAATCTTGGATTTAACCAATAATCTCAATGCCAGAATAACCTAGCCAGTCTCAGGGTACCTATTCATAGAAACTCATACATCTCCCTCTAGCTGTGAGTTTTATTCGCCACTGCACTCCTCTGTTTCATATTGCTTTAATGCCATTGAAATTGGTGCTGTCAAATAGGGCTAAGAACGGCAGCGAACCAGGACCTATGTACATATACCCATATGTATTAATATTGTAAACGCAGCTCCATAGAAATCAATTTGTGCATTTCCACTGCAGCGAATTTTGTCCATAATACAGCCTGCTTTTGTTTCGATGACAGGAGTGGCAAAATATCCCCCGGGAGTTAGAAATGATGCCAAAATTATAACAATGCCCTTTGGAATTGTTTCAGAGTCAAGGTGGCTTTTCAGTCCTCGTGGTGATATTTTACCCAGGCTGTGCTAAAAGGATCACTGTCTTGAATTTACCCATTTCTGTTGATGCATTGAGTAAAATGGTATATTCCCCCTAGCCCGGCTGCCCATTTTGTTTCCAAGCGGCATGCCGCCACTGATCATAGGCAGCAATCTGTTTGCCTGTTGCTGTGAATTATAGCCTGATATTGCAGAATATGAATGGTCAGATGGGGCAGTTTCAATCAATCATCTGCTCTCGCTGACCTGTTATTATTTCATGATTGATATTCCAAAGGGGGATTATTATTATGTATATAAATATTCTGCATATAAATAGAATTTGAATGTTATATTATGGTTCCTATGAAATGCAGCTGTGGCTTATTCTTATCATTATTTTATTAGCACCTAGAAGTCCCAGCTGAGATCGGGGCCCTATTGTGCTAGGTGCTGTATAAACAGAGTGTAAGTGCCTGTCTCACAGAGTTACGCTCTGGGATCTATAGCAGTAGGGTAGAACTTGGGCCCAGGTTCAGATAACAGGCTGTGGCTGCCTGTCTTACCCCCCGTGCACCCGTGTGTCTGTCACATACAATACAGGCTATGCCTACGCATGCGATCAATACTGCAACCACGCACAGCACTCTGGCGCATCTCACTTGTCTTCAGAGGAGCTGCACCTTTTATGCTCCCTGAAAAGGGAAATGGCAAGTCTGAGTGCCTGATGAAGTTGTGTGGAGCTGTCAGCATGCGACTGGAACACAACGTCCTGGGGTGTGGTTATTTATTCATTCTAAGTCAAGCAAAGACTCAGGCTGGTGGCTGTGGCAGTGGGAGGCTGCTGTTTGGTTCCTGATGCAGAAGACTGGTCGTATGTGAGTGTGCGTGAAGAAAAGGAGGCAAAGAACAAGGGAGGATCTGTCTGTGAACTGACACATGAGAACAAAATGCCTGACTCAGTGCCTCAGTTTTGAGATCTCTCCCTGTCTGGCTTTGTCTTTGAGTCACACTGCATGTCTCCTGCTCACTCGCGCTGCTTGTCTGCACCCGCTCCGCATGCTGTCTCCTCCCCTGCTCTCTGTTCCTCTTGGACCGCACTTGTGGGACTCCAGAGGTTTAGACCCGTTTGAGCAGAGAATCCAGGGCATCACCTTTCATTCACCTAAGGATCATAGAATCTTAGAAACGGAAGAGACCTCAAGAGTCCCCTGCCCTCATGGTAGGACCAAGCACTGTCTAGTTCATCCCTGACAGGTGTCTATCTAACCAGCTCTTAAATATCTCCAGTGATGGAGATTCCACAAACCCCCTAGGCAATTTATTCCAGTGTTTAACCACCCTGACAGCTAGGAAGTTTTTCCTAATGTGCAACCTAAACCTCCCTGGCTGCAATTTGAGCCCATTGCTTCTTACCCTATCATCAGAAGCCAAGGAGAACAATTTTTCTCCCTCCTCCTTGTGACACCCTTTTGGATACCTGAAAACTGCTCTTATGTCCCCTCTCAGTCTTCTCTTTTCTAAACTAAACAAGTCCAATTCCTTCAGCCTTGCCTTGTAGGTCATGTTCTCTAGACCTCTCATCATTTTTGTTGCTCTTCTCTGGACTTTCTCCAATTTTGCCACATCTTTCTCGAAATGTGGTACCCAGGACTGGACACAATACTCCAACTGAGGCCTAATCAGTGCAGAGCAGAGAGGAAGTATGATTTCTTGTGTCTTGCTCACAACACTCCTGTTAATGCATCCCAGAATCACGTTTGCCATTTTTGCAACAGTCTCACACTGTTGACTCGTGTTTAGCTTGTGGTCCACTATGACCCCTAGATCCCTTAGTATGATGGCATGTGACTTTTCAGGCTGGTTGAATGCAGTAACCATTAGATGGGTTGTGGCTCTTCAAGATTCACCTGGGTAGCCACGATTGTCAAAAGCGGATTAGTGATTCTGGGTGCCTGAGTTTTGAGAGAGATTTAAACTGTCCCTGATTTTCAGGAAGTGGTCACTCAGCACTTTGGGTTTTGGTCCTGCACACATTGGTAGCCATGGTAAAGCTCCCGTGAACTTTAACAGTGCATAAGAATGTAAGAGTATGTCTACACTACAAAGTTAATTCGAACTAACTAACGTTAGTTCGAATTAACTTTCATAGGTGCAACACTAGTGCTCCGCTAGTTCGAACTTAATTCGAACTAGCGGAGTGCTTAGTTCGAACTAGGTAAACCTCATTTTACGAGGACTCAGCCTAGTTCGAACTTACTAGTTCGAATTAAGGGCTGCGTAGCCCCTTAATTCGAACTAGTGGGAGGCTAGCCCTCCCCAGCTTTCCCTGGTGGCCACACTGGGCACCACCAGGGAAACTCGTCTGCCTCCCTCCCGGCCCCAGAGCCCTTAAAGGGGAACGGGCTGGCTATGGTGCCTGTGCCAGGTGCAAGCCTGCCAGCACCCAGCCAGCAGACCCTGCACCTGGCACGCCATGAGCCAGCCACCCGATGCCCCCCAGCCCTCTGCCTCTTCCCGGGACCAGGCAGGCGGCTCTCGGGAGCCTGGCCAGGACCGCAAGAGGCGGGCACCCGCCTGGTCTAGTGCGGACATCGTGGACCTCATCCACGATCTCCGCACTAGGCACAGGAAAGTGGCCGTCTAGGGCAGGAGAGCTGCCAGCCTGGCCACCCAGGAGCAGATTTGCATGAAAATCAGGGTAGTCCACTGAGACTCCCGACCCTGAGCCCTGAGCTTACAATGGCCGTACTGGGTCAGACCAAAGGTCCACCTAGTCCAGTAGCCTGTCTGCCGACAGCGGCCAACCCTAGGTACCCTGGAGGGGATGGACCAAAGACAGTGACCAAGCCATTTGTCTCGTGCCATCCATCTCCAGCCTTCCACAAACTTTGGGCAGTGACACCATTCCTACCCCCTGGCTAATAGCACTCCATGGACCCAACCTCTATGACTTGATCTAAGGGTATGTCTACACTACCCCGCTAGTTCGAACTAGCGGGGTAATGTATGCATACCGCACTTGCTAATGAAGCCCGGGATTTGAATTTCCCGGGCTTCATTAGCATAAGCGGGGAGCCGCCATTTTTAAATCCCCGCTGCTTCGAACCCCGTGCAGCGCGGCTACACGGGGCTCGAACTAGGTAGTTCGGACTAGGTTCCTATTCTGAACTACCGTTACTCCTCGTGAAACGAGGTGTACCGGTAGTTCAGAATAGGCACCCTAGTCCGAACTACCTAGTTCGAGCCCCGTGTAGCCACGCTGCACGGGGTTCGAAGCAGCGGGGATTTAAAAATGGCGGCTCCCCGCTTATGCTAATGAAGCCCGGGAAATTCAAATCCCGGGCTTCATTAGCAAGTGCGGTATGCATACATTACCCTCCTAGTTCGAACTAGGAGGGTAGTGTAGACATACCCTAACTTCTCTTTAAACTCTATTCTAGTTCTAGCCTTCACAGCCTCCTGCAGCAAGGAGTTCCACAGGTTGACTATTTGCTTTGTGAAGAAGAACTTTCTGTTACTAGCTTGAAGCCTGCTACCCATTCCTTTCCTTTGGTGTCCTCTAGTCCTTCTATTATGGGAACTAATGGAGAACTTTTCTTTATGCACCCTCTCCACACCACTCTTGCTTTTATAGACCTCTATCCTGTCCCCCTTCTGTCTCCTCTTTTCTAAGCTGAAAAGTCCCAGTCTCTTTAGCCTCTCTTTATATGGGACCTGTTCCAAACCCCTGATCATTTTAGTTTCCCTCCCCTCTCCCAGCCTCTCTCTTCCCCTCTCCCACTTTTTCCCAGTCTCCCCCAGTTTTGTTCAATAAAGAAAGATTCTATTTTGGAACACACGTTTTCTTATTTTGTACCTCAGGAAGGTGGGCTAGGGAGGGGTAAGTGGAAGGAGGTGAGGGAGGAATGGGGTACGAGCCCCCGATGGGGAGGACTGGGCTGGCTCTGCGGGCTTCTCAGGGTGGAAGCTCTCCTGCAGCCCCCCGATTGCTCCCTCCCCCCGGATGGCAGCCTGTGGCAAGTGCAGCTGGACTGATGGCCGAGTGCTGTGATGTGCCAAGTGTGGGCACTCAGGGCACTCCAAGCCAGGACTGCTTTGCAAGCGGGGAACCCTGAGAACTATCTGTCCGGGGTGGGGGTCGGGTCCCTTTAAGCACAGCCCTTGGCTAGCCTGAGACAGCAGCTCCACACTCAAAGTCCTCATCTGCTGCCCTGCCGGCACTGCTTCCGGCCATCCTTAACCTCTATTCAGGGTCCACTCTGTGTGGACATGCTAGTTCGAATTAGCAAAACGCTAATTCGAACTAGTTTTTAGTTCTAGACGCGTTAGTTCGAATTAGCTTAGTTCGAATTAACTAATTCGAACTAAGTTAGTTCGAATTAGCACTGTAGTGTAGACATACCCTAAGAGATGCCTTGCGGGGTCAGACTGCAGTCTAGCCCACCATCCTGCCTTCTGACAGTGGCCTGGAGGAGAACAGGTAATCATCAAGCAATACATCCCCTGCCACCCATTCCCAGCGCCTGGCAAAAAAGGATTGGAGTCTCTCAGGACCTTCATGGTGCCTCAGATTGGGTGGCCAAACTGTGACCCTCCCAAAATCACTAGACAAGATGGGTCAGCCATTGTCTCTTTGCAGGCTGCATTGGGAGGCATCTCTCAAAGCCATTTTCAGAGATCCCCGCTCAGCTTACGAAGTAGAGTCCCGAGAAGGAGCTTTAGGGAAAATGGCCTGTTCACTGCTTATTTTAGATTTACATTTTTTAAAAATATATAATAATTTCCAGAGTTTAGCTCCTGAGCGCGTGTATCCCACAAATTGCCAGGGCAATAAAATAAACAAGTTCCTAGCCAGCTCCTCTAAACACTTTGAAAAATATGTACCCATTAGGCAAGGCAATAATAGGGTTCACAAATTATATAGATTTTAACCTCTGATCATTCAGACTGAGTTCTTCTAGAGCAAGCCTTAGCATTTCTTCCAGTCCTGTACTGAGCCCACTAACTCAGAGTCGATCTAGAGTGGGTCGTTGAGAAAGACTCGGAATGTGAGAAACCTTTATGCCAGCACATAAAAATCTCACACGCACTGAAGAACAAAGTCAAAACTGCATTTGTAATCAATTTTCTTTCCAGTTCTAGTAGAGACATAGGGACAGAGTTTTAAAGATATTCAGGGTCCATCATCTCTGCCTGTCTTCTTCTTTAAGCATCTGAATACTTTTAAATATTCCTCTTTCAGAGTCTAAATTCTCCACGGCTATATCTACAAGGCACGATTATTTTGGAATAAATTGTTCTGGAAGAAATACTCCAAAATAGCTTATTTCAAAATAGCACGTCTGCAGTACAGGAAAACCTGGAAATTAGTCCAGACAGGCTCCCCCAGTGTGGAAGTGTGACCTCGATTTAGAGTCCCAGGAAGCACTGGGGTGTAATTACTTTGAATGGCCTTGGGGGGGGGGGGAGGAAGGTATTTCGAAATAGCAGCAGTGGAGCATCCATACTACTGCTATTCTGAAATAGCAATTTTAGAAGAGGCATTATTCCTCATGGAATGAGGTTTACAGAAGTCAGAATAAGCCCATTCAAAATAATGAGCTAGCTGTGTGGACGCTCGCATAGTTATTTCGGAATAACACTGTTGTGTAGACATACCCCAAGGGACACAGGAGTAACATTAGCCGTGTGTGTGATCCCAGGGACTTCAAACTGTTGGCAGGGATCAAGCCCCTGGTTATTCAGTCTGAAAACAGAATAAGGAAATACAGATTATTCTTCGGATTATAGCATTTTAATACCCACCAGACTCAATAAAGAGCTAAGCCAAACCTGCTTTTTAGATTCAACAGATTATTCACTAAACAGTCAAAAACAATTAGGCCTCTCTTGGTATGATAATAAGTAAACATCAGATGTATTGCTTTTTCAGATCACAAAGTCTCAATACAAAAGATCAGTAGAAAACTAAGTAGAAATGGCTTTTTATGGGATTCAAATTCCAATTAAATTATAGAAGATTATTCAACAAGAAAAGCTTACAGAATGAAGCCTTGGTTTATGTATTAGAAAGTAAAATGCAAATATGTTGCTTTCCAGGTCACAGAGTTTGAAACCAAAAGACAAACTTACCATAAGTAAAAGTGATTTCATTCAAATTCTAGGCGAATCGATTAAAGTATCCGATCCTCAACTGAATTATTCATTTTTCATCAACAGACTTATTTATTCCTTTCTTTTTCCTTAATTTGTGTATTCAGTAATATCACTGCTTTGTTAGTCATGAGAAATACTTTTTAGTATCCTTGACGAAGCAAAATTCATCAGGAAAAAGAACTGACATAGAAACTCAGAGAGGATAAATATTTTCGTGCAACATACGATTTTTTTCCCCACCATAGAGTGATAAATTTTAAAGCCAGAAGGGACCTCTGTGGCATTCTAATGTGACATCCTGCATCAAACTGATTTTGTACATCAAGCCCATTAACTTGTGGTTGAGCTAGAGCATGTCTTTTAGAAAGACACCCGATCTTGATGTAAAGATTTCAAGTAATGGAAATTCCACCACATCCCTCCATTGCTTAATTACCCTTGCTGTTAATTAGCATCTTACTTCGTTTGAATTTGTCTAGCTTCGGTTTTTAGCCACTTGATCTGATTGTGCCAGCCCATGTGGGTCTGGATATTTCTGGGTAAAAGGCCCTTATAATAAATCTTTCCTTTTGATGTCCCAGCATCAATCTCTACTGAGCTAAAGAAGACTCAAAGGTCATGAAATGCGTTCATATCAGTGGATTAGAACCAGCTAGAAATACTGATACTGAAATTTTGTGGTGAATCTTGAAATGTTTTAACTTTAGGACTAAGTACCTGTAGATACAGAACTTTAGAAGTCAGAGATTTGTTTAATTTACACACTGGCAAAATTATAGCACCTTGGAAATAATGTGTAAAACCTCAGTGTTTTAAAAAAATGGTTCCATGAATTCATCCATCCTTCTATACTAATGAATTTGAACTTTCTTCCTTGGGTTCTAATTGGGGGTCATTTTCCCTTGCAGCTGTTAGATAACTATCTCCCATTACAGCCTTCTCTTCCCTAGATCGGTAACATTGGATCCAGTCCTGCTAACGCTACCAGGCTGGGATGCACACTGCCAGGAGTCGTCCCGTCAACTTCAGGGAGCCTGCACTATAGGCACAAGTGACGGTTTGCAGAATCGGACTCCCTCATTTGTAACTGAGCTTATCTCAGGATCAAGCCAGGCAAATGCCTTACCAAGTGACTGAGCTGCTGCTAAAGCAGCTTGCACTAAGGAAACCTTTGGTGACCCAAGAACATTGAGTGGGCAAAGGAAAGGAAAAGATTTATTAGCTAGTGGGTGGGGATTATGATGGGGATGGGTGAGAAGAGGTTTTCTTCTTCTCAGACCTCCCACTCCCATCACTGTTGCTGGAGTGGGCACTGCCACCCATCTCATGTGCTTTTTGCTTTTTTGCTGTTTCTTTGGAGAGAAATTTGTTATCCCCTTTGTCCCTCTCTAGAGCCGAGGAAGAGGAGGGTTTGCCATTGTAGCATGCATGTAGGGCAGAGGTGGGGAAGAGAAGAAGTCAGGGCTAGCTCTTGGGACAACAGCGCACAGAGAACTAGCTTGGGGTGACAGCGTGCTGGACACTAGGGATGTACAAACTTTTTAAAAACCCAGGAACCATGTAACCGATGGAATTACAATCAGTTACACGGTTAAATGCTTTGTGGACTGCTGGCTCCGTTGGCTCCCGGCGGCTGCCAGCCCCACAGGCTCCAGGCTCCCAGTACCACCAGACCTATGGGCTCCCGGAGGCTGCTGGCCCCACCGGCCCTGGCTGCTGGTGCTGCTGGACGCATTGGCTCCCTGCGATGGTTGGCAGTTTAACCAGAAAGGCTCATGCTTATCGGTTAACAGGTTAAACTCTTCATCCCTACTGGAAACACGAGAGTCCTAAGTAATGAGTAAGAGTCCCGAATCATGCCTGTGACACTGGGAGCCTATAACCCCGGGTAGCATCTCTGGCCTCAGCAGACAGACTTTGACTTTAACCATTCTGGGTGAGGTTAGGAGAACGAAACTCTTTTGCTGTGTGAGTGAGGGACAATCTCCTTCCAATCTGCCTGCTCTCTCCTCCCTCCTCCCCCCCCCCGCCCCAAGATGCTGGTCTCCTAGTGGTGGTTGCTTTATGACTGAGGGCTAAACTCCCTGAAATGTACCCACTCATCTTTCTGGAACCACCCCCGCCTCCCCGAGGTCCTGTCATACATTGTGCATGATGGGAGCGGGGGGGGAGGGCTTCTACCCTCTCCCATCCCCTGGCTTAGCCTGTTACGCATGCAAGAAAGATGTCTGCTGCTCCCTTCCATGTGTCAGGCTAATGCACTTTGTCATTGCACACCAGAGCCGGATTGCAGGAGATTGGCTAATGCAGCACCAACCCTCCACCCCTGCCACCCATCAGAAAACTCCAAAGCCACCAGTCTTTATGGTGAAGCTCAAGTATAGTGCTCACTTTAATAGCTTTCCTTGCTTGGGAATGCTGCATCTTGAAAGGATGGTCCACCAGGGAGGCTAAATATGTCACTAGGATGCTGGAATCATAGGCTGTCACACCGTTAGATGGCATGTTAGGCACAGCAGATTCGGACAGTTCCCGTGCGTTGCTCTTTCCTCCTGGCTGTTCTGATCAGTCGCAACAGTGCAGTCGAGTGTTGGCAAGATCAGACCCCAGGGAGACATGGAGAAACAGGCTGAACAGGGCTCTTCCCCTCCCCACACACCCACGCTTTGCAGCTCAGTTACTCCGCGTTGGCTGGAGGGAGATTGCAGGAGCACGTTCAGGCTGGTTATAGTCAAAGCCCCATGTTCAGTAGAGTACATTAGACCCAAACTAGGCAGGAGGGATCCTGTATTCACAGGTCCTTATGGAGAGGCCCTGCCACAATTGTCAACCTGTATTAGAATCATAGAACACTAGAACTGGAAGGGACCTCGAGAGGTCATCGAGGCAGGACCCAGCACCGTCTTATCCCCTACCTTAGTGTACTGCAACCAGGACACCCCTTTCTCCCCGTTTTGTTGGTTCTGTTCTGTGTAGCCCCCAAATGGTCCATGTGATGGAGATTTTTGTGTAATAGTTTCCTGGGAGTAGTTAGGGGAAGCTGGAGGTTTTGGCAGCTGCCTGAAGTCCCCATCACCCAGGAATATATTGAACATGGCTTTGGTGCCGCTTCTGTCCTGTCTCCCCTCATTCTGCCCATGGGCAGAGCTGTTACTGGGGAGTATTTGTACTGCAGAGCAAGAGTTTCTTGTATCTCCAGGGCAGAGCGAGATGCATCTCCGGGTATGCCCATGCTGCCAAAAAACCAAAACCAAAACAAACGGGTTGGGCAATAATTTTTGATGGGGGGGCTACCCCAAGAATTTGGAAAGTAGTCGAGGGCCACACTCTTCCATGGTTTTAATGGAGGAGGTGCAGGAGTTCTGGGATGGAGGTTGGGTGCAGAAGGGAGCTTGGGGTTAGAAACTGGGGTGCAGCAGGGAGAGTGGGGTCTGGGAGGGAGTTTGGGTGAAGGAGGCGGTTGTGACCTGGGGCATTGGACTAGCCAACTACTCACTCGATGATTTAAAGAAACTTTAATGCAGAGAAGTGGCTAAATGAACAAATAAGGGCTGCGGGTTTCTGATCACTGAGATCTCTTACATAGATATGCAGGAGGGGGCAGAGTGTTTGGGTATGTGGAGTAGGGTGGCATGACTGGGGGGCAGAGGCTTGGGGAAGGGAGGGGCTCGGGTAGCAGAGGCAGGCTCTGGCCAGGAGACTTACCTGAGTGACTCCTCACCAGCATCCCAGCACATTTCTCAGGCAGGCCGGCAGGGCTATGTGCATGTATGAATAACTATGAGCTGGAGGGGAGGGAGCGTGGTGCAGCAGCTCCCATGGGACAGATTCTGGCTACAAACCAGCCAATGGGATTTTGCTGGGGGCAGGAGCACCACCTGAAGTCCCCCCGCCCTCCCAGTTTTTAAAGAGAAACAGCCTCGTAGCTGCTTTTCTGCATGGTATGCAGGTGGGGCGAGGCAAGCAGGAAGACTGACCGAGGCTCCCTGCTGCATCCGCGGGCCGGATCCTGTGGCTTGGTGAGCCAGGTCCGGCCCAGGGGCCATATTTTGCCCATTCCCGACCTAAGAGGAAGAGTGTTCTTACCCTTCACTCTCCCACTTCCCTGGTCCTTCTCACACGACCAGAGAACAGCGATACCTGAACTCCGGAGATGCAAACAATTCAATGTTTATTGGGGTTTGCTTCCAGCAAGCTTTAATCCAGTTTCCTTTCCTTTTTCCCTTGTTTTTTCCTCCTTACTTCCTGTTTACCTCTAATAGATATAGTAATAGTGTTGGATATACCTTAATCATTCCAACCATTCTACTGAAATTGAGCTAACCAACCCCTAAGTTATTGTAACATGATTATCTAACCAATTATATCCTACCACCTTAATTGGTTTACACCCAGCAAAATTCATTATACAGGAGACGGAATCAATCAAAGAACCAGACAGAACCAGACAAACAATAGAGAGATGGGGAGCATACCAACAAAGCAATAAAGAAATAAGGATTTCACAACCCCAGCTATTGATAAGTGGGTCCTTGCCTTTAAATCTTCTAGGCTTGTCCCTTTATCAGGAGGCAGTAGATTGGATGCCCTTTCTAACAGCGCCAAATTGCCTTATTTCAATATGTCATGTTTGGAATGTGCTCTATTTCAATATGACATGTTTGGAATTTTGCTTCTTTCAATATGCTGAGCCAAAGGCCTTAGCTTAAGAACAAGGCCTTGGACCATCACACGTGAGTAAACTGTGATTTTGATTTTTTGTTCATACTCCCCTGTAAGAATGCACCTAAATTCTTCAAGTATAGGCCATACAAAGCAGGCCTGGATATCTGTATCCTAACAGCATTTGCGATACTGTTTTTTTCATGCTCCGTCTAAGAATCTAAATGCCTCTGTTACTCTAGGGGGTTGGGTGTCCTCATGAAATGTCCTGTGGGCAGAGTCAGTGCCATGAGCTTTCCTTCCACATGCATTCCTTCCCAGCCCCAAGCAAACATGCCATGAGAGGGGGAGGAGAGCCACAGGCTCCTAGTAGGGAAGCCTCTGGGACGAGAGGGAGTGCACTGGTGGGCTGCAGCGGGCATGAGAGAAGTGGGGATCAGCCCCTTGGTGAAGGAGGAGCAGCCGCTGCCATGGTGGAGGGCTGGAGAAGAAGAGAGGTGAGGAGTCCTAGGGGCAGAGAGCAGCCAATCAGCCAGCACTTGTGCAGAGGAGGGATGGGAGAGCACCCTGTTCAGTGCACCGAGGAGAGAGAGAGAAGAGAGCAGGTGTGAAGGGAATGGGGAGAGGTGCCGCGGTGCCCTAAGACACCTGTCCGCACAGGGAGGTGGGGAGTGGCACAGGGCTGCCTCCTGTCCATATTTTGCAGAGTCGGCCCTTTCTGAGGTAGCTGGCGTGGGAGATGTGGAAGGGCGATCGGCCCACACTGCCAACCGGCCGGTTTTATGAGCTCGGGATCATTCCAGATGTCTCAGTTCTTTGTGCCTCCGAGGTGGCTGCCCTGCTGCACCATGAAAGAGAGAACGGAAGGTGACCGCTCCACAGGCCCCCCAAACACTGCTCTGCGGTGGCACCAGACAGCCCAGACATGCAGCGGCTCCCCTCTCCGCCCCATTTCACAAGTGGGGTTTGCAACCCGCCTGCTTGGCCATGCCTCCCTCAGGGAAGAGCCCCAGGGCTCCCTCGGTGGGGACGTCTCCTCCCCATTCTGCCTGGCCCAGTATCTCCTGCTCTCCTGCTGCATCCTCAGCGATTGCACTCGCCCGGTCTCAGGCCTTACCGGCGAGGCTTCCTTGCCCCAGAGAGCTGAGCGCATTCGTGTGCACTGTAGTAGCCGGTCATGCCTGGGCCGGGGAGGCCATGTTGGATCTATAGGCTGGCTCTGGCCTAGCTGAGGTTATGTCCTTAGGGGAGAGCCCTGGGGAGATGCTGCCGGTTCTTTGCTGCATCGTGACCCTCAGCTGTGACTCTGATCAGTCTGCTTTGTGGGGAGGGCCTGCTGGCAAAGGGACTGAGCGTCCTGCCCATAAGGTGAATGCTCGTGTGACTGAGGGGCTGGATTGGCCACTTTGGGAGTGGAGGCCTTGTCTACACCTGCATTCAGCCCTGGGGGGAGCTGCTCCAGTGCAACTCCTGCTGTCAGCCTGGTTTACACCAGTGCAATGTGACCGCCAGTCATCTCTCTGGGGCCACTTTTGCGGGAATGGCCAATGGGAATCCCTGTGAGGGGCCATGCGGCCTGGAGAAGAGAAGCAAAGGAAAATTCCCTGGCAGCGCTAGAGACAGGGGGGATGGGAATAGGCCATGCAGCCCCCGAGCTCCCAGACGTCGTGAAGGCTGCAGAAACACTCATCCTCCCATTGTGCTGCTCAAGCTTTTTTTATCTGGCGCTTGTCACTGAGCAGGGGCCTGTTTGGTCCTGCCTGGGACATATCGAGGGCACAAGGAAACCTTTGCTGGGGCAACCAGATGGAAAGAGGCACAGAGACTGACAGGCCACGGAGAACTGGGAAGGGCTGGAGCCTGCTGGCGGGTGGGGCTGGAAGGAGGGAGGATGGGGACTGAAGCCAGGGAGATACAGAGGAGGAGGAAGGAAAGAGGGAGGAAGGGGAGAGAGGGTTGAGGCAGGAGGGCAGGGGAGTGGCAGGAAGGAGAAAGGTAATGTGAGGAGGGACAGGGCAGGCAGGGGCCAGAGGGGAGGGAGGTTTCCCCTCTCTCTGTTCTGTGTCTCACAGCAATGGCTGAGCTGGCCACCCGAGCGGCCCCTCTCCCAGGGTGACGTGCTGTCAGAGGGGCTTGGAGCGGCACTGAGAGAGCAATGTCAAATACATGGCGGAAAGGTCAGCGGAAGGGGCTGCTGCATTGACCGTGGTCACGTGAAATATTGAATTCCGTCTCCGTCTGAGGACAGCCCGTGGCCCAGATGAACGATTTATGCCTGAGACAGACACACGGGGTGTGGGGCAGGCAAGGGACTCGTTGGCCCCCAGCCCCTTGAAGGGTGCCGGTTTGAGCTGCTGCCTGTTTCTCATCGCTGAAAGGTGGCCGCCGGTTCATTATCTCACCCTCACTTGTTTCTATTCGCAAATTTCCCCTCTCTGGTGCCTTTATCACTACGCGGAGCCCCCTTGGCGAGTATCGGCCTTCCTAGGCCCCAGCGCAGTCAGCACTGGGGCAGGCCACCGGCCCGGCAGCACCGTCTAGGCTGCTGGGGCCCATGTCGCAGCTTGGGCTCTGAGGGAAGCTACGTGCAGTCTACTTATGGGTCCATAGGGGAGGGGGTATTGATGAGGGGCACAGATAGAGTGACAGTGCAGGAGCGCCCTACCCCAGAGCACCTGTGATGCCAGCAGACATGCTCCCATCCCCCTGGGCGTGCCACGGAGGGCACTGGGGTGTCCAATACTGGGGGAGACCCTGCCCTCGGTGGCAACACACCAGGGTAGAGTCCAGTGTCAGGACTCCTCTGTGCACGTGGGACAGTTAACATGTGGGGTTAGGTGTCCTGCTGGCCGGAGAGAACCTCCCTGTTCTCTCACACAAGTGTTGGCTTCTTTGGATTGTTCTTCTGCAAACGGTTTTCGTGCCAGGCTGCTCAGCTGCAGTGGGTGGTGTGGCTCTGCTGGTGCAGGGCACGGGGACACCTTTAGTGCCAGCAATCTCACCTGTGAATGCTGGGGGTCCAAGCTCTGTTCACACCCCTGGCACTCCCTGCCAGCGAGCCTGCCTTCTCTTGTTTGTTTGGAAAGGTTTGGGAGCCGTGGGGAGGGGCCTGGTTGTTACTGAAAGTTGTCAAAGCCTCTCTTTACACCCCAAATAGGCAGAAGACAGTGGCAAACACACCTTCCTCTGTGCAATCCTCTGTCCTCACTCAGCAGCCTCTAGCTGAGGTGGCCTAATTAGCCATGGGCCTCCTGGTGACATGGCCAACAATGGCCCTTAGTGATGCTGTGGCCTGTCCACTGGAAATGAGGCTGAGAGTCCGGCACAGTTTATACCAGGCCACGGAGCAGCTGTCAGGCAATAACGACAATTAGTCACTGTCCACCTGGGCTGGATCTAAGCCGCGACCAAAAGCTTTGCATCCCATTTCCCAGTCCCCAGCCCTGGCACCTTCTGCACAGAGAGGTAGCTGGTACCGGTGTGTGCAGTAGATCAACCCACAAATGTGCGGCTCCCTCCGGACTGCACTTTGGGCTCTGCCTCCCCTTCCAAAACCAAACACACTCGCCTCACTGACATCCGAGTGGCTCTGCTTGCTGCAGTGTTAAGCCTTGATAAATGCCTTTAATATTTAATTGGTCTTTAAAAAACATAAATAGCTGTGATATGAAATGCAGCCTCTCCGGCAGAGGGAGGCGGGTAATATATGCTAGCTCACCACCAATGGCATTGTGCACACACACGGTGTGTGGCTTGGAATCTCGGCTCCGTGAGGGATTGGAGTTTGCTCGTTTACGCTCATGAAAGCAGGGAACGGACAGCCCGGGCCAGAGCCCTGCCAAAGCTCTCCCCACCCATTGGCTCTTCGTCTGCAGCACCCCCATGCTCCTCCCCAGACTGCAGTGCCCCGTGCTGGGCCCTGCCATGGCACAGGCTGACAGTTGTGCCAGAGTCCTCGGCTGCAGGGTGACATTTTACAAGTGGGTGACCCAGAAGTCTTGGGTCCTCTGGTGCCAACTCTGGGCTGTGTCAACTCAGCAAGTGAACCCCCTGCACCATATCTCCGAGCCTGGGCGATTGACTCAGGCTCCAGGGCAGAAAACACCAGTGTGGACGTTTGGGCTCTGAACGCCAGCATGGGGAGAGGCCCTGTGAGCCCGAATCAATTGGCTGGGCCCTGAGACGTGTCCTGGGTTTCTCGGCAGCACAGACGGACCTTGGGTTACTCACCCAAGCCTCTTGGCGAGGGAGGGCCCTCCTGCTGCCTAGCTACAGTTCCTTCAATTTTCTGGGGCCGTTGGACCCTTTGCCCCATCTCGGCTAGTGGAGCACAGGCCCCCCAGGCACCCCAGCAAAACAAAGCATTGTGACTGTTCATTTGAATGGAAACCACTAATCCAGGGTTGTTATTGCAAGTCTTCAAGTGGCGCCTCCAAGGCCTACCAGAGATTGGTCCCCTGCTGCGCAAGGCGCTGTACCTAGTAAGAGCAGGTCTCCCGGAGAGCTTGTAATCTAAATAGGCAGGCTGTCCTGGGTGGCCCTTGGAGGGGTTGGGGCTCAGCTGCGCCAGCCTTTACTTACCTTCCTGGGGGAAGAGATGCAGGGAATGGGGCGGGGGACTCAGAGCAGCCTGTGACTGGAGAGAGACGGGAAAACAGGGAGAGCAGACCTTGGGGGAGGCAGAGCTCTGTCAGGGGAGTGCCCAGGAGGAGGCGCTGGGAAGGACCCGGGCAGTTTTGCATGATGAAGGCAGAGAATCCAGCTGTTCTGGGTTCCCAGGTCTGGACACACTTAGGCTGTGTCTAGACTACATGGCTCCATCGATGGAGCCATGTAGATTAGACAGATAGGCAAAGGCAAATGAAGCCACGATTTAAATAATCGTGGCTTCATTTAAATTTACATGGCTGCCACGCTGAGCCGACAAACAGCTGATCAGCCTGCTGCTGCTAGGCTAGAGGCTTTAACGATTCCGTGCTAGAAGCAATTGACTCAGACTCACTTTGAGGCCTGGACTCTCTAGCAATTAAAATCCCCCCCGCCCCCGATCTATGTCTGACTCCACAGCTGCCAAAAAGTGGGCATCATGCCGTTGCCAGAAATAAAACCTGGACATAATCCATGCAGCCTCCACTGTGCTTCTGAAACTGTCTTGCCTGCACAGGAGGCCCTCACACTCACTCATGCTCAGGCCTCCAACGTGAAAGGCTCAAGCACGTCACTTCGCGCTGCCTTGAAGAACCGTCTGGCTGTTAATCCTTGTAGCGAGGTCCCTTCAGTCCTGTCTACCGACACCCCAGCTCTGAGTCTCTCCCCTTGAGTCTCTGGCCCTCTCTTACAGTCCTGAGCAGCCAGTCCCACTGACGCTCCCCGCCTTGCCGCTCGGGCCGTTACGGTTTGGCTCCTGGCTCGGCCAGGTTGGTCGCTTGCCATTGGGTTGCTCCGCTCGCCCCTTGGGGAAATTCCGTCGCAATCGGCGTTGGCGTCCTGGGCGTCTGTTGCCCCTGGTGCCCCCAAACTCGCCTCCTCCACCTGCGAGGGATGAGAACACAGCCAGACCCTGCTCTCCTCCCCCCTTTTGCTCCCAACTGCCTCTCTTTGGAGCGTCCCGGCCAGCATCCCACCCCAGTACGCTCAGCGTACCGGCTGCCCCCTCCTGGATCCTAGGGTCCTCCTTCCTGGCTCCCAGCTCTACCGTGCCTGTGCTGTTGACCAGCTACTTGCCTTCCGTAGCGGTGGCAGCATTCTCACAGCTGGCGGGTGCCACCAGGCCACCGGGGATTGCAGGGGCTTTGTCCCCCCCTTTCCCACCTACCACCTGTGTCCCGTGCCCCCCAGCGCTTGCGCCGCCAGTGGGCTGTTCACTTTTCGCGGCAGCCACGGCTGCGTCCCTACAGCTGCCGGCACCAGCCGGCCAGCTGACTTGAGTGCGGGGATCGGCTTCCCCATCACAATCCTGAGGAAACAGGGTTTATAATAATCGTTGTGTCATGTATCTGTACCTCCCAGTAATAGGTAGAGATGAGACATGGCTCCGACATGTGGCTGCGGCCAAAGACAGACAATCTCACGCATCACTGGCGACTGCCCTCTGACGAGATTTGATGATGGCCTGAGGGCTCTGCACATCAATGATGAGGCTGCTGCTTATTGGCTTGGCGAACTTCACATGCGGGGAGCAGGAGACAGAAATCCTGGATCCAAACACCACAAAAACTTCAGATTTAAATCCAGCTCCAGATCTTCATGGCAACACTAGTGCTTCTGGGCCAGATCCTCAGGGGGTGTAAATCAGTGTAGCTGCACCGACGTCAGTGCAACATCTGAGGATGTGACTCAATGTACACAACAGGCCGAAGCCAAATCCTAGCTCCAAACACGCCAGGAGAGCTGTGAGAATAAATGATTCCCCCCTACCAGTCCTGTGGCAGTTCCAAAAAATTGGGGGTGGGGGAGGAATTGTTTTGGGTCAACCTGAAACCAAAATGTATAGAACTTTTGGTGAATTTAAAAATCGGGAAACTGTACAATTAGGATTGAGCAAATCATTTGATTACTTTTCAAGCAATTTGAACACTTACTTAATAAAAGCAAAAGAAATTGGGAAAGTCAGGCTAGGTTGAGACTCAAGTACTTTTAAACTAAGCAAGATGGAGTCTTAGGGTTGCAGATACTTTCACAAAAAATACCGAACATGGCAGGAAAAAAATTGGTTGAGCAAAAAAAAAAAGACCAAAATTGTTGAGGAAAAAAAGGGGAGGGGCAAAGTTGTTGGTCAAAAAAATGCACACAAAAAAAGAGCCACTGCGCCTTTAAATCCCCATGCTTCCCGCTCTGCCTGTCCCCGCCAGATGTGGCAGGGGAGGAATGTCCCAAGCGGCCTTCTGTCTGAGAAAAATAGAAAATACTGGACATTTTACATGACAGGTATTTTCTGGGTTTTTTTTTTTTTACAGGACAGAGGCTGCAAATACTGGACTGTCTGGGCCAATACCAGACACCTGGCAACCATATGGAGTCTTCTTGATAGCCCACTTCCTCTGCTCTGTGAATGGTGTGTAAATTGCTTTGTGAACCTAGCCTACCAAAGTGAAATGTTTCTCTTCAGAAATGTCACCATCAGCCATTTAGACGTGTTTCAACATTCTTTGGACCAGAACAATTGACTTTGAATTTGACACACACGTGTGAAACGTTTCAGTCAATCCAAATCTGCAATTTTGGCGGAAAAAAAAATTGCTCACCTCTACAGTCCAGACTTTGAAAGATTTCAGATCTAGCCCCAAAGCACTTGGCACAGAAGATGCTACACCTATGTGAAACTAGCAAGAGAGATCGAGTTAGCCACATTTGGGAATTGTACCTACTTCAAAGAGAAGAGTGTGGAGGGAGAGTAAAACAGCTGTGGGGTTAGAGGCATCTATAGACTAAAACAGAAGGAAAAACTTTTCCACCCTTTTTGGAACGTCACTTTGTAAGCGAAAGGTTAGTTCAGTTTTTATGAGAGAGGCATAGGCTTGGGTTATTGCCCCAACTCCTTTAGCTGGGAAGGAGTGCATGCAGCAGGGCACAGTCCTTTATAATCCGCCCGTATCCTCTTGTCTGATTCAGTGACGCCAGCATTAGTGTTGGGCGAACCTCAACACGTCTAGAGGTTCAACTTCAATCAAACAAGCACTTAGCACCCAAATGTTCAGATACTTATCTATTAACCTGTCGTGCTACCTCTTCAGTCTGTACAAGTGGGCTGGAGATGGAGAGAGAACAGGTTTTATGATGAAATTTCCGGTATCACTTATTTTCAGGTTGGAGATGGCCTATTTTTGTGCTTTCTCAGAATTCATTCATTGCTCATTTACCCATAGTTCCCACATAGCGGCGCATGAGCTAATTATTCCTTATTCTAAATGTGGGGAGATGCTGCAAAAACCTCAGACAGTCCTGTAAGATAGGTGTTAAGAAATGCTCTTGAATAATGATCACCTGTTTTCATGCTTTCTCAGAATTCGTTGGCTTTCCGTTTTCCCATAGTTCCCACACAGAGATGACTGAGCTAGTTATTTCTCATTTTAAATAAGGGGAAACATGGCGAAACCTCCGACAGCCCTATCTGATAGCTGTGAGCACACGTTTTTGAATAACAATCATGTCTACTTCTAAACCTGGCCAGATTTTAGATGAACAAAGGCAAGGGGATAAATGGAAAGTCACTTTTTTTGAAGAAAAGATTGATCTGACTTTTTGAGCATTGTAGACGGTTCAGTTCCAGTGCTGAGCGGAAATCCAGTTCGGGTTTTATTAGAAATGAATTGAGGAGGGACCAGGATCTGATGCAGGATTTGGTGCATAAAAGCAGGAACTGTCTGGATTTGGGTTCCATTTGATCCAGATAGCCATAGTTAAGAAACCTCTCAGGGTAGGGAGTAGATATTCAGATGTAACGTTCTGGCCTCATTGCATCTCTATAGAGACAGACCAGGGTGAGTTTGCCAGCCCTGCTCTGTCACATGTTTTGTTTTGTGAAGCTTCCCATTTTACCCAACACTTAGGACAGTGCAGAGGGGCTGGCTCAGGCAGGAAGCTCCTGTTTTGATCCATTTCTGGTTCTAAGTCCGATCTGAACAGGACTGCCCAGCGTTTGCCTCTCTCCAGGGTTAGGAGAGGAATGAGCAGGCAATGAAGACCACAAGAAGAATGGTTTGTCAATAATTGCTGCCACACAGAGGGAATGGTGCAGGAAGAGACACTGGCCATGGTGGACAGCGCCGCATTTCAAAGTGGGTTGGTGCTCAACCCCAGGGCCTGTCCACATGCACATAGATCTGCCCATGCTTTTGCTTTGAGGCGGCCACCGCATCATGCAAACCACTCATTACATCTGCAAATGCTGGTGCCTTCCAAAATTAATTTTTCTCTTGCCCTCCCCCCACCCCCATACGCACCCTTTTCAAGAGGCTAAACATTTTGGAGACTCTGCACTGGCCTATTATTCACGAAGCCTCCTATCTCCCTGCTTCAGGACACTGCATGGATCCGACCAATTACCAGCTCCCTTGATGTATAACACCATAAAACCCTTAACCTCATTATAGAAAATTTCTTTTGAATGGCCTTTAAAAACCATCTCATTACACAGGAAGAGCTGTAATTACCTTTAACAAGACCGAGATATTGCATGAGCGAGTATGTTTGGGCTGTCAAAACAGCAGCAAGGGGAGTTTGTCTGAAGCAGGTTTTACCACCAGGGTAAATTCTCTCCCCTCTCTGTCTTTTCCCCTCAGACTTCCTCCCTGCCCCTTGTGAATGTAGCTGCTCTGGGTTGGGCGGTTGTTTTTTCTTCTGCAGTTTTGCTAGCGTGGGTGCGCCCTATTGGTTTAAAGATGCGTGAGAAAGACACTGTAATTACTTAATAGCATGTGACTGAGTAGTGCCGGAGTCGTTAAGATCTGGGCTGGGGAAAGGGAGGAATGGATGATAGTTTCTGAGGCATCTCTCAAACAGGCCTCTGTAGTGTGGAGAGAGGAGTGAGCAGCTAATGAAGAGCTGCACTATTGCCGTAGCAACTGAGGCCCAAGGAAAGACTGTGGTAATGTCAGACTTGCAGGTAGAACAGTGCTTTGCCCCGGGTTATGTCAGTGGCCTGGGTGCTCTAGGGCCACCATGCCCAAGGTTCGTTTGCCCACCCATAAAGAATGCCAATCCCCTGCCATGATCTCCACAGTGTGTGGGGGGTAGAGCTCAATGGGGTGCTCTGCTCTCGCGGGACCACAGGTAGGAATCCCTAGATGCGAAACAAGTTGGCACCCAATGTGGGCCACTCACAAACAGCCTGCCACACGAAAGTCATTCCCTGAGACTGCAGAGCTGCAACCCTGGCCCAGCAGCGCTGACCCCGGCAGCCATACCCCAACCACACTCTGGCTGCCACCACTTGGTTACTACTTGCAGGGTGACCCCAACACACTCCCTGCCCTGAATTGTCCCCAAAACAGGTGCCTAGCCCTCTCCTGGGAAGTTCAGATAAAAAAGGTCCCTTGTCTTGGGAAGAGGTCAATATGCTACAGTTTGCTATTTTCACTGGAGTTACCAAACAGCTCGATTTAACCACAACATTGGATTCGTTTTAATTAAAAAACAAAACAAGTTTATTTAACTACAGAGCGAGGTCTTATGTAAGTATAAGGCATTAAAGCCAGAAATAGTTACCAGAGAAATAAACATAAAACACTTTCTAGTAGCTAAAGCAAAACACTAGACTTGGATCAAGGTAAAATCCCTACCACATGGTCCCAGCAACAGGGCTGGCCAAATCCTCGGGTCAGAACGGTACACTTGTGTACTCCAGTCCCACTTGGAAATGCATCTTCCTGAGGGCTATCCTGAGGTAAAGTTGCTTCATGCCGTGCAGATAGAGACATAGGGCGCGTCTACGTGATGGCATTATTCGAAAGAACAAGGTGAGCACCCACGCAGCAAGCCCGTTATTTCAAAATTATTTTGAAATAACAGGCTTCTTATTCCAGTATAATAAACCCTCATTTCATGAGGAATAACATCTATTTCGAAATAGCTGTAGTGTGGACACTCCTCTACTGCTATTTCGAAATAGCTCCTCCCCAAGGCCATTCAAAGTAATTGTTCCCCACTGCCTTCTGGGGCTCTAAATCAAGGGAGTGCGTCCACATTACAGGAGCCTGCTTTGGACTAATTTCCAGGCTTCCCTGTAGTGTGGATGTGCTATTTCAAAATAGTAATTTTGGGAGTTACTATTCCAAAATAACTTATTTTGAAATACTCTTGCAGTGTAGACATGCCCAGAGAGTCTTGTGGTGAAAGATGTTCCATGTGGTTGTTTGCTAAAATACAGATTGCTCTGTGCCTGTCCCCCCACCATTGTTAGTGCCCATTAACTTTGACACCTTTGAGAAGCAGGGTTCCCCTGATCGAATCTTGGCTGATAAACACGTCAGGCCCCATATCAGCGGACGTTTGTACTTTACACATAATGCTGCTACCCACATGCCACCATGGCATTATCAACCAATTAGTTTACCAGTGATACCGCACAAGGCATCAATAGTACAAGGATGGTGGAGGGGGGCACACGGTCCCACTGATGAGAGTCAAAGAGCCAAATTCCCTGCTCCACGCTCTCACATGCAGCAAGGGGTCAGCAGTGAGGCTAACGACATATTAGGGTGCATTAGGAGGAGCACTGCCAGCAGATCCAAGTGATTATTCCCCTTTATTTGGCAATGGTGAGGCCACAACTGGAGTATTGCATCCAGTTCTGGGGGCCCCACTATCGAAAGGATGCATTGGGGAAGGTCCGGCAGAGGGCAACAAGGATGATGAGGGGACTGGAGCATATGGCTTACGAGGAGAGGCTGAGGAATTTGAGCTTATGTAGCCTACAGAAGAGAAGAGTGAGGGGGGATTTGATAGCAGCCTTCAACCACCTGAAGGGAGGTTCCAAGGAGGATGGAGAGAGGCTGTTCTCAGTAGTGATGCATTGCAGAACAAGGAGCAATCGTCTCAAGTTACAGTGGGGAAAGTCTAGGTTGGACATTAGGAAAAACTATTTCCCTAGGAGGGTGGTGAAGCAATGGAATAGGTTCCCTAGGGAGGGCGTGGAATCTCCATCCCTAGAGGTGTTTAAGTCCCGGCTTGACAAAGCCCTGGCTGGGTTGATTTAGTTGGGATTGGTCCTGCTTTGGGCAGGGGGCTGGACTCGATGGCTCCTGAGGCCTCTTCCAACCCCAGGATTATATGATTCTACGAAAACTAGAGCTGTGCAGCTCTCAGCAGGCTGCATTCCCAGGAGTGCCTGCTTGGGGTTCAGGGTGCTTGAGTTTCACCGCGAGTGGATCCTAGAGACTCAGAGGGAAGCCCACCTGACGACTCTGAAGATGGTCTTGCCTGGGGGTCGGAGGTGTTAGAAAAGCTTTGAAGGGCTCTCTCAGTGCATGATTTGCCATCCTGTAAGAAGGACTCAAACCAGGAGCTCAAGCTGCTTCAGAGAGCGCAAAGGTAAACTGAGTGGCTGGCTCACAGCCTCTCCTATAGACAAAACATGGGACCATTTGATGCTCAATATTTTAACCCTTTCTCTGCTAGTTCCCCGTCTGCTCTATGCAGGAGGAAGGAATGTCAGTCACACTTTGAAATGTGAACCTGGGAGAGCGGGGAGAGCTGAAGAGGTTAAGTCGCTTTTTATTTCTGCCTACATGTGACTCAAAAAGCAGATCTTTTTTCCCCAAACAAAATGTTTCTATCCCATCTGTCATTAATGTGAACTTGCTTCTTTGCCCAGATTCACGAAAAACCTTGAAAACTAAACGCTATTTTAAAAAAATCCTAGTATATTTGCCAGAGCTGTGATATTTTCCATCTTTCAGAAGCAGGAGTAACTTTTAACCCTTGCTTTTCATCCCAAATGATCCCACAGCACCTACATAGACAACTATAGACAAATATATCTATAGACCAATACACGAGATCTAGCTAGCAATATAATACCTTGCATCCTTTCTTGTCTTCATCTTGCTGTTCCTTTTCTCTTTTATTCCTCATCGGCTCCTCAGTTTCCCACCCATTATTTACTGAGTGAAGTTTCTGTGCCTGGATAATTTTTTGCATGCTGTTGTAGGTTTAGGGAAAAGGACAAACATTTTTATGAATAAAACAACTGTATAGTAGAGCCTCAGAACTCCAAACCCTTCGGGAAGGGAGGTTGTTCCTAACTGATCAAAACGTTGTGATTGTTCTTTCAAAAGTTTGCAACTGAATAGTCACTCAATACAGCTTTGAAACTTTCTTATGCAGAAGAAAAATGCTCCTTTTAAACATCTTAATTTAAATGGAACAAGCACCGAATCTGTTTCCTTACCTTGTCAAATCTTTTTGTAAAGCTTTCCCTTTATTTTTTTTTACTAATTTACCTTTAACACAGGACAGGACTGAATTTGCTCTTTTAAAAAAATCTCTGTTGCCGCCTGATTGCATTACCTCCAGTTCCAAGTGAGGTGTATGGCTGAGTGGCCAGTTCGTAACGCTGGTGTTTGTGGCTCTGGGCATGTCTACAATAGGAAATTATTTTGAAATAACTAAATTCGAAATAATAACTCCCAAAATAACTATTCAAAATAAGCTTATTCCCCAAGGAAAGCAGGAATCCTGGTTTTTAAATAACCAGCCTATGATTTCAAACTAACGGGCTTGCTAGTGTGGACACTCTGCTTATTATTTCAAAATAAGGGCAGGTTATTTCAAAATAACTGCCTAGTGTAGACAAGGGCTCTGAGGTTCTGCTGTATGTGGAAACGCACGGCCTCCCCACTAGGTGCAGCCACATGAGGAGAGTTTGAGGGGGCGAGGAGTAGGAAGGAAGCAATCGTGGAGCTGTGCTGGAGCAGGAGCCGTCAGCGGGATAGCACACAGTGGGACCATGTGTTTTCCCAGAGACTGTGCCTGGGGCCATATTAACATATGCAGGGCTTTGTCCTCAGCTAATGTCAATTAGTGTCACGCCACTGAGGTGAATGGAGCTTCACTCCACCTGAGCATCCCCCCCTGAGGTCAGCACCAGGATAATTCACCACTTTAGCCATAAAAACAGAACTGAAGTGGGGCATAGGCAGACGCGGAACGCAGCCGACCTCGTTGAAATGGAGAGAGGGACGAATCAGCTGCCAGGGTTTGAGGCTGTGGTTCTACACAGCTTTGGCTTCCCATACCTGAGGCTACGACCTCTGACGAGATGTACGCAGAGCTGTCCTTCAGCAGCCCAGGCAGCCAGGACAGGGTCATATGTTGGAGACAGTAAAATTTGGCCCACAAGTAGCTAGGGTCACATATCTCATTTTCATTGTGAAGCAACTGAAGATCTGGCCCATAGATTCCAGGCAACCAGCTTCTGGGACTTGTGGCTTGTTGGGTGTGTTACACCACAGACGTGTGAAGGAGGTAGTAGAGCCACACAACATCCTTCACACGTCTGTGATGTAACACACCCAACGAGCTCAGAGTTTCTACTCCCCCGAGTGCTAAAAGGATGGAAAGTGAAGACTCCAAGCATGTGCCTAGTTGCTGGTCAGTTAGTTGAGGCTTTTCAAGGTCTATATTTTCAAGGAACAATAGTCTCAAGTTACAGTGGGGAAGGTCTAGGTTGGATATTAGGAAAAACTATTTCTCTAGGAGGCAGGCAAAGCACTGGGATGGGTTCCCTAGGGAGATGGTGGAATCTCCATCCCTAGAGATTTCTAAGTCTCAGCTTGACAAAGCCCTGGCTGGGATGATTTAGTTGGGGTTGGTCCTGCTTTGGGCAGGGGGCTGGACTTGATGACTTCCTGAGGTCTCTTCCAACCCTGGGATTCTATGATTCCATGATATATGGATTTGTACTTACTGTTCCCTGCACAAGTGGCTTTTGAAGAGTCTAGCACCGAGCGGGAAGAAGGGCCTGGACAGAGAAACAAACCTGCTGCATGTGAGCCTGCCAGACTCAAACCCAAGTACTGCCCGTTTGGGTTCTTCTGGAGCATCCATATTGGCATTTGATGAAGATGAGCTTCATGGTCCCCTTCACATGGCTACAGCCTGGGTTTCCCAGGAACACTGGCTGCACAGGGGAGCAGATATAAGAACATAAAAACATAAGAACGGCCGTACTGGGTCAGACCAAAGGTCCATCTAGCCCAGTATCCTGTCTGCCAACAGTGGCCAGCACCAAGTGCCCCAGAGAGGGTGGACCAAAGACAATGATCAAGCGATTTGTCTCCTGCCATCCTTCTCCAGCCTCTGACAAACAGAGGTCAGGGACACCATTTCTATCCCCTGGCTAATAGCCTTTTATGGACCTAACCTCTATGAAATTATCTAGCTTCTCTTTAAACTCTGTTATAGTCCTAGCCTTCACAGCCTCCTCTGGCAAGGAGTTCCACAGGTTGACTACACGCTGTGTGAAGAACTTTCTTTTATTAGTTTTAAACCTGCTACCCATTAACTTCATTTGGTGTCCTCTAGTTCTTCTATTATAGGAACTAATAAATAACTTTTCTTTGTCAGCCCTCTCCACATGATTTTATAGACCTCTATCATATCCCCCCTCAGTCTCCTCTTTTCTAAACTGAAAAGTCCCAGTCGTTTTAACTTCTCTTCATATGGGACCCGTTCCAAACACCTAATCATTTTAGTGATAACTGTCTTCTTCTCCCTGCCCTCAAGCAGAGTCAGCGGAGGGGGCACAGAATCTTTATGGCTGGCATCACAGTTTCCCAAGGATGGATGGGTCAGATTCAGGATCACCAAAACTTGTTGACCACATCTAGGGCTGCCTTGTGGACAGAAGATCCATTTTGCAAAGAATTTCCAGATTTCAAAATGTGACTTTGTTCCGAATCAGACCGAAACCCCAAAACTTCCAAATTCTCCATGAAATGCCTTTCCAAAAATGTTTAGACTGGATTGAAATGATCTCTTTTGCATTTCACTTTTCAAAAAAGTTGTATTACAATAGCACTTTTAAAGCAAAGTTTAAAAAATTGAAAAAAGTCATTTCAGAATGAAAATCCAGAATGTTTCATTGTCCCAATTGACCATTTGGAGATTGTTAGAACTTGTGAAATTTTTTCTTCCTAACTAAAATTCCGGAAACATTTCAAATGTGCGAAGTGTTACAGTTTCAACAATCTGCCTAATCTGATAGGATATGGTTCCATCAACGTTTCTCTGATCAGCTCCAATGACATCCAGAATCCAACCTTCTTGGGGTGTTGTTCTCTCTGACTTGCCTGTCTGCCTATCTGTCCATTTCTGTGGCTTGGTGTCCAGGAGTCGAATGTTCTCCTTGATGCATTTACACGCACACACATTAGGGGGAGACTGAAACCAAGACAGCCGCCTCTTACAAGACGTATAGAAATCTCTCTGGCCCAATTAACATTTGCTTAATGTGCTTTGTCATGGCTGGTGCTAGGGAACAGGACTATCTCCTCTCCCCAACTCGGGTTACTTGCTTTGTGACTTGCTGCTCCATCCTCATTATCAGTGGTAGTATTCCTGTTCCAGTGGCACCCACCATGTGCCACACTGTCCACTCAGAGGGGAAGGCAGATCCTGCCCCAGAAAGGTCACAAATGAAGCACCAAATTATGAAATACTTACACTGGGGAGCCCAGACTCCACAGCATGTCCCATTGAAGTCAATAGGAACAAGCCAGCCCAACGAAAGCAATAAGCCTTCTGTAAAGCTAGGGGAATACTGATGCTTCAGAGACATCTGCGTTGCCAGGTGGAATCCCATTGCAAGAGCTCTGTGATAGAGAGCGGTGCTGAATTAGTGCCAGGAGATTTCTTCTCTCTTCCTGCAGCCGGGATAGGCTAACGGCTCTTTCCCCATCTTGTTACGGCTGACCTCCTGAGAGCAACTTCATTAAGCTTGTATGTCTTTGACCTTTTCAGTGTTCTACAATGGGATTGGCCGTCCGGGCCGCCTTCAGCCCCGCTTGCAGTCTAATTAGCCTGTGGGGAATGAGGGGAAATGGGCAGCCAATCATAATACAGAATATTGAAAAGGTCAGATCCATGCAGCGTGGCGCCATAATTCACAAAACTTCCGAGGCATTACATTTCTGCACATGGTTATTCTCCTGCCCTGGATGAGGGAACAAAACGCTGTACGCCACTCCAGCCGGGCTAGAAAGAACCTCATGAGCTGGTTCAAAGCCCCTGCTGGCCTGGTTACGCGCACGCCAAGGGCATCTGCGCTTCCCAAGTCTGCGCCACAACCAGCTGGCCTGCCAGGTTTGCCGCAGAGGAAGAGCAGACAAGCTGTGGTACTGCACAAACCGTGAAGGTTTGCCGGGAGCGGGGTAGTGTGAGTTGAATGAAGGGCTCTCGGACGGTGTGGTTCACAGCTGGGCCCTGCAGTGCCTTTCGGGACAGAAGTAGCCAGGTCTGGCCAAAGAGTGTGCGGGGCCCAAGGCAGCATACTCAGCCGTGCAGCTCCCGGCCAGGTGTGCAGGGCTGGGAGCTGGGCAGCGCAGGGCCCTGAATGTGCGGAACCACACGGCCCTGATGCATGAGGCCCAAGGCGACCACCTCGCTCGCCTTGCCCAGAGGCCGGGGATGGCAGTAGCAGTTTTCAGAGTCATTTATCCTCGTGGTGATGAGTGAGAGTCACAGGCCTTGAGGGCTGGCCTGGAGAATTGCCCACATACGAAACTCAGCCCATGGGGTTGTAGACTCCTAGAATGATAAAGACCTGGTAGGCCAGCCAGTTAACTCGTTACTGGATTGTTCCCTGTGGTACGTTCTCCAGGACTTTCCCCAGACAGGCTTTGAAAGTCCCACCAAATAGTTCCCCAGCTTGCTACAGCAAACTGTCAGGAAGTGCTTAGGGAGGGGCTTAGGTTATCGTAGCTGAAGCCCCTTGTATCATCCTACTTAATATTCCTTTTCCTCCATACATTCCTCTGTTTGCAAATCCCAGCAGATTCCCAACTCTCCAGCTACAGCCCTTCCCTCCCAGGCTACCTCTGGGATGCCCCTTCCCCCAAGAAATCTTCCTGTTCCATGCCAGCTGAGGATTTCCACCCCTCACTTGCCCACGTAAAGGACCCTTTGCCATGCCAAAGGAATGCAAAGGCATCATTCCAGTGGCATGGGGCTTTAAGATCTGCAGGACATGTGGGGCAAAGGGCAAGAAAGCAGGACAGACAGACATAGCAGAGAGGAAAGTGCTAACACGGTTTATTTCAACCTGGCAAAACTGTCATGAAAACTTACCAGCTAGGCTGCAAATCAGGCCTTTGCTCTGATGATAATTAATGGGAATATCCCAAAACAAATGATACATCGCTAGGTTTTGTACCCTGCGGGCAAGAATACGCTTGAAATAAGCTTATTTGGCATGGAGGCGAAAGTTTCCCAGCAATGTAACCCTATAGTGATAGAAGTGAAACAAAGGAATAAAAAGGAATGGGGATTGGTACCAGGAGTGGGGAATGGCTCATCCAGTGGGGAAAGAGCCATTAGTCACCCAGAACACTGTTAACTAACAGGGCAACCAATGTAGCCACCCCGGCAGCTGTCGTTAGAGCTGGGTGCTAACTACTCTGCACACTGCTGGCCTAAATCTCTGGCTTCCAGACTGTGGTTAGGTTGGTGTTACTTTTGTCTTCTTCTTCCTTTGGTTAAGCAAGATGTGACATAGTGGGGGGGCTGTCTGCTCTGTAACCCGGTGTCCCCCTGCACTCTGCTGTGTGATTCCCACTGACTCATCACGTGTATTAGCCCAGACACCTGATAACAAGGCTCTGTCCCCAGGGGAGAGACAAAGGGAGGGAGGAGGAGATGAACACCTGGTTTAGAGCAGGGTCTGGGAGCGAGGAGTCTTGGGCTGGAACCATGAAGGAAACAGACTAAGGAGGGGGCTGGAATCTAGGGGCCCAGGGACCCCATCTCAAGGGGGCTGAGGCATCCTGGCCCATACTCCTGTAGACGCATCGCGTCTATGCTGTGCTGTACCCTGGAGAAGCAATAACCCCTCTCTATTCGACTGGCGGGTGGAGTCAACATGTTCTTGCTGCGACGGGGGTGCAGGATCGGGTGAACCCTGACGCGCCGCCACACAAGATACCGATGCCTGATTACCCCATCAGTCCCACCTCACCAGGCCCCAGCTCCCGTTCCGGTTTCTAGCATCTCTGGGTAGGCTTATTTGTGGGAGTGCTTAGCACCGTCTGCCCACCACAGTCGAGGTGGTTGCAAAGTCTGTGCTGTTTATAGCTGCTGGTTAGTCCGGATTTTGTGTGATGTCACAGGAACTGTCTTCAGGGGGACCCCAGAGCCAGTAATTATGTAACCCCGCTGGCAAATGCTGGGTACATTATTGCTTTTGGCTTCCATGTGTTTCTACAGCTCTAATGAAGAGCTGTACACAGAGCATTGGCATTCCTCCATAGCCAGCCTAGGAAGGGAGTACAGCAAAGCGGAGGCAGCATGTTATTCCACGTTCAGAGGAGCTTTCCCACCTGATGACTTCAGCAAAGGCAGAGTGGCATGCGCATGAGACTGGCCACTATCCTAGCTCTGCCTCGTATTGGTGCGTGGCACGGGCGAGTTACTTCCCTCCTTTTTCTCTCAGTTGCCTGCCTGTAAAAGGGGAGAAAGCACCAACACCCGCGAGGTGGTGGGAGCTGAGCTCATTGTATTTGTTAAGCGCTTATGCAATCCTTTGGCAGAAGGAGCTGCAGCAGTTAATCAGAGGAGGATGGCGGGGGGGGGGGGTTCGGAAGGGCTAGACTTTCAGCTCTGCTGCAATTGAAGTCAATGGCCAAGCTCCCATTGGTTTATGTGGGATAGTAGAAATAACCTCACAGGAATTCCTACCCTCCACGCCTCTCCTCTGCTGTAGTCAGGGCTGGCTCGAGCCATTCCTGCGCCCTGGGCAGCGGGCGCGTGATGCATGTGCCCCCAGGCGCATGGCGCATACGTGACCCCGCCCTCCGGCACGCTGCGCACCTTACAGCTGCCATCAAGCGCCCCCCATAGGTTGGCGCCCCGGTCAGCTGCCCGGCTAGCTCCCCACTTAATCCAGCCCTGGCTGTAGTCAGTCACCTGGACAAAGCAGCTACCTTTGTCTGGCCTAGGGAGAAGCTATCTCCTCCTATTGAAATGAGGAACATCGTCCCTGTACATTCCCATCCACTGATTCCAAATTAAAAGGGAACTGATGAGATAAAACCAAAGTGAATCCCTTGGGGGATTTTCTTTCTGTTTGTTTTTATTTTTATTTTTTAGCAGGTGATAATTCCATCACGATGTCTCCTGTGATGCCGTGGTAGCCCTTGGATGAGATTACAACTGCAGCATGGCCCCATGAAGCACATTCATTGCTGCCTAATTGTGCTAAATAAGTTGGGAATGATGAAATTAAAGTGCCATTGATATCAGCGGCCCTGGCACACTCTAGTTACAGGCCTAGGAGGAAAGTGGACAGATGGGGAGATGTTAGGATAATAGGTGTTAAATGAAGACTTTACCCTGTTTGGGATCACAGACAGGCAGGGCTCAATTTCCAAACTTGGCAGCCTCTGCTCGGCTGATGTTCTAATGCTTAGCCACAGAGTTTGACACAAGTTGGTTTCCTAGGGCATGCATCGTAATTCCTGAATTACATTTCTGTCGCCCTCAGAAGCAAGGACACTGGCTTCTCTATCAAAAGTATCCTGAGTCATTGATGCTTTGTAATACTGATGATCTGTATGACGGTAACATGTAGCAGTCCCACCAGGGACCAGGTCCCCATTGTACATGTACATAGTAAGAGACTGTCCCTGCCCCAAAGAGCTTTCAGGTGTGCATGGCAGACAAGAGGCAGGAGAGGAACTAGAGGCACAGAGAAAGTAAGTGACTTGCTCAATGCAACTCAGTAGATTAGTGGCTGGATCAGAACCCAGGTCTCCTGGCCTAGCCCTTGGGCCGTACTTCCTCCCTTAGTCTACTCACTCTCTTGAAATAAAGAGAAGAACCTGAATTCTGGTGGCCACTAGAAACACAGTGTCACTTGGGATCCCTAGGAGCAGGTTCAGCATGCAGCTAGAAAGAGTCTTGACACGACTCTAAACTGGATTTCTGTGTCCCATCAAGAATCTGCTAGTGATGTGACCTATAGACAAAAATATAACATGGACCTAATTGCTTGTCATCTAACCATGGGTGTGTGGACCAGCAGTTTGGAATGGGGCATCACTGTCCATGAGATTTTTCTTGCCCGTACCCTTAATGAGAACTCAAACAGCAACATGGACTCTAGCAGCATTATGCTCATGGTGAGCGAATTTGAAATAGTGCCTCTTTCACTCAGTCTGTGTGCAGAGGCTCTGAGCTGGAAGAGGAATGTGGGACCAGTTTACACAGATTTTACATGGAGTGAGGTAGAGCGAAATGGGTTTGCTGATGTGTCCTGTTAGTAGGCTTATGGAAAATGAACAGCAGGTACAGAGCATCAATTTCATTTCCAGAAAAGTGCCCATCATTTTAGTCATTCACCTAAAGTTTGGGTCTGGTCCAACCATCTGCAATTGGGTAATAGCTCTCCCCTGGCTTCTCAGGCTAGTTTTATAGACCTTGAGTTTTATCAGAAAGCTGGAAACGGATGGTATGCGACCCTGCCACGGCAGCCAGCTGTCTGAGAGAATAGATAGTGGGTTACAAAGTGATGGAAAGTTTCACTTGCGCGTGCCGAGCCAAATCTGTTCCTATAACAATGCTAAGGCACAGTGTCCCCGCTTCCACATGACTCATCAGACTCACACCCAGCGACATGCTCATCAGAAGCTCAGTCACACGCCAGACGAGGGGTGACAAAGCAGGATCCTCTGCTGCAGGCTGCCCTGCACTCTCGGAGAGACTTGCAGAACATCCAAAGTTCTCAGACATATAGATATTAAGGCCAGATGAGACCACTCTGATAATTTAGTCTGACCTCCTGCACAACACAGGCCATAGAACTACGCCCTTCACTGAACCCAATAGCTTGCGATAGGACTTGGACATATGTTTTCCAAAGACAGTCATGCAAAGTCAATGGGAGCTGCAGGGGCTGAGAATCTGGCCAGGTGCTTCAAAGTGGATTTGCCCAAAGTTGCAAAGGAGCAGCAGTTCAACTACAAGAGCGCTCATCGGCACAGACCCGGAACATGGGGAACAATCTGTCAGGCATTGCTTCTGCAGCAGCCTGGGAAACAGCCAACCCGGCACCTCCTGCCAGTGTGCTCTGCTTCCTAGCTGATGAGGATGTAGATGTTAGAAGCATCCATTTGGATTCTGGAAACACAGACGTCACACAAGCCTGATCTCAATTATTTAGCTTGAAATACCTCTAAGTTCCAGCTAACAAATGTATCTTCCAAACAAATATTTAGCACAGCGGGAAACATACTTATAGAGAGTGAATCTAGTTTCCTACCAGGAAAAAAGCAGTGACGATTATCTTTTGTAGAGTTAACTCACCAAAATTGATTTGTGCACCTGAATACTATCCCGTACTTCTGTCCATCAACCAGAGGATGGATCTGATTCCCCATTGCCCTGCACTGACTGTCATCATTCATACCCACACAAGAGGGGGATAGCAGCATGTCCGGTCCAATGTGTGGCCACTTTGTACATGCCCTAATAAGAATCCCTAGCTCGCGCAGCATGTGTCTCATCATCAGTAGATCTCACAGCACTTCACAACAGAGGTCAATATTTTCATCCCCATTTTACAGATGAGGAAACTGAGGCACAAGGCCGCACATGGGCAAGTGCACAGGGTGCCAGGCAATGGAAAATCCTACCCAATGACTATAAATACCATGAAACCTCTCCAGCATTCCTCATCCCCCCACCCTGGACTTGCTCTTCCACACGTGTTAGCAACACCCCATTTTTCCTAGTGTAGTCGTGGCCGAGGGGACCCTAGCAGAGGAGGTGTTTTTCTTGCTGCGTGGGTCTGACCTGGAAGGCCCTGCGGTGGGATGGGAGTTGAAGGGCTGCTGGGGGTCACAGTCGGGTTGGAGTGGGCTGCCAGATGAGTAGGTGGAGCAGGGCCTATCAAAGAAAAGCCATGCAAGGCTGCAATAGATTACACCAAGGGCTCTCAGCCTTCAGGCTGCAAATGGGATTCAGAGGGTGGCAACCACCTTCCCTCTCTTTGTGGCTAAATGGGACTGGGTCCCTTGTAACAGTGTGACGGTACGGACAAAGCTCCAGCCCTGCTGAGAGACTGGAGCAGCCACCAATGCTCCGGAGAGGCCGGGCAGCAGGTGTGAAGTTCCCATCCTCCATGAATGGTCCTCAGATCTCTCTGGGACATGGGGGACCAGGAGAGTGACCATCATGTGGAGTATCTGGAGATGGAAATGGTTCCCCTTTCAGCCCCACCAGCTTCCAGCTCATCCTCTTGAACAGCTCAGATATGGCTGCTTTGGGGTACACACCCTCTCATTCCATCCCCTCATTTCAGATGGTCCATTCCCCCTTCTCCCTGCTCCTTTCCTATGTAGGGTTGCCAGGTGTCCAGTTTTTTCACCTCCTGTCCGGTAAAAAAAATCAGAAAATACCAGACACCTAAAATGTCCGGTATTTTCTGATTTTTTCCCAGCCAGGAGGCAAAAATCCCGGATGCTTACCTGGTTCCGCAGGGGAGCTGTTTGGCCCAGAGCAGGAAAACAAGATGGTGGACGGCCGCCGGCAGCCTGCTAGGGTTGCCAGGTGTCTGGTATTCTACCAGACAGTATTTGCGCTCTTTGTCCGGTAAAAAAAATCTGAGAATACCGGACATGCGCACCGGACGGAAGCCTGGTGTGGGCGGGGGGAGCGGGTGGAAGGCGGACCCACGATCGGTGCTAGGAGCCTGTGATTGCACAGAAGCCTGGCAGAGGCAAGGGGAGTGGTTGGGCGTCCCAGCCACTCCCCCTACCCCTCCCCGCTTCGGATGCGCCCAGAGCGGCGATCGCGGCGATCGCGGCCCCACCTCCCAGTTGAGACTCCCAGGCTGGGAGGCGGGGCCGCGATCGGCGCTGAAAGCCTGGGAGTCCCAGCTGGGAGGCAGGGCTGCGATCACCGGTCTGGGCCCGTCAGAAGGGGCGGGGGGAGTGGCTGGGAGAGGCGTTCCTTTTTTTTTTTTTTTTTCGCTTGACCAAAATACCACGAGTCCGGTATTTTTAGGGGGACCATCTGGCAACCCTAGTTAGGGCCAAAAAGCCTCAAAAGCATTTCTTAAAGCTTTTTTAGCTTAATAACTCTCGGGGTCCTTTTTTTTTTCCTCTCAACAACTTTGGTCTCCCCCTTTTCTTTCAGTGCGGGGGGGTTGGTTTTTTTGGTTAAACCATCTGGCAACCCTATTCCAATGTGTGGGGGCCAAGTTCATCTGTTCATGCTTTTGCCGTATCTTCTCCCCACCGCTGCTTTGGCTCAGCGACTGGCTTCTGGGGAATGAGCACTGCAAGGGGAGAGGACACCGAGCAATGGCAGGGGCTTGGGGAAACCAACAGGACCTGACCAGCAATCACAGTACGCCCCGGAGCCTGGATCCGTTCTCGCCTTCCCCTGGAGTGGCACCAACACGATGATTTCAGTGACAGTAACACCAAGAGGCCCCGTTGTGCTAGGTGGTGGCCACACTCTTAGCCAGGGAGGGTCCTGACTCAGAGGGCTCTTAACTGATATGGGAGGAAACCGAGCCTCTGAGCAGTGAAGTGACTTGCTGGATGTCTCACAAAACAGGCCAGGGCTCCAGGTGGCCAGATAAATGCGCTGGACACTGGACGCCTCGTTTACATTATTTCCAAGGAATGAACCTTGGGGGTCCCTCTTCCTGCCAGGCACTTGGATTGTCAACCTGCCTCCCAGCCCCTGCCATGCGGAACCTCCTGGACTGCGTGCCAGGCACACGTAGGGACAGCTCTGCGCTAGGGCAGTTCGCTGCCCATGGGCATCAGGGTGAGGTACCACTGCCACGGTCCAAGGGAAACGCAAAGCAAATCATCATTCGGCCGCTGTGCAGCGGGGGTGGGGAAGAGTAGGAAGCAGAAATAGGCAGGGAGAGCGAAGGAAGCAGAAGGTGCAGAGCGCACTGGGGCCAGACTGGGTTCCAACGAATGGGACTGTGGCTGCAGGGAGAAAATCTCTTGTATTTGCTTTAACCATGTGCCCCTCCAGCATTGCCCTGTGCAGTGGCCTGGGAGGTGCCATGAACTAGTGTGAACCAGGTCTCGGAGCACTGCAGGGGAACTCGCCCTTGCAATGCCGGGCCCCTCTGAGCCCTGATTTGCTCTTCCTTGCCCCGTGCGTAGCAAGCGCCTTGTGTCTCTGCCTCCCCTCCTTGTCACTGACCCCTCGTCCTACCAGGGAATCCATGGAGCCCTTCACCCTGAGCTGAAGCTGCCGCACGTGTCTGTCTCCAGCGGCTGCTTCTCTAAACGTCCAGGTGATTTGGTGCCTACAGCCCACTAAAGCCCCAACCCTACGGGAGGCCTTGAAAGAAGTCTCAGCCTCCAGCCCTTCCGTCGCGTCCCTGGCTGGCAAGTCTCACTAACCAATGAACCTGGGCTCTGTGATAGACTGGTAACATCTCCTGTTAACCCCTTCAGTGCCTCTGTTGCCCCTGGCCCCGCTCCAAGGCCGGCCTTGCTTCGGCATTACGCCCCATGGAGCTTTCTCCCAGATGGGAATGGGGAGCTGGTGCACCCAGCCCCGTTCCTAGAGGGCAGCCGCCAGCATCCCAGTCAGCACTAATTAGCCCTCTCATCTGCTGTGTCAGCAGGGAGTGGCGACAAGTGTCCCAGCGCAGCTGCAGCAGCCCTACAATTAATCAAGCTGTCCCATAATGGAGAGGCTCTCTTCCCTGAGGTCCTGCAGCCAGCCACACCCGCCATCTGCCTCTGCTGCGGCCTCCTCTGCCTCTCAGCACACCCGCCTGCTCCTTGCTGCCCTGCTCTGTTCTCAGCAGGCGTCCCGCGGCTGCTCACGGGGCTGCCTGTTTGTGGCGCGTGGGCAGTAGCTGGGGGAGATGAATGGCAGTGGGGGCAGGATGCTCAGAAGGCCCATTCCCAAGTGCAGGCCCACATACGCAGCACCCCAGTGAGGATGACTGAGCATCAGCCCAGGCCCAGCAAGCCCTGACAGCTAGTGCCTCTGCCGAGAGCCCAGCCTCTCTCTAGCCCCGTGGTGCCCGCGTGCAGCAGTGCCCGGGTGCCAGCCGCAGTGCACGGCCTCCCCTGGGGTGACGGATCTCTGTTAAGGGAAAAGGCCACACAAGCCAAGTGAGGCTGGTAGTTGAGTCCTGAAGCACGTCCGTGTGTTAAGACGCAGGGTGGGATGGCGACATGTAAGCCACTGCCTAACAGGATAACAACCTACAGCTGAAGGCAAGGGAGCCCCTGGTTCATCAGGTCTGGGCGCCTGTCTCACAGGGCAGGAACCCAGCTAGCACTCCCATGCCAAACCCACAGCTGAAATGGCAGCAAGGTATGACAGCCCACAGGAGACTAGCCTGTTGTGTGCCACAGGCAGAGAGTAGGGGAGGGGCAGAGAGAGGCCCCTGCAACAGCAGAAAAGTGTTCAAGAGTGATAGACCCAGATAGCCCTGGCCAGGATCCACACTCCTTGCTGCAGAGGAAGGCAAAGAAATCCCTCAAAGCCAGTCTGACCAGGGCAAAGTCCTTCCTGACCTCACACAGAGCCATCAGTTGGTCCCAGCTCCACACCAAGAGGGCTGGGTGGTGGAGGGGGGGATGGGACAGACTAAGACTAAGCTAGGGGGAGAGATAGATACTCTGGAGGGCAGGGATAGGGTCCAGAGTGACCTGGACAAATTGGAGGATTGGGCCAAAAGAAATCTGATGAGATTCAATAAGGACAAGTGCAGAGTCCTGCACTTGGGACGGAAGAATCCCAAGCATTGTTACAGGCTGGGGACAGACTGGCTAAGTAGCAGTTTGGCAGAAAAGGACCCAGGGATGACAGTGGGTGAGAATCTGAATATGACTCAACAGGGCATCCTTGTAGCCAAGAAGGCTAATAACATATTAGGGTGCATTAGGAAGAGCACTGCCAGCAGATCTAAATGATTCTGCCCCTTTATTTCGCACTGGTGAGGCCACATCTGGAGTATTGCGTCCAATTCTGGGCCCCCATTATAGAAAGGATATACAGGCAGTCCCCGGGTTACGTACAAGATAGGGACTGTAGGTTTGTTCTTAAGTTGAATTTGTATGTAAGTCGGAACTGGTACATATTGTAGGGGAAACTCTAGCCAAACATTTCTCCAGAGCTCAGTTTATTCTCCCACACCTCACTTCTCTCAGTCCTTTATTCTCAAGCTGAGGTGTCTGCTGAGAAAAGCCGCTCCGCGTCTCCCTGGTCTGCTGGGGGGGAGCAGCTAGTGTGGGGTTGCCTCACCCCGTTTGTAAGTAGGGATCCGATGTAAGTCGGATCCATGTAACCCGGGGACTGCCTGTAAATGCATTGGAGAGGGTCCAGCAGAGGGCAACAAGGATGATGAGGGGTCTGGAGCACATGGCTTACGAGGAGAGGCTGAGGAATTTGAGCTTATGTAGCCTACAGAAGAGAAGCGTGAGGAGGGATTTGATAGCAGCCTTCAACTTCCTGAAGGGGTGTTCCAAAGGGGATGGAGAGGGTCTGTTCTCCGTGGTGATGGATGGCAGAACAAGGAGCAATGTCTCAAGTTGCAGTGGGGGAGGTCTAGGTTGGATATTAGAAAATACTGCTTCCCTATGAGGTTGATGAAGCACTGGGATGGGTTCCCTAGGGAGGGGGTGGAATCTCCATCCCTAGAGGTTTTTAAGTCCCGGCTTGACAAAGCCCTGGCTGGGTTGATTAAGCTGGGGTTGGTCCTGCTTTGGTCAGGGGGCTGGACTCGATGACTCCTGAGGTCTCTTCCTGCCCAAGGATCCTAGGATTCTATTCTATGATTGCCCCTTAGGGGAGTACAGGACAGCTGATGCTCAGCTCTGTGGGGGGGGGGGGGGCGGACGTATGGCCACATTCATGCTCTAATCCCCACCTCTCCTCAGCTGGGGAGGGACCTGTGCCCAGGCTTGTTGCATCTTTTTTCCAGCACTCAGCGCTAGTGCCAGCTAATCCTGAGTCCAGGAATATTTTCGTGCTGTTGTCAGCGTCGCCTTTGGGCTATGCCATTGCCGTCTAGAAATTCTGCTGAACAGTGACTGAGGTTTAAACAAACACAGGCACTCTCATGTGGCAGTGCTGGAGAGAGAGCGTGCCCTGCTGCAGCGTCACACGAGCTGCCACAGCTCTGCCTTGATGCCTTCTTGTCTGTATTGACTAGGACATCGTTGGGACTGTGGCTGACGGTCTGTAAAGCTGTGATGGAATTCTCTAAAAGCAAAATAAATTAAGAAGAGCATCTCACTTGGATCTGGATCAAGGTTTCATGCCAAATAGGTTCTCCATCGAGCACCGTCTCTGGCCTGGGCTCTGGTGCATCTGCCCCGTGTGTGGGTTGATGACTCTAGTAGCATGTAACTTCCTGATGTTGTGCTAGATGCATGGGGAGGAAGCTTCTCCAGGTTATGAGGGACAGTATGTCCAAGAGCAAAGCCCCCACTCGTCAGTGCAGACATTCCCCAGTGAGTGTTCTCCCTCTCTACAGCACAGCACAAGCCCAGAGGGGATAGCGGATGGGTCCTTCACAACCTAAAGTGCTCCCGCCCCCAGGAGACCAATTGCTCTGTATCTCTAAAGCCCCAAATGAGGCCAGGGCATGCTGGGTGCTATTTCTCTTGGAATCCAGTTCCAACCACACTACAACCCAGAATGAGCATGCTCCACTGCCCGACCTAGCATGCTAGCTCCACCCCTACTGCCCAAACTAGTATGCTGGCTCCACCCCTACTGCCCAGCCTACCATGTTAGCTCCACCCCTACTGCCCAAACTAGCATGCTGGCTCCACCCCTACTGCCCAGCCTGCCATCCTAGCTCCACCCCTACTGCGCAAACTAGCATGCTGGCTCCACCCCTACTGCCTGGCCTGCCATACTAGCTCCACCCCTACTGCCCAAACTAGCATGCTAGCTCCACCCCTACTGCCCAAACTAGCATGCTGGCTCCACCCCTACCTCCCGACCTACATGCTGGCTCCGCCCCCACTGGCCAGGTGGGCTCGGTGCTGCTGAGCATGCTGTCTGTCCGCCCAGCATGCTCCCTCTCTCCATGCAGCCCCACCTGGCGTGCGTGGGCACTGTGCGGCGGTGGCTGTTAATCTGGGCATGCTTCACTTCCTCGCCCCCCAGCCCGTCACCGGAGAAACGTGCTATTCCTCACAGGGTGGACATTTCCTCTCTACCACAGCGCCGAGATCCTTGTATCATTCGCCTTTTAAAACGATAATTCCCCATTAAACAGAATTATTTAGCTTAATAGGAGTAGACAGATCAGGCAAGGCAGTAATGTACTCCAGTTCCCAAATGTTTAGTTTCTTTTGGCTAAACTTGCCTGTAAAAGGTCTTTTTCTCCTCCGTGGACGAGAATAACAGCTTTGACCTTGAAGGGAGGAAAGAGGAGGGTTTTTTTACTGTTTTTCTTCCAAAATATTCAAGTGAGAGGGATTTTTGCTTAAACAATTTATGCCCTGTGGATAGATTTATTCCGTTCAGCTGCCAGGCACAAGAAAGCCCTTATTCCCCAGGGCATTTTTTAAAAACCAGTAAATCCTCCACATTAAATCTGCTCACAAACATGAGGTACCAATCACACAGGCTAGAGTCAGCTACGGCAGTGCCAGGTGTCAAGTTTCTCCCATACAGCTGCCCCAACCGCAGAGCCTGCTACGCCACTGCTAGGCCTTAGGTAGGCTCAAGACTAGATGCAGCTCTGCCAGTAAGCCTGGACCTGGAGCCGCACCACTGTTAATCCACCTGAGCCCTCCTGATGCCCTGATAATCAGCTCATTGTTCCTGATTGCTAACTCCTGCCCCCGTAACCACCGCCAATAACTAGCCAGCCAATCTTGCTAGTGCACATGTCTGGACTGTCGGCGCCCTGCTATACTTCTCTTCCGCGGACACAGCACAGTCCAGCAGGTTCTGCTCCCAGCTCTGCCACTGACTGGCTCAGTGACATTAGACAAGACTTTTCGGTGCCTCAGTTTCCCCACCCACTCTAAGGTTTTGGGGGCAGTGACTGTCTCTCATTACAGCGTGCGTCAGCCACTAGGGCCTCAGTTTCCATGGGATCCAGCATAATACAAACACTCGTCACTCATTTCTTTCTAATCCATGATGTCCATTAGAATATCCCTGATCCCGTGTGCTCGTCCCATTTGCTGTCTGAGCCATATTTGACCCTATGCTATACCTTCCAGGATGGGCAGCTAGTTGGCTTTGCCCCACTAGTGCCTTTTGTTTCCTTGCTGCTTAGCTTTTTTGTCTCCTCTTCACTCTGATGGTTGCCAGCGTATGACTTCTGCTCCCACACCTCTGAACTCTGTATATGGTTAAATCCAATAGACTCCCTGCTGCAGAGTCAAGTGTCTCTCCTGCCCTTAGGGAAGTGCAGTGTTTCACCAGTGGCCTGAACAAATACAGGTTGAAGCCCTCTAGACCAGGACTGTCTGATGGACCACGGATGTTCCTGGACCGGAGAGCCCCAGCATCCGGGAGTCCAGTGGCGGGGAACTCTGCCGGGATTGGGAGCCCTGCCAGGCTAGCAGTAGAGGGGGCCAGTGACAGAGAGCCCAGAGGAGCTGGCATCTGGCAGCGGTGCTAGGCCAGTGGCAACGCTTGGGACTGGTCGGGTCCTGAGAGTGCCAGACAAGGGAGGTCCAACCTGTACCGCACCTTTGCAACAGAGATGCCAAGCAGAGTTTTCTCAGATCATGTCCTCCTGAGGTCTCTTCCAGCTCTACAATTCTCTCTCCACATGCATGATTCTGTCTCTGCACCACCCTGCAGTCACTATGGCTGATTATTGAACAGCTTGATACAACGTTTGTCCTCAGTTTTCTCTCACCCTCTTTGGTCATGAAATAGGGCTGGGGAGCTAACAAAACCAGGGTTTGTCACACCATTTCTGGTATTCTTGGCATCTGGCTGGCTTGGAAGTATTATAGTTCATAAAGTATTTCAACATTTCTGCATCTGGACGGAACCAGGAGCAGGAGGGGAGTGAAAAGGAAATGTACAGGAAGCTATGTACAGCTTTTCTGGACTTCATCAAAGTGTTAGGTTTAAGGTTTGTGTCTCCTGCTTTCATAGACGTTAAGCAATGAAAGACCACAATGATCACTTTGTCTGCATGACACAGGCCAGAGAGCTGCACCCAGTGGACCCTGTGGCAAGCCTACAACTTCTAGTGGGAACTAGAACATACTTTAGAAAAAACACCCAATTTTCCTTGAAATGGTTTGCTCATCTCCAGCCATAGCACCCATGTTCCACCTGCATGCTGCTGTGCCTAAATTGTCTGAAAGTGTTTGACCCAGGAATAAAACGTCTACTGTGCCCACCTCGTTAATAGATGTCTAGCAATAACTTCTTGTATTCCAATAGAATCTTTCAGCCTAAAGGATCCCAGTGTTGTACCATAGCGTCCAACCAGTTCTGAAGCGGGGGGCTACTGCTATAGCGGACTAGCCGCATTCAGTCGGCCAAATAGCCACATTGTTCAAGCCAACTAGCCACACTCAACCGGCCAACTAGCCACATGTGGCTAGTGCCTAGCGTGTTGGACACCACAGGGTATAGGAATGATTGCTGCCACCCCAGAAATGGGGTTATCGGCACCTCTCAAGTGGAAGGTGGGATCTCACAGCCCCCCCTACCCCCACCTCATGACAGTCTGGGACAGGAATTAGAACTAGATAGAATGGAAGACTTTTCATTCATTCCCAAGTTTTACTTTGAATCTGAGGTTTGAACAAACCCCCAAGTCAGAGAACACAGTCACAGCTGACAAGCTTCGCCTCGGTTATGTCTGAATTCTTGCAAAGCTTCTAGTTTCTATTGTTTTGAACCATAAGTTGGCCCCCGTTTGCTCAAAACTGGTTCCAGATTTGTGCAAACCTCTCAACACGCTTATTGTTGTGTGTATTACAGTAGCACCTAGAGGCCCAACAGCCTGTTGTGATAAATGGGCCTAAAAATTTACCTCAATTGTGAGTTCAACTGTAAAAAGCCAGTGTGAGTCCATACGTTGTTAAAAGAACTTATGAGAACACATTAGAGGAAAAGCTACAAAAGGAAGTCTGAAGTAGTCCAAACAAAAAGGTCTCCTGATATAACTCAAGGACTGTGTGAAGTTCAAGCTTAAGAACTTGGACAAGACCAGTGAACCAAACTGGGGTGTTGGAAACTAAGCCTCATTGGTGAATAAAATAATGAGAGGATGTTATTCCACCCGCCTCTCCCTTTGTGGGTCCTTAAAGAAAGGGATTTGTGGGAGAAGCTTCACTGTCATGGCTACCATCTCCACTGTCTCCCAGGAGTCTGGACCTTTATCATTTTTACCTGGAGAGAAATGATAACCTGACCAGGAAACATCACCGCCTCTACCAGCTCCAGCTGAATCCCAGACACTGCTTGGGGTGCCATGGAATCAGACTTTAACAATTGCAGCCCATCTTAACTAACATCTTCTTTTTTCCCCAAGGCACGGTCATTGCCACCCGGGTAATACCCGGGTACCACCCAGGACCTTTTCCCTCAGAAGATTCTCGCCAGCTAAAAGGGAAAGGGAACCAAATGAAAGCCTTGCTTAATTCTTTGTATTTCAAATACTTTGACAGTTTTTTCCTTCTTTTCTGAATCTTTAATAAAAGGTTAAAAGGACTTTTAGGATTGTGTTTGCCATGGGACTAGCCCATATATTCCACTAGCCATCGTGACAGGCACTGTGGCGATGGAGCGATTTGCCTACAGTCCCACCACTGGGCAGTGACAGAGCAAGAAATGAAACCCCGATCTCTGGACTCTCTACCAGTGCCCCATCCACTACCCCACACTGCCTTCTGGGCTTTAGGGTCAAGTTTTTGATGGTGGTGAAGCCAGGGGTGTTTTGAGTGGTTGGCCGGTTACTCCAGGAAAGGTTCACACTGCTCGCAGTGACTAATCCTATAGCCAGGGCTGCTGGTTCAGTACTGAACAGCGCCACCTACTGGATGTGTGGTAGTGAGCTTGGCCTGCTGCAAGAGCCCTTTGCGATGTGTAGCACGTTTGCACTACTTGGGATGTAAATGTTCACCATCACCAGAGGCAAACACACCCTGACGCTGGACCAATGGAGATGTGCACTGTGAGACGAGGGCAACTGTTGGGAATAGTAAACCCGCCACTGCAGAGAGAGAGGAATGGTCAAAGAACTGAGCAGGTGGGAGAGCGCCAGGCACTCACAAATGCTAGTCCTTGCTCTGACGCCGGCTCCTTCTGTGACTTTGTGCAAATCCCACATCCGCCTCTCTGTTTCAGTTTAGAGGCAATTATGACCCCTAGCCACTCACAAGGGTGTCACAAGGGTTACTCGGTTAATGTGTGGACAGGACTTTGAAGAGGGAAAGTGCTGCATTAGTGTGGATTATTATTTTTTTGCATCTTCCTCCCAAACATGCTGTCCCCCTCTCAGAAATGTACCTCCCGCCTGGAGGTTCCCTTCCCCATCGTTAGACATTGTCCTTTCCGTCCAGGTCTTGAAATGCCTCAAAGTGGGCGAGTCTCATTATCCCAGGTTTGCACAAGGCACCGCAGTCAAAGGTCTTACCCACGACGGGTGAGCAACCAGCCCTCCCCAGAGACAGGATCAGAACCCAGCGTCTCACTCTGCAGCTCCTGCACCCTGCGCCCGCCTACGGCTGCTTGGAGAGCGGGAGTCACCCGGGCACCTTTCGACGATGTGAATGGGTCTCCTAATAGGAGCTTCCCCCACTGCCCTTCCTTCCAATACTTCCCTAGGGGCCTGCTACAGAGACACAGAACATGGAAACAGCCTCCTGGCATCAGGTCACCCTCTTCGTTCTCCTCGAGACTGTTCCCTGTGAAGCTTTGTCCAGTGGAGTTAGAAAAGATGTGCAGAGGGGCTTCTGCTTCTTCCCATGGGCGGCTCTTCCCCAGCCTAATAGATTCCTCTGTTCACATCTTTCACCCCGAGGAAGCCTGTTCTACTTGTGCTGCATATAAACATGGTTTAAATATCCTCTGAGCAGGAGAGGCCAGTAATCAGGGAGCCCTTTGCAGGCAAAGTAAAAAAGAAATGGTAAAGACGAACTTGGTTGCAGTTGGGCTTCGGACTGCAGCCGTTGGATCCATATTTCCAACCACCACATCAAGGGAGACCCTTCGGGGTGGTTGGATTCAGGGCCTTCACAGAGCATGGCACGGCCCAGCTAGATTGCTCGGTGGTGTTTGGCACCACTGCCCATGGGAAACTGTTGATCCGGCTGTAAATCCGGGGCTTGACTGTACCATTAAGAACATGGGTGGAGGAGATGTGGAGCAGAGCCACCTTATCCCAGTGGCAGCTCTAGGAGGGGCCGTACCAACTCCTCCAACAAAGCCTGGGGTGGATATGCAGGCTGCACCATCCTTCTGGGAGGTGCTGGGCACTCTCCTGTCTGCATAGAGACCAGGCATGTCCTCAGCCCCTCTGGGGTCCCCTGCTTAGGATTGCAAGGAGGGAGCATTCTCCTTTGTGCAGGGATTGAGCCAGTTCCTGGGTGAGGACACAAACAGAGCTAGGCTCCCTGCTTCCCACCTCCAAATGGTCTATTCCAGATTAGACCAGGCTAGATCTGAAACAGCCAGTAGCAATGGTTTCCGGTGCCCTCTGGGCATGTATTTACCGTGAATACTCGGATGGCAAGAGTTAATGAAGCAGCAAACCATTGTTTTTAATGATTGAATTGAAGGTGTTCCTGGCAGGAGCTGGGGGTCCCATGCAACCCCAGCTGCCACAGCTCCTGTTTTAGCACCTCACTGAGTGTGATGTTACAAACACAGCCAAGACAGAGGTGTTTATTATGCCCTGCCTTTTAGACGTGTGCCTGCAACTCCAGGGGTATGGATTTCACACCAGAGCTAAGCCATTAGGGGACTCCCAGCTCTCTCCTAGTGTCAGTGGGGCACGGCTGGACGTCAAGCCAATTAGCAAAAATGCACTGGAAAGAGGATTTCTTGGCAAGGGAAATGGATTGCAGGTGGATTTTGGGGCCCTTTTCAGCATCATTTTCTCCAGTTTTCTAGCTCATGTTTCCCCCCATGCATCTGAAGAGATTTAAACCCCAGATTTCCCTAATTCTAGCCAAAATCTGAGCCTCTGAACCGAGGGAGTGGAACTGGAGTGACTGTCCAGCAGAACCACCATTTTCCTGGTTTTAGTGCTCTCGATCTTCTTTTGCATGACTTGACTCCTCCCTTTGGCAGAGGGTCACTCTTTCGGCGCTGTCCTGTTTTGCAGGGCAGCATGTCCAGACCCAGATGAGTTGCCACAGACACCGCAGCGCCGTGAGCAGGATTTCATGACCCCCTCGCTCAGCCGGGGCAGTCCCGTCATTCCGGCGTGAGGCTTCGAGGTCAGAGCCATCGTCTTCTTCCTCCGCTTGGGAGGTTGCCTGAGGCTGCGTGGCAAGGCCGCCCGGTCAGTCGAGACGGTAGGTACCCACTGTTTCTCATTTTTTCTCCTCTTCCTGTAGGGTTTCCTGTGCTGCAATGGGAAGGAATAGCCAGACCCCTGGGCATCCCTATGCTTTCCCTATGAGGAATGAAAGCTCCCAAGCCTGGCTCTGCTCCTGCCCGAACGTGGGGGTTTCCCCTGTCCACCTGGTGCTTCAGCCGGGCTTGGGGAGTACAGGCGGGGCTAGCCCTGCTGCACTCACCTGGCGCCCTGCCAGGGACGGAGCTGGCGGTGGGTACGCAGAGGGGAACGTGAGCGGGTGTGCTGCTCTGGCTAGGAGCCAGCGGGCGGGGGCACTCTGCTGCAGGCAGAGGCACGGCGGGACTCAGCCCAGCTCCTGGGCTCTCCTGCAGCCGGCAGCCAGACAGGTTAAAGGGGCCGGCTTGGGGTGAACTTCCCACTGGGCTGAGACAGCCCCAGCCCCGAGCCCTCCCCCGGTGCCATTTACGGAGGGTGGGGGATGAAGCTCCCCTCCCCCTGAGAATTATAACAGGACTTTGGTCAATCTAGAGCCACATGGTGATTAGAGGCCTACTTAGTTCCCTTTGCATGGGCCTCCACCACACTGCTTGGGAAACTCCCTCCGGCCTGCTCACCTGGCCCCATTCTTGTCTAGGGAAGCTCAGGCGGCTTATGGGGCCTTGGACGATCATGTAGCAAGAGAGGCTCAGACACTCCAAGCTGCCATACTCAACTGCTTGGGCCGGGAGCAGACTTTAGCCCCTTATTAGCTTGGTTCTTCTGGCTGGAGGCTGTTAATCTCGGAACATCCAGACTGTCAGCAAGTTACACCACAGGGTTGGAGGTGGGCTCCCCTGCTACACTTACCTCTAGTAGATATGCCCTTTGAGAGCATAAGGGTCTACCCTGTGGGCTTCTAAGGGTGCGTCTACACTGCACCTGTAACTCAAAGTAGCTTATTTCGTAATTTGACGCAGTCTACACAGCACCAAATTTCAAAATAACCCACTATTCCTAAACATCCCTTACTCCTCCTGGAACAAGGTTTACAGGGACATCGGACTAGCAAGTCTGTTCCATTTCGAAATAACAGGCGCACTCACAAGATGCAGAATAGCTATTTCAGGGTGCCTCTTGTATCTCGAAATAGCGCTGCCGTGTAGGCTCCTGTCCCAAACCGCTCCCCCACCAGCCCTTCGGTGGAAGCCGGAAGAGCTGGGGGAAGACAGAAGGCCCTGGTGGCTGGAGGATCCGGGGGAGGTGAGAGGAGGCCCCATTGGCATGGGGAGGGAGAGAAAGTCCCGCCGGATGGGACTCCCCCACCCTAAGCCCCTCCTCCCCCTGCAATCCTCCCACTCACACCCCTCCACTGCACCAGCCTCCATCCCTGAAGGACTCAGCCAACGCTGGGTAAGTCTTCTCATACTGCTATGTAAATCCATGACCTGCCCAGCCCTTGAATGCTGTATCCCCATCTCAAAAGGGTCTAGTAGAACTGGAAAAGGCACAGTGAAGGCAACAAAAATGATGAGGGGTATCGAACCGCTTCTGTATGAAGAGAGATCAAAAACATCAGGACAGTATATTTGAGAAAAGAGAGAACTTCAGGCTGGGGGAGTTGATAGAGGTCTATAAAATCAAGACTGGTGGGGAGAAGTAAATAAGGGTATGTCTACACTACAGCACTAATTTGAACTAACTTAATTCGAATTAGTTAATTCAAACTAAGCTAATTCGAACTAGTGAATCTAGACCTAAAAACTAGTTCGAATTAGCATTCTGCTAATTCGAACTAGCATGTCCACATTGAGTGGACCCTGAACCGAGGTTAAGGCTGGCCGGAAGCAGTGCCGGCAGGGCATCAGATTAGAACTTAGAGCATGGAGCTGCTGTCTCAGGCTAGCCGAGGGCTGTGCTTAAAGGGACCTGACCCCCACCCTGGACAGACAGTTCTCAGGGGTTCCCCACTTGCAAGGAGTCCTGGCCTGGAGTGCCCTGAGTGCCCACACTTGGCACATCACAGCACTCGGCCATCAGCCCGGCTGCACTTGCCGCAAGCTGCCATCCGGGGGTGGGGGATCAATCAGGGGGCTGCAGGAGAGCTTCCAGCCCGAGGAGCCACCCCAGTCCTCCCCATCGGGGGCTCGTACCCCATTCCTCCCTCATCTCCTTCCACTTACTCCTCCCTAGCCCCCCTTCCTGATGTACAAAATAAAGGACACATATGTTCAAAAATAGAAACTCTCTTTATTGAACAAAACTCGGGGAGACTGGGAAAAGGAGGTGGGAGAGGGTACGGCAACTAAAATGATCAGGGTTTGGAAGAGGTGCCATATGAAGAGAGGCTAAAGAGACTGGGACTTTTCAGCTTAGAAAAGAGGAGACTGAGGGGGGATATGATAGAGGTCTATAAAAGCACAAGTGGTGTGGAGAGGGTGCATAAAGAAAAGTTCTTCATTAGTTCCCATAATAGAAGGACTAGAGGACACCAAATGAAATGAATGGGTAGCAGGCTTCAAACTAATAACAGAAAGTTCTTCTTCACAAAGCAAATAGTCAACCTGTGGAACTCCTTGCTGCAGGAGGCTGTGAAGGCTAGAACTAGAACAGAGTTTAAAGAGAAGTGAGATCAAGTCATGGAGGTTGGGTCCATGGAGTGCTATTAGCCAGGGGGTAGAAATGGTGTCCGTGGCCTCTGTTTGTGGAAGGCTGGAGATGGATGGCACGAGACAAATGGTTTGGTCATTGTCTTCAGACCATCGCCTCCAGGGTCCATAGTATTGGCCACTGTTGGCAGACAGGCTACTGAGCTAGATGGACCTTTGGTCTGACCCAGTACGGCCATTCTAAGCTCAGGGCTTAGGATCGGGGATCTCACTGGACCACCCTGATTTTCATGCACACCTGCTCCTGGGTGGCCAGGCTGGCAGCTCTCCTGCCCTAGACGGCCACTTTCCTGTGCCTAGTGCGGAGGTCGTGGATGAGGTCCACGATCTCCACACTAGACCAGGCAGGCGCCCGCCTCTTGCAGACCTGGGCAGGCTCCCGAGAGCCGCTAGCCTGGTCCTGGGGAGAGGCGGAGGGCTGGGTGGCAGCGGGTGGCTGGCTCGAGCCGTGCCAGGTGCAGGGTCTGCTGGCTGGGTGCTGGAAGGCTTGCACCTGGCACGGGCACCGTAGCCAGCCCATGCCCCTTTAAGGGCTCCGGGGCCGGGAGGGGGGCAGACGAGTTTCCCTGGTGGTGCCCAGAGTGGCCACCAGGGCAAGCTGGGGAGGGCTAGCCTCCCACTAGTTCGAATTAAGTGGCTACACAGCCCTTAATTCGAACTAGTTAATTTGAACTAGGCGTTAGTCCTCGTGGAATGAGGTTTACCTAGTTTGAATTAAGCGCTCCAGTAGTTTGAATTAAGTTCGAACTAGCAGTTTGCATGTGTAGCGCCTATCAAAGTTAATTTGAACTAACGTCTGTTAGTTCGAATTAACTTTGTAATGTAGACATACCCTAAGGAAGTGTCATTTACCCCTTCACATAACGCAAGGACCAGCCGATGAAATTAGAAGGTAGCAGGTCTAAATCCAAGTGAAGGAAGTACTTCACACTGTCAACCTGTGGATCTCATTTCTGGGGGACGTGGCGAAGACCAGAAATAGAAATGGGTTCAAAAAGATAAATTTGTGGAGGATGCGTCTGTCAATGGCTGTTAGCTAAGATACTAAGGGACAGTCTTATGCTCTGGGTGCCCCATAACCACTGACTGACAGAAGGTGGGGTCGGGGTCCCTCGATAACTGCCCTGTTGTGTTAATTCCCTGTGAAGTACCTGGTGCAGGACACTGTCAGAAGACAGAATATTGACTCTCTGGACCTGTGGTTCGACCCAGGATGGCTGTTCTTGTGTTCTTCTGTCCTTCTGGCAAAGGGGGCAGTTACAATGGAAGGAGACCAAGCAGAAAGGGAAAGAAGGCCAATTCCTTAAAAGGCCTCCCTGCGGGGTGCAGGCGAGCTGGGCGTGCTCCGTGAACAGGTTGTAGTGGTGGGAGGGAGTTTTGTCATTAGAAATACAGTGTGGATGGCTGGGAATGTGATGACAGTGAAAACTGTGAGCTTATTTGCCTAGTGGGTGTGAAGGTGCCAGCTCTTCTGAGATATATACTATGGATTGTTTTTAGAGAGATCTCCGTGAGAGCCTGTGGTTGCAGTACGTGCTGTACCCGTGACATAGGGGATTGCAGGCGAGAGCTCCTGGAAGCTAAATTTAGATGAGAAGGCAAAAAGCTTAAATCTGGGTCTTTGATGGCAGCTTTCAGTGATGGGGAGGAGTTCCAGGGCTGGAGACAGCAAAGGAACTGGCAGGGTGTCACCGTGTGCCTGTGTGTGATGGGGTGAGGGGCAGCGGGCGGGCAGCATGCTCTGGGGGTGTGCTGTAAGGAGGAGATACAGCCACGTACCAGGTGGGCTGACTGCCCCGAAGGCTGGCTATGCCAGGGGGTGTGTTCAAGTGAAGGGATATGTAATCTGGCATTTGCCTTGTGCCCGGCACAGGGGTTGCCTTCAGCTAGAGACTTTCCGCAGCCCACAAGTTACATCTGAGCTGGGGGACAGAAACACCAAACAGGACGTGAAGATGAGCCTGTTCCTCAGCATTCCCACAGGACAACGCAGCGACGCCGGGCCGCCAGCACCTCACCAGCCACGGCCTCTGAATGCACTGCCAGGCGCAGAGCTGCTACCACTCTGCCTTGCCTAGACTCTAGCGCTCGAGGCTTCCCACAAGCCCTTGCTGCCAGAAGTTCTCTGTTCCAGGAATCACATTCGGCCCTGACTGAAGTGACTGCCAGGCCTGTCCCAGTCAAAATGGCACCTGCTCATGCGGGGCTGTGGCCCCGAGAGGAGTTGGCCAGTCTTGTTCCCACCCTGAGGAGTGCAGATAGTCGGGAGGCCATGTGCCTCCTTCACGCTTCGCCACCAAACCTTTGCGAAAGTCAAATCCTCCCACCACGTCCGTGGCTGCCTTATCTCCACGTTTTCAGCAGCTCCAATGCTTCTAAATCGTGAGAACTGGAACCTTGCCTTGTGCCCCACCTCTCTGCTTCCCCCGCCACTGTGACCCTCCCTTCTCCACCCAAGGAGTCAGTAGGGGACACCAACTCCCCCTCACAATCTCGCCCTCTCTGACAGCAGGCCAGCACTAACTGGATAAAGAGCTGGGCTAACGCTGAAAGCGAGACTGTTGGCTCAGCTTACAGTCTCATTGCATTGACTCTGCAACAAGGCGTTTATGGGATTAGGGCTGGTGAGACTGCTGCAGGCAAAGACAAAGCAGACTTGTCCTCTAAGAAGCCATGGCAAAAAGGCTTGCCCCGTTTAACTGCCATGATCCTTCGGGCGTGGGTTCACCATTTGCTGAGTGGGGATTAGAACCAACAGGGCCCATCCTGCAGCCAACACTCTGGCAGAGTGGGAGTGGGGCTGGGCATTGTGCCCCATATCAGGGGGGCGCAGTGACTCAAAGGAAGGTTCTGTGCAGTAGGGCCCCATCCTTGGCAGCATGGGCCACCTGGGAAGACGGGCTATTCAGAAGACAAGTTTCACAGCCTGGCTTGGGTGGGGGGCAGTGGAAGTGAAGAGCTCCGGAGATCGGGACAAGAAGAGAGAAGGATGCCTCGGGGAATAGGGAAGGGAAATACCTTGGGGTCAGCTTTGCTCATGCATGGAAAGGAGGCCAAATAATTCATAACCATCTGTGACGGCGGGTTGGGGGTCCCCCGTCTCCTGCACCCCGAAATGGCACAAACAGACTGCACCAGCCGGTGGAATAGAGGAAATTTATTGCCTCTCCAGGATACAGCACAGCACAGATGTAATCTGGTTACAGAGCTGGGCTAGGATGCCTCAGGCCCCCTTGAGATGGGGGAGACTGGGCCCCTAAACTCCAGCCCCTTCCCTAGGCTGTCTCCTCCATGCTCTCAGACAGTAACTAACCTCACTCTTCCAGCCCTGCCCCCCAGCCAGGGCAGCATTCCACCTTCCTTTGTTCCTCTCCATGAGGGGTGTCTGGCCATACTGGTTGCATAGTGACTCATCCTGTTTTGCTGGGTCGTGGTACCCACGGCAGCTAGTGGGGGTTACCCCCGAGCCAGCAGCATAGAAACCAGCCAGGTACCCCCACTACGTCACACCATCTAAGATTGGGTCCGAGTCAGAGGGCATAGTAAGGACATGGGGATGAGAAATTCCTCCGTCCCAACATGTCCTTTGCTTTTAGACTGTTGTCATGGGGAGCCCTCTATTCTCAGGTCAGACCGGCTCACCTGGACTGAGAACGAACTGATATCCAAATACTAAAAGATGCCTCACTGAGGACATGCAAATACATCACTCTCCTCCCCTCCCACAGCCGTGACAATGGTGTGGTCCAGGACTGTCTGTTAAGTAGCATCCCTTTTAGCTCCTGAAATCTTTGACCACTCTGTTTGGTTGAATATCCAGGGTTGCTTAATAAGAGAAGAAAGAACATGAATTATTTATCCACCAACTTCATCCCAGCTTCCTGCATCCTGACATGTAACCATGTCAACATTTTTGCCACCTAAGTGGTCATGGAAACTGACATGCAAACTCCTGTGCTTCCCAATACACTTTCTACACTGACGTGAGATTGTGCTTGGCAGATGTCACTACTCTCCTCTGCTTTTGATGATAATATTGTTTCCACATTAACGAATGTAATTCAAAAGATGTGGAAGGGGAGGGAGGTTCAGAGAGAATGCGACAGAGAAAAAGAATTGGAATCAAACAAAATATAGACTGGAATGTGTTGTCCAGATTTCCTTGCCTGTTGGATGGGAAGAGCCACCTAGAGCTCTCCTAGCTGTGCCACTCGTCCCCAGATGCACAGTATTAAAAATCTGCCAACACTCCCACCCAGCACAGGCTGAACATGTGATGAATCTGACCAGTGGTCTTACTGTTCCAACAACGCGAGGACACCATGAGCATTGTTACATCTGCTTTGATATGTGCCATGCACTTTCATGACCACAAACTCCAGGCCTCTGTGTGTGAGACCTGTTGAACCTCAGCTCTGATTGTAGAGCTGATCAAGTCTGGATCAAGCTGTTTTATTCGAAAGGGGTATCAAAGGGTGGCCAAAGCAAGGGGCACGTGTAGACTGAGTGTAAGAATCTTACCCTGTCAGTCGCCCAGCAGGAGAGCTGCGTGGAGGAATGTGAGCTGAAGCATGAGTTTCAGCTCTTTGTCCTCTGAGCTGCTAGGAACTGGCTGCGTCTCAGCCCACCTAGACCAGTGGTGGGCAACCTAGGCTAGTGAGCGGGCCACAAGTGTCCCTCTATCTCAGTGGACTGTGAGATTGTCGTAACCAAGACGGTCTCCTGGGCTAGGGTAGTTTTGCTAACCACGTTTGCATACCTAGAACCTGCAGGGGGGGGGCGATTGAACTGTAGCAGCGCTTTGATTGGATGCAGCGGGAACACACGGCTCTTACAATGGGCACACGTGCCTGTGGTTTATGTGCAGATCACCCGTAGAAAGAACACTATGCGGATGGACACCAGTGGAGTCTGGCAACCGTGCATGTGGGCTACAGTCCCATGGGCCACGCGTAGAACCCCGATGGGCTGCACGTGGTCCTGGGCTGCAGCTTGTCCATCACGGATCTAGACTCTAGTCCCGGACAGTCCCATGAGGGATGGCTAGGGGAGGGCAGCGGCGGGGTGAGCAATTCATTTTGCGGCTGCAAACAGGGTGAGAAGCGATGCGCTACAGGGGACCTCGCCTCGCTCCTCCCCTGAGGGTGCCGCAGAGGCACAGGGACTATGTGCATCTGGACAGAAAGTGAGATCCCCCCAGCACGTGTTCAGGCCTGGCTGCAGAAAGAGGGGGGTTAGCTCCCTGCGGACCAGCCAGCCGGCCGAATCCTTAGCAGTCTGCCAGCCAGTCCCCTCCGGCCACAGAGCTCAGCCATGCTTCAGAGACATTGAATGAGAACAGGGCTGTTGAGATTTTATGCAGTGGACCCCCCCTTCAGTTAAAGATGGTGGGGATTGAACTCAGGAGGCAGCCTGGGGGGAGGATCCGGGGGTATTTATCCTTCAAGGAACTGTCCCAGGCTTTTTTGGCAGCAGTGGGAGATTCTTTCACCCACCAGCTTGCAGGCTCCTAGGCAGGACTAAGGAGCCTTCTGTCTTCTGCTGAGTCATTTACCTTTGGCTTCCTTTCTCCCATTCTGCTCTCCCATCTGCATCAGCCGCTAATGGAACAGGCCGGGAGAGACCCAATCCGTACAGTAATTAAATTTACTTAGAGGATATTCAGCTGGAGTAATGAGAAGTTTAATTCAATGATTAGTTTTTTCTTTCATTAATTAAAAATGGAACAATAGCACAATTACAGTGGGCTGGACTGATTCTCCTCTTCGGGGGACCCTGCTGGAAGAGAGGGAGGTTGTTCTTTTCTTGTCCCTTTCTGGAGATCTGTTCAGCTCCTCTCAGTCCTGCGCCTGTCTGGGCCCCTCTCCAAAGGCAGGGACAGACCAGGGTGAGTGTGCGTCCGAGTGCATGTGCCTGGCCAAGGCTGGAGCTGCATGGCCTGGCTGGAGGTGACTGGGGACTGACATAGGCCATCAGGAGCTGAGCCTTGCGCTCCTCTGGGCTGGTTCAGGGATTCCAGCTTCAGAGCGCACTGGAGCTTTCTCAGGCAGTGGGCTCTGCCCCCAGAGGCTGTGGCAGGCCGGCCCCAGGCCTGAGGCCTGGTGCCTGGAGCTGGGTGGGACTCCGGAGTGGCGTGGGATGGCACGTGTGTGGTAGTGGAGGTCTCTGGGAAGGCATGTTGGTGAGCAGAGGGCACCTCACCATGTGGAAGTCGTCCCTCGGGCAGATGTTGGGTGTGATGGTCTCTGGGCTGGGGATGACCTGGGTGGTGGCCTCTCGAAGGGTGTGGGGCAGCTAGTTTCCTGGACTATGTTGGACAGCAGCCCCTGGCAGCTGGAAAGGGGATGGCGTATGACAGGGGAGACTGGTTGTGTGGGGTTCTGGGGCAATGGGCAGGCTGTGGAGCTCTCTGGAGGAGGGGGGGGGGCCTTCCTGACATGGAGCGGTGGTGGACACTGCTGGGCGAGCACCCAGGGCAGAGGAGCCTGAAAAGCTTTGCCAGCTCTTGCCTTTGCAGACCCTGATAGGCTGCCTACGTGGAGAGACCATGGGGGATGCTTCAGGTGCCAGAAAACAGCTGCAACCTCCTCCTATGGGAGCGGTGAAGCCCAGGAAGTGGCTGGTGCTCACCCGGGAGCAGCACGGCCAGACGCACTGATGCAGCATCTCAACCTCTGCCAGTGGGGCTCCAGGGAGCTCCCGGCACAGTGGGGAAACCTGAGGGTGGCCCAGCAAGGCCAGCCCTACCCCCCGTCGCTCTGGGTGCTCACACCCAGGCTAGCACAAGAAGGTGTGACTGACCTTTGGGCATAGGCTGGGCCAGGGGAGCAGGGCCTCATGGGGACTTCAGCACGTTGTGGTGAACACTGGGCCAGTGGAGTCATAACCGTGGGCACTGCTGAGTTCAGCCTGTCCCAGGCTGTGCGGTCCGTCAGTTGCCCAACACGTCTCTGTTGGAAGTTTGTGTGACTCGAGCCCCCCACAGGTCAGCAGAGGTCCGGGACAGCAGCGGGGTTGTTGTGCTTAAACCACAGACATGGGGTTGTGGGTGGGGTGGGGTTTGACTTTGGCCTGGTGGGGGCCCAGGGACAGTTCAGCTGACAGACCAGGGAGGGGAACAAGCCCTGGGAAGTGAGCTATAAGGCGCCGAAGCGCCTCAGGGTTTGCTATCGCCCAGGGAGGCTTCTGCTGTCTCTGGGTCGCAAGTGAGTGTCTGGTGACACTGTGAGCCAAGCCCATTCACGTAGACTCGGGTCAGTTTGGAACAAACTCCGGCCAAGCTCTGTAACTCCAGCTGCTGCCTCCGCTGCTGCTATCCCTGTAGGCCGCTGGGCCACGTCTGGGGCCCGGCCTCTGCCCACAGGCAGCCTCCAGAGGCAGGCTTAGAGGGGAGGCTACAGCAGGGAAGGCACGGAGGCGTGCAGCGGCGCAGGGCATTGAGAAGCTGTGGAAAATTGTTTTCCGAAGGGCTTGTCTGATGAGACTTATGGCCTGCGAGCAATGAACGCTCTTCTCACACACCTCAGCACAGGGCGGGCCCTGGCAGGTTGAGTGCCTTTCTGCCTGAGTGCCGGCGTGTACATGCTGCTAGACCTGAGAGGCCACTTGTCCCTCAACCTGAGGAGGGAACTCAGCTCAGCCCATCAGCCTCTTTCATTTTCTTCTTTGCTAGCAAATTAGAGGAGCTGCACTCTTGGGCAGGTGGATGCTCTGCTCTCTCTGGGTGCGTCTAGATGGCCGGCTTTTTTGGAAAAAAGTGTCCTTTTTTCGAAAAAACTTTACCCACGTCTAGACTGCTGCTGCATTCTTTCGGAAGTAAATCGAAAGAATGCGGCAGTTTTTTTGACCGCAGAAAACCTCGTTTTACGAGGAAGAATGTCTTTTTTCGAAAGTGCTCTTTTGAAAAAAGGCGCTACGTAATGCAAACTGTGCTTTTTCAAAAGAGAGCATCCAGACCGCCTGGGTGCTCTCTTTCGAAAAAGCGGCTTGCTTTTTACAACCAAAATACTGGTTGTAGTCTAGACGCTCTTTTTCAAAAGAGGCTTGCAGTCTAGACGCTCTTTTTCAAAAGAGGCTTGCAGTCTAGTTGTAGCCTCTGTGTTTCAGTCTCTCCTCTCCTTTGCTCTCCCTCCTTCTATTCTGTTTCCTCCGCCTTAGCCTTATTCTGCCACATTTCTCCATTTTCTTTTTTTCTCTCCAGCCTCAGTCCTTTTCTTCAGTGTTCTTCATCTGTTCCCCTCTCCTGAACTCTCAGGGCCTGACTTGATTACATTAATAGATGGATGAACAGGCCTTGAAGGGATGAGAGACAGTTGTAGGGCAGGGAGAAACGCTGCTAAGAATAGTCCCTTGGGTAGGGGCCTTCCCCCGTTTGTACAGAAGTAGCTTCATGGCTCTATATCAACCCAGACTGGGGAAGGAAAAGGGGATGGGACCAGGCCCAAGAGGAGGGAGAGAAGAGAGAGTGAGAGAGTAGAGAGGGCATGGCCAGGGTATGCTTCACTACAGCTCCTCTCTGTGTGGGTCTGTAGGGAGTCACAAAAGGCAGAGTAGGACATAGAGCGGCCCTGTGGCTGCTCTAACTTACACTGAGCTTAGCAGCCTCCCTCCTCTTCTGCCTCCCCCCCCCCCCCGGCCGAAAACACAGGAGCATTAGTAGCTGCGATTTGGAGTGGTGGATTTTAATATGGAACAGCAGTTAGAGTATGTCTACACTGCCACCCTAGTTTGAATGAGGGTGGCTAATGTAGGCATTCGAACTTGCAAATGAAGCCCGGGATTTAAATATCCCAGGCTTCATTTGCATGGTCCCGGCCGGGCGCCATTTTTAAATGCCCGTAGTTCGAACTACACGCGACATGGACTAGGTAGTTCGAATTAAAGGTCCTAATTCGAACTACTGTTATTCCTCCTGCAAGGAGGTTTAATGGTAGTTCGAATTAGGAGCTTTAATTCGAACTACCTAGTCCGTGCCGCGTGTAGCCGTGGGCAGGTAGTTTGAACTACGGGCATTTAAAAGTGGCGCCCGCCCGGGAACATGCAAATGAAGCCCGGGATATTTAAATCCCGGGCTTCATTTGCAAGTTCGAATGCCTACATTAGCCACCCTAGTTCGGATACCCTTAGTGGGATTTTACTTTTATTATTTGGTTGCTTGGCTTGGAATGTGATTGGAAAATATGGTATCAGGTTGTTCTCCCTTGGTGGTAATTATTTTATCCTGCTCAGGGCTCTTCTGGCCCGCCCCCAACAACTCCCTTCAAAGCCAAGGTGTATCTGCATGCACATTCACCCGAGCAAGCAGCAATCACCTTCTGCACACTCCGCTCTTCCCTGCTGAGCCTTCTGCTCACCGGGCTTGCCAATAGCAGAAGTGCGCCGTGCCACGCCGAAGCACCAGGGCAGGTGGAGGGGCAGAGAGCGAGGGGATTAATAAAGGGAATTTAAAGCAGCGCATCTGGTTGGTGAGACCTGTGGGGCTGAGGGCAAGAAAAGGGAGGGCAGAATTGTGGATGCGCTTGCAGAATTATGCTAGTGCCACAAGTGTTCCTTTAAACATCTCAGCATTTCTGAGTTCCCTGGGACAGATAAGCAAGGGCCAGGGAAAGGACTGAGCCTCTGAGTAGCTATGAGTAAACATATGCAGCGTATCAGCTGCGGTTCTGTGAAGAGCTCACTAATCCGCCTTTGTTCTGGGGGTTTATTTAGACCACTTGATGGCGCCCCTTACCAGTCACTAGTGGGAACAAGACAGAAGGGGCCGCAGCCTCCGAATTCCGAGCCAGCTGTGCCGGGGGTGGCACAAGCCATCCGTTTGGGAGGCAGCCTGGGAGTTCGATCAGACCCAATTCCCAGGCAGCGGATCTAAAATTAAGATTAACTTGTAAACTGCTGAGTAATTTGTCATTTGTCTTCTACTTTGCTGACAGTTTGGAAACATGCTAGGGTTCCCAGGTGTCTGGTATTCAACTGGACGGTCCATTTTTTGCACCCTCTGTCCAGTAAAAAAAATTCAGAAAATACCAGACATATGCAATGTCCGGTATTTTCTGCTTTTCCAGCTGGGTGCCCAACGGAAGCCTGGCGGGGGCGGGAGGAGTGGCTGGGGAGGCGGGGCCGCGATCGGCACGGGGAGGTTCATGTAGTTAAAATATATGATGTAGACTGTTGATTGTTTATAATAAAGTTCCGATTCAGTGTTAAGCATAGGTGTGGTGGGTTTGTTTGGATTTTTTTCTCAACAAATTTTTAGCACGTGCGTTTGGAATTTTGGGGGGAAACCATCTAGAAAACCTAGAAACATTCCCCCCCCCCCCCCCTCCAGCTAGGGCAAATGAACGGCTCTTGTTGGGGACAGAACTTATATTAGGGCTCCTTCTCCCCATTGGAACTTATTTCTTCTCTCCGCTGTTTCTGCTGCATAAGCGCACTTGGATGAAACAGGAGTCCCTGTGCTCTGAGGGAGGCATCCCAGTAGGGAGGGGTAGAAGTGCTGGATATCAGGGAGCTCCCAGCTAGAGCAGTGCCGCAGGAATCACTGCAGGAAGGAGGAGAGCCCGCTGTTGTGTGGGAGCTGCCAATGTTTTCAGTCCCACCTGCCCCCAGGAGGAGTCATCTAGGGATAATTGTAGGCGCATTATCAATTGTAGTTCCTGCTCCAATCCCAGTTTCTCCCAGCAGGCATCATTGTGGAAAATGGCGTAGGAGCGCCCGGATCAGAACATCCAGGCATTCTCACTGTGCTCCCGCACGCACCCTGACCCCTTGTGGGAAGTGGCTTTTTAGCAGAAAAGGGATTTTAAATTTGGCCATAAATATTTGCTGTGGGTGGAAGACTGAAATGCGAGTACCGGTTCACAGTTAGTCCCTCCTCCTCCTGGATTAAACAGAGTAAAGAAATATAACTTTTTAGCCCTTTAAAGTCATAGAATTGTAGAAATGAAAAAACTTAATAAAGCAGATAAATTTAGTTGTTTCTCAGGTCTGAGTACTTCCCCAGGCTCCTCCAGATGGAAGACAACCTTGCTTTGCTTTTTTAAATACAGTTTTGCAGGCCGTGTAGCTATCAAGCGGGCCCTTTGGTTTATGCTGGATGTTACTTGATAGGGTTATTATGATATTTCTGGAGTCATTATGAGATGCATCCGAAAGCCTCTCTGTACTCTGTACTGGAATGAGACTGCGTAAGTTTCCGTGCCCATTTGCACAATAAAGCACTAAAGAGGCCTGTTGAGCGAATGATTGGAGCTGTAAAATGTCCCCTGGATCCATATTTTAAAACTTTGCTAAATATATATGAGTTCATAAAGAAGCCAAGTCAATAATATGCCAGTAAAAAACTCATTCAGTGCATATGTGCACAATAGATTCTGTCAGCTTGGAGAAATATTCATTTAGCACTGTCAGAAATTCCCTACATGACACTGAGCAAGTTACTTCACGTCTCTGTGCCTCAGTTTCCCCAACTGTGACATGGAAGTAGCCCCTCCTCTCAAAGAAAAGTACTGTCTTTCCAACGCAGCATCAGAATTACCCACTCATTTGGGATATCTCAGGTTTTGGGATGTCTGATCTGAAGACTCAAGTCAAATAAAAGTAATGAACCCCCTCTGTGCCATTTGAAGTCAATGGGAGCTGCAGATACTCAGCCCCTCTGAGAATCAGGCTCATCATGATTTGATGTGTGCATCTCTACCCTGAGCTATCCAAGATGATATGCCACTCTTGAAAATGTAGACCTCCCAGGGCTCATCATGCCAAGATGGCTTACCCGAATTCCAGATCTGGCGCTGTGCCATCTCGCAAGGTTTCCTTCGTCAGTATTTGTGTTTCGTTTTTGGATACTGGTGTAGAGAGTGCTAAAGAAGAGGAAAGCACGGTTATTATGAAGGGGACAGCTAGACTAGATGTTTTTGTCGGAAAAAAGTACGCAAAATGTGCACCGTATTTTGTGTACCTTTTTCCGATTGTTTTGTTAGAAGAGGCTTTTCTGAGATTTGGCTCGTCTAGACTGGGCCAAATGTCAGAAAAAAAACCCTCTTTTGAAAGCCCCCTTCTTCCTCGTAGAATGAGGAATACAGGGGCTTCCGAAAGAGCACATTTTCTCTTCTGCAAAAAAAGTGGAAGATCAAATGCATTCCCTGGTCACAGCGGAGTTTTTTCAGGATACCTCTGGTATCCTGTTACTTTTGTTATTTGACTTGAGTCTTCAGATCAGACATCCCAAAACCTGAGATATCCTAAAGAAGTGGACAATTCTGATGCTACCTTGGAAAGACAGTACTTTTTTTTGAGAGGAGGGGCTACTTCCATTTCACCTTGGTATCCCCAAAAAACCCCACAGTCTAGCAGCACCCAAAGACAGAGAGCCAAGGAGGGCCTTTCTTTCTTTCTTTCTTTCTTTCTTTCTTTCTTTCTTTCTTTCTTTCTTTCTTTCTTTCTTGTAACTGAAAAGGCAAAGGAAACTCACCCAAATGCATACAAACTAGCTTATGAAAGCACAGGGCAGTGGAAACCCTGGAAATGGAAACTGGCATTGGGCCCACCCTCTGCCAATGGATCTTTTCTCCTTCTGCAGACTGGAAGTCCCCCATGCTGAGCAGAATGGGTGTAGCTCATTCATGTAGTGCTGCAACATCCCCTTTGGCCAATCAGACATTATGGGTTCTTCAGGTCTCTGCCAGAGATGCTGCCACCCCACCCTTGGACCAGCCACGCTTCCACCAGCCTTGAAATGTGGGTTGAACGCACTCGGGATATGTGCACGACCGGAGGTGCCATCCCATTGTGCAGTGCGGAGGATGAAGTTGTGTCTCTTTCTCGGGGAAGAAGATACAATGGCTCTTGCTGGTTTTGTCATGAGAAAATACGAATCGTGCCACATTTTGCACTTGTGGCCTGCCGTCCTGGAGACTGTGGAGAGCTTCTCGGCTGCAGCTTTGGTTGCTAATTTTGTGTTGGTGCATCCTGGCATTTATTGAAACCTGGGGAGCATTTGGTATTGAGGGAAGTGTGAGCGGGGCGGGTCTGTGTGTGCTATTGTGAGATGCTTCCTGTCTGAAGAGCTATACGGTGACAGCTCCCCTCTCCTCACTCACCCACGTGCCTCAGCTAGTGTAGGCTGGAAAGGGAGCCAGTGCATCTGGGAAGGAACTTGCTGCCTCCCTTCTAAGGTGCAGGCGGCTCTCAATTCATTCTGCTGGGGCTCACTAGCACTCCCAAGCTAAGCATGCTCAGGGCTAGCCGGCCATTAGGAGGGCTCCGTGCAGGGTTCGTGATGCTGCAGGTCTGACAGGGTGATTTCTGTTGCTGTCCTTTCCATTCCTTGTCCTTGAATTCAGCACCGATGCACAGAGCTGGATTGACAGTCCTGGGACCTGGAGTCCCCCGGTACGGCACAGGCAGTGACATTGCAGCCCTGCCTCTGAGCTGAGAGGGGTCGTCCGGCTCCAGGCCCATCTACTCCTTGGTCTCACTGCCGAGACAGGCAGCATGTGCTCTAGGAGCCGTGCTGAGACGATCCTCTAGCTCTTGTGTTAACAGCCTCCGATGCTCCTGCCATTTAGTCTCTACAGATCTGAGCTGGATCTGACCCCATTCCCAAGTGGCTTTGGCTGCATTTCATCAGAATTCTGAGCCATATGGTCCCATGTCCAAGCCCTGTGGGATTTTCCAGGTACCTCCGTCTGTTACTGATTAGCTTAAAGGGCAGACTCCTTCCCACCTCACCACTGCCCTTAAAGGCCATATACAATCTCAAGACCCTGTTGCTGGAGGCGTAGCGCACCCCCAAACAATGTTCTCTCTAATTTTTCCATTGATGTGCAGGATAAATTTTGTTCTGTGCACCAAGGCATGTGCAGATGTGCACCACCAGTAGAAACACATGCTGCCAGCTGTGGGCACTCTGCTGATCAGCTGGGTGGTATTTGAATCTCTCCTGGATGGCTGCCCAAGTGCTCAGCTTACAGGGAACACTGGCCCCAACTCCTATTGGTGCTGGAAAACATATCAATACAGATGTCCAGAGGCTTTTTTCACAGCTCCTTTGCACTCAGAGCCTTCCCAAGACTTATCCAGTTGCATCCTGGTTCTATAGAGCCACCATCCAGCACTTTCCTCCTCTGTTCTCCAAATGCTGCTATGCCCACAAGCCTGCTCCAAAGATGCTTTTTAATGAGCCTGCTCCCTGTCTGCATGCCTGATTCTGAGCAATTAAAGCACAAGCTATAATGGGAGTGAAGTGAGGGAGTGTGGGAGGGAAACAACATCTTTGGTTTTGCACAGTGAAAGCAGGGTCTGAATCAATGCTGCCATTACAGCCAGCTGGAATGGGAAAGGAATCCTGAGTGTGGTTATGTTCACTCGGTTTGCTTAGATCTGTTAGGTATTCAACAGTTGTTATGTAAATATAGTTCACGCTGGAATGGGAAAGAAATTCTGGGTGTGATTACGTAAATACAGTTCACTCAGATTGCTTAGGCCTACTGGATATTCAATTGTTAGAATGGTGTTTTGCCTATTGTAACCAATTTGGCTGTTGTGGGGTCACAAACTGGGTTAATCCTAAATACAGGAATTGTAAGATATGACCACCAATTCTTGCAGTTATTGGGAATGCAGAAAAGTCAGACTGGGTTTAACTCAGTTCAAAGGAGAGACACTGTCAGGGTAAAGAATCTCGGATGGATAAGGCCTCCTCTTCCAAACTCTCTGAAGTCAACTTGGGGGAATGGCAGAGCTCTGAACCAGCAGGCTGCATGCCCTCCAGATGTGAGCTGTAAGACTGGTTCAACCTGTTTCTCTTTCTCCCCCATCCCCCACCATTCTAATGATAGAACTAAAACAGACTCCATAAGGAGTTGCTTTATTATTTTAAAATTTTATTCCAGTAGGTGCTGGAATCTTTTGACCAGACTGTGTTGTGGACTGAGAGCTGAAATCACTGAGACGCTGAAATCATTAGCTTTGGCCCAGAGCCAAATCCATCACAAGGCCAGCAGGCAGCCAGTGAAGGCAGCAGGCAGGCTGCTGGTGGGATGGTCAGTGGGAGCAGTGGCGAGCGGCCAACAGGAGTGGCCGGTGGGAGCAGCCAGCAAGCAGCCAGTGACAGCAGCCAGCGGAAGAGGCGGCAGGCAACCGGCAGAAGCAGCATATAGGTGGCATTACCACATGCACAATGAGGGTAGATGTCCTGATGATGTACCTATGAACTCTGTGCACTGACTGGACAGAGCCAAGAGTGGGGTATTGGGGTGAGTGAGCTGGTAGCAGCTGGCAGCCAGAAGGGCCAGGGTCTGTATCTAGGGGGGTTCTTTCAATAATGTAACCAAACTGGCTTGAGCCCCCACCCAGTAAACTGGGAAAATTCCAACCTACCCACTGGGCACCTTTAGAGGCAACTCTTCCCCTCTCGCAAGCACTGAGTCAGAGACAGAAACGGTTTGTTTAATAACAGTGAAATAGCATCACCCTACAGAAACACACATAATTAAAGAAAACCCATAAGCAAGGTACCATCCCTGGAGTCAGCAGGGCAGAGTCTTTTGCTTAAGGATCTTTAGTCCAACCTCTAACTCACGTAGTGTGCCCCCCGCCCCCACTTCAAACACCCCACTCACAGAGTTGTCCAGGCAGTGCAGGCCCAGAGCTGATAGGTCCATCATCATGAGGTCTCCCCTGGTAGAGCATGTGGCAATGCCAACTACGTGCTGCTCCCACTGGCCACCCCACCAGCCGCTCCCTCTGGCTCCTCACCGCTGCTGTAATCTTTGCTCTTTGTTGGACCCAGACCAGGGCTTCCCCAGGCTGAGGTCACAGAGAGCCATTGCTCCTGGCTTTGCTAGTGCACTGAGCCTGCTGACTGGCTCACTTTCCACATTCTGTCCTTCCAACCATCCATCATTTGCTTCTGGAGCCTGATAGCATCACAGGCTGTGTCCAGACTCCATGCCTCCGTTGACGGAGGCATGTAGATTAGCCAGATCGGAAGAGGGAAATGAAGCCGCGATTAAAATAATCGCGGCTTCATTTAAATTTAAATGGCTGCCCCGATCTGCCGATCAGCTGTTTGTCGGCAGATCGGGAGAGTCTGGACGCGATGCCCCGACAAAGAAGCCTTTCTTCATCGACACAGGTAAGCCTGGTTTCACGAGGAGTAACGGTAGTTCGGAATAGGACCCTAGTCCGAACTACCTAGTTCGAGCCCCGTGTAGCCGCGCTACACGGGGTTCGAAGCAGCGGGGATTTAAAAATGGCGGCTCCCCGCTTATGCTAATGAAGCCCGGGAAATTCAAATCCCGGGCTTCATTAGCAAGTGCGGTATGCATACATTACCCCGCTAGTTCGAACTAGCGGGGTAGTGTAGACATACCCTTTCCCTCCATCCCGCATTCTCCCCTCCCTGCTTAAGGACTCAGCTGCTCCTCAGTTTTGCACCTCCCTTCCTGCAGCTTCCTCTTTCCATCACTCTCTCTCCTTCCTCCTTTTGTCCCACCTCTTTCCCCCTTTCTCCTAGCCTGCCTTTCCAAAGGGAAAAACCCAGCCCAGTTTAGCACCACTGGGACTGAAAGTTTATCAACTGTGATTGAAGTATCTGCACTGAGGCCTTGATGTGCCATCTGTGTGTGATTTTGAATTCAGGTTTGCATACTCCCTGTGACTCATGGAGGTTCACACAAGCTGTGTTTCAATTTATATCTCTGTGTCTATATATTTTTAAGGCTGCAGCTAATGTTGATTTAGTAAGTCAAGCACTGGAATTTCATCATGCCAGGGAGAATGCATTAAAGAAGACACTGAGTTTTCCCCTCCCCTTTCTGTCTCATTAACTGTGCTGTTTAATGCCAAATATAGGTCTTGATCTATGGGGTGTATTCCTGCTGTAAGAACTAATTTGGGGAAGATACATAATAAAGGACATTTGCATTGGGGGCGGTTGGAGTTGAGAAGAAGCACTGAGGTTATGGGCAGCTGTTTTCCAAGTGCTCTCACCTTAACGGGTGATGCTTATCAGTTAACTGGTGGAGGCTGGAGCAGCCCCCCCCCCACCTCCCCAGCTGTGGGCAGGGGGCTGCTCCAGCCCTGCAGGGCGTGCTGCAGACAGGGGCTTCTCCAGGGCTGGAGCAGTGTGTGTTTGCAGCAGGCCTGAGTGCCCTCTGGCCCAGCTCTTAATCGTTTAACTGGTTAACCAATTACATGGGATTTCACAACCCTAGTTCAGGCAAGAAGTACCCGGAGCAGTGGCTGGATAAATAGCAGGGAGACAGACCTTCAGAGAAGGGCTCTGGCCCAGTCAGAGACTTGGGTGAAGAGTCTTAATCCTAATTGGGGCTATTCGGGGGAGACACCTTTAAGTTCTGGGCTTGAAAGGCGATGTTGTCACCTGGGTGAGCTGGCAGAGGGCAAGCCAAAGGGAATGGGGTCAGTCCAAGCACTGGTAGGGAGGGAAGGGCACAGAGGCCCCTGGAACCTGTGTGAAAGATTAAATAAAGCAGCCTCACAATTGGATGGGGAAATCTGAGGAGGGGAAACTGAGGCTGGGCAGCTGTGGAGCCGCCCCTGCCAAGAGGGGGTACTATAGAGGTGGCCTCCCCATTACATTTTCCTAAAGCTTATTCTCATTGCACTGAACATTTAGAAGAAACGTATCCAGGCTGCTTTGGTTGGGTTGAGTTCTGGACAGAATTTCAGACTGGCCCAGCTCTGTCCCTGAAGCGCAAGGGGGAGCAGAGCCCAGTGGGTAGAGAGCAAGACCCTCTCTCCCCTAGAGCTGCCTGGGTGCTTGGCTCAGAACCAGCATGGCAGACATCTCTCTTTAGAAATCTGTGTTCTGGCTACAGTGAAGTATCCGGCTTTGTGTCCAGGGAGCTCCAACGGTTCCAGTTCGTGGGGCTTCCAGGCCAGCTTTTTACCTGGCGGTGTCCCATTGGTTCGTGTCTCCCAACTTAGGGTTCAAGCAAACTCAAAAGTGTAAAGCCACATTCAGTGGCTGAGGTTAACCTGCTTTCAGTGCAAACTCCTATGTGGGCCTGTTTGCTGGGATGGCCAGAGGGGCGTCGGGGAGCGGAACTGCCTCGTGTCCATGATGGTGCTCGTAGGCAGGCAAATGTTGGATGGTTTGGGGGATTTTGCAAAGGACTAAAACAAAGCTCCCTTAGCTCTGTTTGCAAGCTCCCCTGACACCGTAGCTAGCTGAGCAGAGAGGGTACCCTCCGTGCACCAGTGTTTTCTATGGGAAAGGAGGCCTTGATGTTTCCAAGAGGCTTCACGCATGCTCATGGTCCCTGCTGGAAGGACAGTTCTCACTGTTTACACACAGTGAAACCTGGACTAGAAATTGCCCTTATTGGACAATTGCCTATCTGAAGCAACTGCCCCAAAATATGCTGGACTACACGTGTCCCAGATATAACTAAGGGGACTTGGCCCACCTGAGTACTATTCTGCTCCACCTGGATTAGGAAATGACTTCTGGCTGCTTTTTGGAGCACTCACTTAAGACAGCCCCAGCTGCAATATATTGGCCATTTTTCTCCTCGCTCAGCTCCCTGATCCCGTGTCTTTCTGTGTCTCCGTTTTCCTTCCCATGCAGCCCTATTTATAGCTTTCAAATACCAGCCCGAGTGAGGCTTCTGCTCAGTTTAACTCATGTTTGGGGAGTGGAGGAGAAAGTTATCTGAACCCCTTTTAACTTTTCTGGTGCTTAACTTCCCAGTCTAATGTCCCGGGGACAGCAGAAACAGAGTGTCTCTCTCCACTGGTCAATGCGAGGCAAGCCTTGACTGTGATCTCATTTCCTTCTCAGTGCATGACTGGAACGCAAAGGAGAAGACGACGCCCACTGAGCTTCCGGCAGCCAATCGGCCTGCATCCTGACGCCATCTGATTTGGGTAAGTGAGGGGTTGCCCCCGAGAAAGGCATTTGATGCTTTTGTGTGGCAGAATGGATGATGCTCAATGATCTGCTGCTACATACAAACATAGGCTTGTCTGTGTTGCCGGGAGAAAGTCCTTTCTGCCATCAGGACCTAATTACTCGAGAGCTGAGGAGGTGTAGAATTCTTCAGGAAGAATGGGTGACGTCCCATCCTGGTGGCTGAGGGTGGGAAGAGACGCCTCGTACATTTCACCATACATGGAGGAGGTTTCTGGGAAGATGTTGCTATGGTTAGTTGAGATGGATCTCCAGTGTGTCTGATATATCTGGACAACTCCTTGAGAAATGCCGTCATCGCAATCTGGTTAGATTACATGTGGGAAGGGGGCGGCCTTTCTAATGGTAAGGAGAGTGAAGCACTGGACTAGGTTACCAAGGCAGGTTGTGGAATCCCCATCGCTAGAAGTTTCTAACAGGTTAGACAAACACCTGTCAGAAGGAAGGTGTAATCAGTCCTACCTCAGGGAGCTGGGCTGGTTGATTTTTGAGGTTCTTTCTAGCTCTGTCTTTTCATGATTCTCTCTATCATCTGTAGGATATTCCTCCATCCTTAAAAAAAGTCGGTTTTCTATAAGGTTTATATTATGTTGATTGCAGACAGAAATGGCTGATCACTGACTAAGTGTAGATCCCCCTCCTCTCTAATGCAGGGGGTGTTGGCCAGACAAGCTCTTAATTCTGTCTGAGGGCGAGCAACAGTGCCCACAAACGACTGTGCTTTGTGAGATGTCTCTATTACAGTCACACGACGTCTTGCTCCGCTCTATGACGACTCAACCTACTTCCCAGCTCTCTCTCTAGGACAGCTGAAAGAGACAGGAGCAGGTTTTGGCTTGTACTATACACACAAAATCCTAGACTAAAATCTGTGAGCTGTCAGTTTGATACAGGCAATGCGTGAGACAGCAAACATCAGAGCTGACTGGTCTGAAGCAATTTCCCAGCACAACAGTCCTCCGGAGAGAACAAAGAGATCTTTCAATGCAGAATGGAATTTAGTTTCCTAATGAAAAAAAAAACCGGATGATTCAGGCATCTCCTTTCACAGAGCTGGGGAAAGAAATAATTCCGGTTGGTTCTGCACTAATCTGGTGCGAGTGGGGGGTGGGGGTGGATGTGCTCTGATCTGGGGCCACTTTTGAAGGCGGAGCGGTAGTTGTACCGTGAGTTAGTCCGTGGGGAACAGTCTGCTCAGAACTCCTGTGGAAGGGGCCCTGTGTTGCTAACCTGACCTGGCCGGCCGGCAGCCTCATTCCTTTGGGTCTGTTTTTTATTCCTCCCCCCCACCATGTTCTTTGCTCGGAGCAAAGGGAGGTCTTCATGGATCCACCCACTGCAGGCAAAATGGAGACACGTCCTCCTGCTCCACCTCCACTGTATAATCATGTGGATAGCAACAATGGGCATCGAGTGGCTCCGGGCTGCCTTGGACGTTTCCTCCTTCATCATCTATGCTGCGGTAGCGTTGTGAATCCGGGGGCTGTATAAGCCCATAGAAAGGGACATACCCTGCTAAAAGAGGCAACATAGGCAATATTATCAGCCATATTCTACGTGGGGGGGAGGGGAATGAAGGGGGGTTTCAGAGAGGTTAAAATTCCTCCATTCCATTGAATTCAGTAGGAGCTGGGGAGCCAATGTCTGAGCTATACGGATCGGTGGTTCTCAGCCAGGGACCCACAGGCCTCTAGTGATCCACTCAGCACACCGCTGCGACCCATGGGATGTCCTTAGGGCTATACAGGTAGCTGCATATGAGGCCTATAATGGCGAATAGAGGGAGAACCATGGGGACAGATTAAAGGATTTACTGAAGGTCTGTGGGAGAGTTGGGAATTTAACTCACATGCCCACGTTCCAGTTGAGAGTCTTACCCATAAGCCCTTGCCATGTGCTCTGCTTTCTCTCTCTTTGGACTACGATGTGGCCTGTGGCCTGGACTGACCTAAAACTTGGGGCTCTTCTCTTTGTGTGGTGGAGAGGGAGTGAGCTGGCAAATACATGTTCTTGTGTAAACTGCCTGGGTAGGCAGGGAGATGGTTGTTTGTCTGGACAGGGGAAACAAAAGCCTCTTTGGGGACCATTTTCGTGGCACAGGGCAGGGACCGACCAGTCTGGTCGTGCTTAGTCACCAGTCCCATGGGTGCTCTTTTCTACGTTGAACCTGTCACGTGGCTGCGAGCTGCAAACTATATTCCACATCAAGATGCTGGGACAAAGAGAAATGATCAGCCATCGCCCTCGCGCTTCGTCCTATGAGAATGTTAACAGAAAGCTGATTACTGGGATCACTTACCAGCAGGCACGTGCATTTACCACTCCCAGACCACAAGACGTGCCATGGCCTTGGCATCGTGCCCAGCATTTAAGGGGAACTTCACAATGGAAGGGGTTGAGGGAGAGGGAGAAGAGCCATTCGCCAGTGCAGGGGGAGCAAACCATGAGGATGGGCCAGCAGGGTTGGCCTGGCGTATGGCAGTCGTTGTATTTTATCATACTGGTGACATAGGATATGGGCATTCGCACCTACTTTCTTTCCCTCCTCTGCCCAAGCCAGTGTGGGGACATAGATGTGCCGGGGCAGGCACCAGAAAGCAGGCTGGGTGATTCAGTTGCTGGAACTCCTGGCTTTCACCCTGTGCTCCCAAATGGGTTTTTAAAAGTAATGCTCATAGACTTTAAGGTCAGAAGGGACCATTATGATCATCTAGTCTGACCCCCTGCACAGTGCAGGCCACAGAATCTCGCCCACCCCTCTTAGAATAATCCTCTCACCTATGTCTCAGATATTGAAGCCTTCAAATACTTTGAAGGCCCCAACATGCAGAGAGTCCTTCAGCTGTGATCTGTGCCCAATGCTACAGAGGAAGGCGAAAAACCTCCAGGGCCTCTGTCAATCTACCCTGGAGGAAAATTCCTTCCTGACCCCAAATATGGCAATCAGCTAAACCCTGAGCATGTGGGCAAGACTCACCAGCCAGACACCCAGAAAGTTCCCTATAGCAACTCCTATCATCCCTCCATTGACCTATTTCCAACTGGTAATGAATGGTCAATTAGTTACCAAGATCATGTTATTTCATCCAACCATCCCCTTATCATAGAATCATAGAACTGGAAGAGACCTCAGAAGGTCGTCAAGTCCAGCCCTCCGCTCTAGGCAGGACCAATCCCATCTAAATCAACCCGGCCAGGGCTTTGTCAAGCCGAGACTTAAACACCTCTAGGGATGGAGACTCCACTACTTCCCTAGGGAACCCATTCCAATGCTTCACTACCCTCCTAGTAAAATAGTTTTTCCTAATATCCAATCTGGACCTCTCCCACCACAACTTGAGACCATTGCTCCTTGTTCTGCCATCTGTCACTACTGAGAACAGCCTCTCTCCATCCTCTTTGGAACCTCCCTTCAGGAAGTTGAAGGCTGCTATCAAGTCCCCCCTCACTCTTCGCTTCTGCAGACTAAACAGACCCAAGTCCCTCAGCCTCTCCTCGTAGGTCATATGCTCCAGACCCCTAATCATTTTGGTTGCCCTCCGCTGGACCCTCTCCAATGTGTCCGCATCCTTTTTGTAGTGGGGGGCCCAGAACTGGACACAGTACTCCAGATGTGGCCTCACCAAAGCCGAATAAAGGGGAATAATGACATCTCTGGATCTGCTGGCAATGCTCCTCTTAATGCATCCTAATATGCCATTAGCCTTCTTGGCTACAAGGGCACACTGTTGACTCATATCTAGCTTCTCATCCACTGTAATCCCCAGGTCCTTTTCTGCAGAACTACTACTTAACCGGTTGGTCCCCAGCCTGTAACTATGCTTGGGATTCTTCCGTCCCAAGTGCAGGACTCTACACTTGTCTTTGTTGAATCTCATGAGATTTCTAGTGGCCCAATCCTCCAATTTGTCTAAGTCACTCTGGACCCTATCTCTGCCCTTAAGCGTAGCTACCTCTCCCCCTAGCTTAGTGTCATCTGCAAACTTGCTGAGGGTGCAATCTATCCCCTCATCCAGGTCATTAATAAAGATATTGAACAAAACCGGTCCTAGAACCGAACCTTGGGGCACTCCACTAGAAACCGACCGCCATCCTGACATTGAACCGTTGATCACTACCCGCTGGGCCCGGCCTTCTAGCCATCTTTCTATCCATCTTACCGTCCATTTATCCAATCCACATTCCCTTAACTTGCTGGCAAGAATATTGTGGGAGACCGTATCAAAAGCCTTGCTAAAGTCAATGCTAGAAATACATATTTGGCTTCTTTGAACTGGGGTGTGATTTACAGGGACCTTTCCCTTTATTAGTAGTGGTAATAGTATGGTAGAGTCCCCAAAGCCAACCTCCCTGTTGTTCTAGGCCCTGCACAAGATCAACACAAACAGCCCCTGCACCTCAGTCTGCTCTGCACATGTGGCACCTTGTATCCATAGAATCCCAGGGCTGGAAGAGACCTCAGGAGTCATCAAGTCCAGCCCCCTGCCCAAGGCAGGACCAATCCCAACTAAATCAACTCAGGCAGGGCTTGATCAAGCTGGGACTTAAACACCTCTAGGGATGGAGATTCCACCCCCTCCATAGGGAACCCATCCCAGTGCTTCATCACCCCTGTTCCTCCCCCTCCACAGCGTTGCCAGATCCAGCAGTGATAGCACAAGCCATAGGATATTTGGTGTTTTTCATAAGGCCCCAGCTCCTGGATTCATGGGATTACGCGAGAATTGTGGCTTCTGTTGTTTAAAAACAAATCAAAAAAAGAAGTTCCCAGCCTTGCGTCTGTGGTGGAAAGGCTGTCAGCGCGAACTGGGCTCTCCTGAAAGGCTGTGGGCCCAGAAGGCAAAGTGTTTGCTTTCTCTAAAGCTCATGATTTGGGGGTGCCTGGCTCACGCGTTTGGAGGCTGGCACTTGGAACCTGGTCTCCCATCTGTCCGAGCTCTGCCTGGGGGTGGGCTGGTCTCTGCCATGCTGTTTGGACAGCTCCAGCGGCAGGTGATATCCAGCCATTGGCCCTCCTGTTACCAAACCCTTCTGAAAATCAGCCCCAGAGACCACACCAGTGCTCAGACTGCTGCCCTCCGCTCCTTTTACCCGCATGCCAACTGACGTCCGAAGGTGAGTGACACGTGCAGCCAGCCATCCTCTTGCCCAGAGGCATGTATGTTTGATCACACACTGCCCCCAGCCTGCTACTGCTGCTGCCCAGCTGAACGATTACCCCTCTCCATGCCCCAGGCTCATGTTGCATTTCACTCCTCAGCACTGTCAGAGCTGCCTACAGGCTGGACACAGCAGCAGTGCCCTGCTATGGCCCCTCCCTCTCCTAGCCCAGCTTGGACGGGAGGGGAGGTGTCTGGACAGGGGGCCTCAGAGCCCAGCCCTCAGCTGGGGTGATTTTGCTCAGCCGTGCTAATGGAGTCGGGCTATGCTGGTTCACACCAGCTGAGTATCTGGCTCTCAAATGTCAAAGGTGGCCGAGGCTCTCAAAGCATCCATGTATTAGGCCCTTCTCTCCGCCCAGGCAGGTGGGGGAGATCCTCCCTGGAGAGACAGGGAAAGTGAGGCAAGGAGCCAGGCAGTGACTTGCCCAGGGACTCATGATTAGGTCTCCCCCTTGCTCCCATCCTGGGGCCCCTTCCTCCCTGCTCTTCCCTCTCCCAGCAACTCTTATTCCACTTGGCTGTCGTGACGGGGGAAGGTGGCGCTGGCTTCCCCATCTCCGCTCCCTGCCCATCAGGAGATTCATGGCTGGGGCCGAGGGCCCAGCGCCTTGCCAGGCTGCTATCACCAGCGTCAGGAAATGGCCAGAGTGGAGGGTGGTTGTTGATCAGAGAAGAGGCTGCAGAGCCCTGGTGACTCTCTGTAACCAGTCCTAAGAATCCCCATGTGTCCCTGGTCATCCGCTCCCTGTCTGCTTCCATCCTCTTCTGCTCCAGCTAAGCCCTCTGCTCCCTGCTCTCTGCCCTCTCGGCCTCAGTCTGCCTGAGGCAGGGTGCCTGTGGGAGGCCCAACCCCGGGAGGGCCGCGGGGCGAATAGCATGCCAGGGTGAGAGGCCGGGGGAGTAAACGGGATGTGGAAGAGGACTAGAAGTGGGAACGAGGGATGAGGTAGAGACCTTGGCACGACACCGCGCCAGGAGGATCAAAGGCGAGGGAGGGGGAGCGCCGGCTCTTCTACAGAAACACGTCTGTCCGGGATCGCACACCCCTGCGCAGGTCAGCACTTTACTTGAGAGAGAACAATAGAAGTTGTCAGGCAGAGTAAACATTCCAGCCACCAATAACTTCATTTTGCTGAACAGTCTGCTCGCTCGGTGAGGAAAATCAATGAGCGCGAACCCAATCTCCATGCCTGGCAGGAGACGCCAGCCAGAGCCCAGCCCTCCCCTCCGGGTGCCAGGCACCCCGTCCGACTGAGGCGGGGGGATTTGGCCCAGAGGGGAGGGGTCCCCCGGAGAAGGGGCAGAGTGCGGGAGCGGGGACTTTGGAAAACGATATGCTTGGGGGATGGGAAGGACCTTCCTTAATAGAAGCACTGAGGGCCGTGAGGAAACTTCCGGAATGTTCTGGAGCAGGGGAGGGGAATGAGGGAAGGAGGAAGGAGGGGGACATAGTTGGAGGGGGGCAGCGATAGGCTCACCCCAGCTCCACAGCGGGGGCTTAAAAGGAAGCAGGCAGCTTCTTTATACAAGCAGTTGTACTCTTCATTATTGCTCCTATCACAGTGGTGCCGACCCTCGACCCTCGGCTATGCCCTGTGTAGCGAGAGGCAGTCCCTGCCCGCAAGACAAAGGATGGGAGGGGCAGTGAGTCAGGCCTTGCACCCCCCCGGCACTCGGGGCAGACGGTGCTGTCGCTCCCGCGGGAACAGAAGCCAAAGCTCGGGGTGGCACAACACACCAGGGTGATGGCCGGAGGCGACCTTGGGAGGAGTTAGCTCTGCAGCGACAACAAGCCCTCAGCTGTGGTCCCTCTGCCGGAGCCCCGGTTCCCAGAGCCCGCTCTAGTGCCCAGTGCACTAGTCCTTCCTGCCTCCCTTTCCCCCCTTCCATTTCATCCCCGACCCCACGAGACCCAGCTCCCCACCTTCTCCCCAACCTCCCAGAAAGACCCTAGCTTGAATTTCTTGCCTCTTACTTTTCTCTGTCCCACACCACCATCTAGGTCAAACCAGCAACAGACATGGACATGAGCAGACTTTTTTAGTATCACATTAGCAAAAATAAATATTAATAGTCCTAAATGCTAATAGGCAGGTGAGAGAGACGGGCCGCACGGTCTGATCATTGCATTGTGTATGCAGCGCCTGTCCCGCAGCATGAAGGTGAGGCCCCGTGCTGCTCAGGTGTCTGGGAGCTAACAGGATTAGGAGCACTGCTCAAAGACCCTGTGTGTATAGGGACCGGATCCGGAGGGATTAGCATTCGCTTCCATGGGAGATTTTTGAGCCAGATGCCCTGCGTGACCCTGCCTGGTGCTGCAGTTTCAGAACAACTGAGAAACGTGCTGCTCTGAAAAATGCCAGCTGTGCTATGGCTGCTGAGCAGGATTGCCGGCTGCCTCTGCCCTCCTCCCACCCCATGCAACGTGGGGATGGCCTGTGGGGTGTCAGATGTCTGGCTTCCCTTCCCATTTAGGTTAAAGGGGCTTAAAATAGGTGCCTAAGATACCAGTCCATAGCCACACGCCACATTTGAACATGGTGGGCCAGATCCTTGTACCTTGGCTGACTTCCACTACCTGAGGACCTGGCTCAGCAGCCTGCGCTGCTGTGTGCCTCAGTTTCCCCAGCAATGCCATGAAGATCACTACATTCCCTGCCCAGATGGGATGTTGTGGGGCTTCTGGCAAGCGGCTAGAGGGCTGTGTACGTCTGACACTCAGGAAGCCCCCTTGCTGAATGCTCATAAGCACTATGCTGTGCTCGGTGCCACGGTGTAGGAGGCTGGGACTGCAGAGGAGCATGCTGCTCTTGGAGGGGTAGCTTGTGGCTTACAAGGTGCACCGCTGAGTCGCCTAGGGCAGGAGCAAGGGCGAGGGCGAGGCTGCTCTGGGAGCTCCGGGACAGTGACTCGTCATGTGTGTGAAGAGCATCGGACACAGTGGGGCTCTGTTCCCAGACGGGGCGCCCGAGGTGCTTCTGCAATGAGATCAGCGCTGCCCCTGGTGAGATGGCAGGGGACACACAGTCTCCTCCAGGGCTGTCCCATGCCCAGGGCTTGGGCTGCTCCGAATGGAGCGGGTTCTTCTCCCTAGTGCGCTGGCCTCCCTACAAGGGCCAGAGTGGCGTGTAGGGCAACGGCTGGGCCTCCCCAAGCCCCTGGAGAGCATAGGAAACCTGATCCAGAGCCTGGGGACATTGGTGGGTGATTTTCCAGCGACTAGGATGGACTTTGGGGCAGCTCCCGGGCACTGGGATGGCTGTTCTGGGGGCGCTTTGCACTGCTCTCCATTGGGGAATAGCCCTGAAGTGCGGGGGTATTGCCAAGCATCCTGAGCCGCCCTCCTTGCCCTGACTCTCGGCTGTTCCCCCCTTCCCCCCCCGGTCTCCCTCCACTCCCAAGCCTCTCACCCAGCCTGCCCCACTCCTCCCTGGCTCACTGAGCAGCCCGCCCCTCTGATCAGCCCAGGGTGGCGGTGCCTCTGTCCAAGACGGGATCCTCTCTGGTGATAGGAGCTCTGCATCTCCTGCCCCCTCACTGCGGGACCCCTGCACTCCGCTCTGCAGGGAGCGCCCCAGAGCATTCGAGCCAGGATCCAGCAGAGTCTGCCCGAGAGCAGAGTGACTGATGCCATTTAAAAGGGGAGCAAACGTCTCAGATGCCCCCATCCGATTTGCAAGGCATCTTGCTTTGGAGCTGATTTAGGGGCAGATCCAGCCATGCTGACTGCCCAGCACACGGGCAGCTGCCTACAAAGCCGCTGCCTTCCGGCCTCCTTTCTGCTCCCACTGCGACACCCCCCCGGCCCCGTGCCCCCCGACTGCTGTGGGACAGGGTCTGTGCTCCCTGTTCCTCACACTGGTAGTGGGGGGATGGCTCAGGGCCTTCCATGGGACCGGAAGAAAGGAGGAAAAGAATGGGCAAAAACCTGCCTTAACCCTTCTTATTTCCTCTCCCATCCCAGACAGCTAAGGGACTATCAGGCTCCCAGGGTGTGTCCCCTTGGTGCCCCACCACGCTGCCCCTGCATGGCTTTTCCCCAACTGGTTTGGAGTCCAGGTGGGGAGACAATAACTCTCAGGCCCCCGTGACTCAGAGATTTGGGTTAAACATAGACAAGAAGCCACTGGAGGTTTCCCCGGCCTTTGGACAGCGACTTCCCGACACAGACTGGGAGATGGTATCTCGCACATGTAGCTCGGGACGTCACATTAGAGTTAAACGAGGGGAAAAACCAGGGTGGAAAAGGGAGCGAGCGAGACGAGGCTGCGCTGCAGTTGATTCCTTTTGGTTTATGCTCCAATACTTTATGGTTAATTACACCCTGACATGCACAAAGGGGAAAAAAGGATTTTAAAAAAGCTTTTAAAAAAATTACCTTCCATGCAATATTCAGGACATGCTGCTCCTTAAAAAAAAACAAAAAAACAAACGGGCATAATTACTTCTGCCAGGCTTTTTCCAAGTCTCCGGATTTCCTTGCAGTTGAGAGAGGCAGCACAAAGGTTTGTCCTCCTTAATACAGAGAGATACTGCAGTGGGAGTGGTCCTAGTGCTTAGGAGAGGAGTTACCACATTAGCATAACTTAAATGGGGGAGAAGTTGGTGCCAGCACTCTCCTCTCCGTGGTGTCTGGGAGTCTGGGTTGCAGTGTGGCTGGAGGGGGAGTTTAGCTGTGCAAAGGATTCTTACCAGCTGAGTGCACTAGGGTCTGCACTGACAGTGTCCAGCCATGTAGCCACGGTGTGTGGTGAGGCCTGTGGTGAGAAGTCACCAGCGTTGTGTCCTGACAGGTCTCTTGCTCAGTCCTATGATGGCCACTCGGCTGCATGCGCAAGCTCCCTGTGTGCAGCACTGACTCTGTGCAGTAGCCAGCACAGCAGACTGTGAGAGAACCCTCAAAGGCCACAAAATCAGATAAGGGATGACGGCACCAGGCCAGGCTCTTTGTCAAACTTAGCTCAGTCTCCAGCTCCCTGGACCAGATGTCTACAGCTCTGCTTGTGCATGAGTGCCCTGACAATGGGCTCCGCTCAGTCCGTGGCAGGATTTCCCACTGTCCTCTTGGCTGGACCAAGACAGCCCCTCTGAGGCACATCTTCATACACAGGCTACAGACAAGTTACACACCGCTCCTGTGAGATCAGGGCGCCACCCTCTGACGTGCCTAGGTACCACCTCGTATGTGGCGGTTTGATCAAAACATCACGACCCTGTTCTGAACCCGGGTCTGTGTGTTCCTGTTATCCATGGGGGCGTGTCGGTACCACGAGGTGTTCTGGTATCACCTTTCGGAACCACGTTCACAACTTGTGCCTAGTACCTCTTAGGTCTCTGTTTCTGCAATACCAGCCCTGTTCCTGCCAGATTCTGTGAGCAGGGCATGTTTTTTGCTCCCCTGTGCTTTATATTAGCAAAGACTTAACTTTTGCATAGGCCTGACGCCTCACACCGCTCCTGTGATACATGGGCTTGTGTTCTTACTGGAGGGATACATAGTGGGAGAGCTGCAGGACACAGAGCTTACATTACTGAGCACTAAGGACTTATTTTTCTATTAGAAAACACGTGATATCTAATTGCAGACCAACTGCCGGCAGAACCCCTGTGTTCCCAGACCCTGTTAATAGCCGAAGGGCCACTACTGTGGTGTGTGCTGCATATTCCCACCCCCTCAAACAGAATGGCATCTCCCAAAATAGCAGACCTTACCCCCAGACGTCACCTCCAGTCAGTGCTGTGTATTTCTAGAGCACATTTGAGCTGAGGATCTCAAAGCACATTGCAGAGGTGGGCTGGTGTTACTATCTGCATAGCCCGTCATAACGCAGAGAGGCCGACACGTGGGAAGGATCTGTGCCAGAGTAGCATCGGTGCCCTTAGAAAGCTGATGGTCCTGTCTCCTCTGAAACATGCTGCTAGAAGTGGTACCGGCTTCTCCACTTATTGCTCACTCTGCAGCAGTGGTCACCAACCAGTAGAATGGGATCTACTGGTAGATCTCAGAGACTTCGACAGCTGATCCTGACAGGTTTGGCCGGGAGGCTGTCAGATGCCAGCACTTCAGCTGCCCCTCTCAGCACTGCTGTGCTGCGCCTGCCCTCTGCCTTGGAGCTGCCCCCCACCTCTGGGAGCCTCTTGCTTACTGTGCAGGGCACAGGAAGAAGAGAAGAGGGTGCTGATGTCAGGATGCCCCTCCCTCCACCCTTTACCCCATCTCCACAGAGGGGGGGGGGGGGGGGACAGGGATGGAGAGAGTTTTCTGGCTGCTTTTGGGAGTGGTGTAGGCAAGAGTAGGGGTGAGTCTGCCGTAGCACCTTGCACCATCACCGAGAACCAACTCTGGTAAGTGGTGCTCAGCTGGAGCCAGCATTCCAAACTCCAGCCCCAGTCCGGAACCCCTCCTGCACCCCAACCCCTGCCCTAGCCCTGAGTCCCCCTGCACCCAAACTCCCTCCCAGAGCCTGCACCCTGAACCCCCTCCTGCACCTCAACTCCCTGCCCCAGGCTCAGCTCAGAGCCCCTCCCACGCTCAAAATCCTTTAGCCCAACATCAAAGTCCACATCCCCCTCCCCCGCACCCCAACCCTCTGGCCCTAGACTGATAAAAGTGAGAGAGGATGGGGGAGGGAGGGAGGATGGAGTGAGCAGGGGCTGGGCCTTGGAGAAGGGGTGGGAAGGAGGTGGGGCAAGGGTGTTTGGGTTTGAGGTGGATCCTGGATTGCATTTACATTCAAAAAGTGCTCTCATGATTAAAAAGGTTAGAGACCGCTGCTCTACAGTACAAGGCTGCAAACTCACTCCAGGTTTGGCATTGTCAGCCTCAAGCAACAGCACCCTGGTCAGCAGAGGTGGGTAAGAAAGGTAGGTAGGACACCACTGAGATGGACCACTGTGTATGCCCCAGGGAAAGGCCACAGCCTTGCTTTAAGGGACTGTCCCAAGGTCACACAATGAGTCAGTGGCAGAGTCTAGAATAGACCCCCCCCCCACCTCCAAAGTCCCTTGACTCCCAGCCTCTCAGCCTAGCCCTAGCGTTGCCTCTCTGAGGAAGGCAGAGGAGTTTAACACTCAAATCATGGAGCCTTTTCCCATCCCAAGATTCAGCATGCCCACCTCCGTGTGCCAGAGGGGAGGAAAGGAGGTGGCTGGCATTTTATGAATTAATCAAAGACAATGGTGTTTGGTAGAGCAGTTGATTTAAAGAGCCCTTTGCAAGCATGTGTGTAATATGATTTCTTATCCCAGGCTGGCTCTGTGTGCGCTGCCAATAGGAACTGTTCCAGCTCACAGCCACATCCTGGGGAGGCGGGCAGGGTGTTCTTTTCATCTACAAATAAAACAAACAGGAACAATGAAGACAATAATATTGACTTTCATCATTGATATTCCCATTTATCTCCGTAATAATTAGTAATTCTATTGCTGCGAAGGCAGAGCTCCTAATCTCATTGTTTCATGGGAGCTTTTTAATGTCGTCGCAGACAATACTGACACAGAGCTGTGGGGGAGCATGGGGGGAGCAGGGAGAGGCGGGGAGGGAGACGAGAAGATGAGAAGCAGGAGACTGAACTGCAGGGTCTGCGTCAGAGAGCCAGTGCGAGAAGGAAGGGCGAAGGGCGAAGGGCGGGGGAGGGAAGAGACACCTGCACCCTGCAGAGGAGCAATGGCTGAGGGAAAGGGAAGTAGAGTCAGGAGAGGAGGGAAGAAGCTTGCGAGGCAGGGAAGGGAGAGCCCAGGCGGGAGTAAGAGGCGCCGGCTTGCTAAGAAGCTGTAGCTGCGGGGATGTGGAGAGGCTGGAGCGATCTGTGGAGACTTCGCTTGCTCTCTGCTTCCCTCAAACAACTAAATCCAAGCTGACAGCTGCTTGTTAAGAGACGCTGAAGATGGAGGGGCCGGATTTCTTTGCCGAGTGCTGTGTGCTGACAGTGCCTGGCGACCGGGAGGGGGGAGAGGAAGGCCCAGGCTGTTGCTCCCTCCTTGGGCTGCTGTCCAGAGTATCAGACACCTGGGGAAAGGGGCCTCGGCCCCTTTATCCTATTGGTGCTGGCTGTGGCCGTCCCTCAGCCTGGCTAGCATGAGCCTTTCAGTGAGAAGCCCCAGATGTACGGTGCACAGCGCAGGCTGGCGGAGGGGTCTAGAACACGACGCTATGGGTGAGGGGTGACCCTGGGCCAAGTGGAACTCTCCCAAAGGGGTGGTGCTCTGGGGAGGAGATTTGGCCCAGTGGTGCTGTATTGTTGTGGGGGAGAATGCAGCCCCTGAAGCCGGCAGAGTCAAGGCTGCTACAGGCATAGAGGGGCTGAAGGCCAGAAAGTCGGGGGGGGGGGGGGGGGGGCTCAGCACGTGCAGTGGGAGCCCGGGTTTCTCAAGAGCTCAGCTCCCTTTGGCACCTCAGCGAAGCGATTCGGTTTCACAGGGGCTCTGAACTCAACAGTTTCCTTTGTTCTCCCTGGTGGGGAAGGGCTCCCCATTCTCTCCGGGGCCAAGGGGATGGGCCCCCACTGTTCTTAGCAGGAGCAGCAGGGAGCTGAGCACTTTCAGGAGTCAGGCCCGGAGTGCCCCCAGCCCTTCATGGCATTCCTCCCTGGCTGTGTTCGTTCTGGCGCCATGGCTGTGCCCTGGGGTTGCATTTAGCATCAGGGTGCAATGAGCTCTTAGTGTCCTGGGGTTGCTCCTCCAGAGTCCAGGTGGTATAGCCAAGCCACTGGAGCAGTGATTTCAGCTCTTTCTCTCCCTTGAGTTTTGCTTCTGAGGTTTAATTTGGAGCCAGCCCCAAAACTCAGCCCAGAGCACCAAGTTGGGTGGTTCTGGAGTTTGTCGTGAAAGCGCCAAGCAGGTGATTCTGGCAGTTCTGCCCAGCTGCGATGACAGATCCAAAAGCTAATTTTCCTTGAGTTCAAGGATGTTTGGATTCAGGGTTTTCGGTTGAAAATAAGTGTCAAAATGAGAGGTTTTTGTCAGCTTTCTTCAGCTGTCAAGGGTTGTTTTCATTGTGGCATTTAATGTACCAGTTAAGATGCTGTTAAAAATGCCCTCCCAGCCCTTTTCTGGGCTGAATACACAATGATTATTGTGATCCCTAATTTAAAAAGGAGGACACAGAGAGGTTAAGAGATTTGCCCAGGGCCACACAGGATTTCAGTGTCAGAGGCAGGATTAGAATTCATTTCCAGCTCCCAGTCCTGCACTTTCTCCCTGCAATGTGTTTGTCCTACACCAGTGCTGAAGGGGTTAAGATGGCACAACTAGCACCAATTAACCCCATAGAGTGCACCTGGTAGTGAATGACAAGTGGCTGACAAAGCCAAGTTGGGGGAGAAGCTGGCTAAGGTATAAAGCCCAGAAGCTGGCAGCAGAGAGGAGCTGTTGGTCATCACTCTCCGGTCCTGAGGAGAGGGTTTACTCAGAAACCTGGAGAAAATGCCTGTGAAAGGTGGAGTAGGGAGCAGTTCAGGGAATGAGTAGTGAGGTTAGAGATTGTGCAGACTGGGGCTGCTGATTGTACGGCCCCTGGTCCGAAATCCAGAATAGCAGGTGAGTCGGGTTCTTCTTCCAGTCTCTGAGGAGTGGTACAGGACTCTGGGGCTATGGCGACACTGCCCGTCCGCTCTTGTGCAAGATTTACAGTATGGTGTTGGAAGACAGGGCTTCTTGTGCAAGAGCTACGCTCTTTTCTAACAAGTGTAAGCTCTCTTGTGCAAGAGCTCTTGTGCAAGAGAGCAGTGTGGACACGCGGAAGGGGTTTCTTGTGCAAGAAAGCCCTATGGCTAAAATGGCCATCTGTGTTTTCTTGCGCAAGAGAGCGTCCACACTGCCATGGGCACAGATCTTGCACAAGAATCTGCCTGTGTAGACATAGTCCCAGACACCCCAAAAGTAGAGCTGATTTGGCGGGACTTTGGTATCCCAGAAAGGGAGAACTATATGATGACCAATATGGAGGGTTGAGTCATGAAGGGAAAGCACCCCTACTTGCAGAGAGAGGCAGGCCACGGCGCGAGCATATGATGGAAGCGGGTGCTAGACTGGAGAAGAGCTGCTTTCCCTAGATACAGCCATGAGGGGTGCCCTAGCAATGAGCAGAGAGCCCTGTGCCTCTCCCTGTTCCAGCCTGCCTCTCATAAGAACGGCCAGACTGGGTCAGACCAAAGGTCCATCTAGCCCAACATCTTGTCTTCCAACATGGGCCAATACCAGATGCTCCAGAGGGAGTGATCAGGACAGGGAATCATCAAGTGATCCCTCTTCTGTAATCCGTTCCCAGCTTCTGACGGAGGCTAGGGACACCATCCGTACCCATCCTGGCTAATAAGTTCACGGAGGATAGGTCCATCAATACTTATCTAGTTCTTTCTTGAACGCTTTTAAAGTCCTGGCCTTCACAACATCCTCTGGCAAGGAGTTCCACAGGTTGACCGTGCACTGTGTGAAGAAAAACTTTCTTTTGTTGGTTTTAAACCTGCTGCCTATTAATTTTATTTGGTGATCCCTAGTTCTTCTGTTATGGGAGCAAGTCAATAACTTTTTCTTATTCCCTCTTTCCACACATGATTTTATAGACCTCTCTCATATCCCCCCTTAGTATCCTCTTTTCTCCAGCTAGCCCTTCTCCTGATGCTGAGAGGGACAGGGTTTATCAGACACTGCAAGCAAAATGTCCACAGCGGTGAAAGCACTAGTAGGTCTCCGCAGGCACCTGCATGAGGGTGAGTTTGTGAAGCCATGTGACTGCCTGCCACCGCACAGCAAGAGTCGCAGCAGCGCGATGCAAGCAACAGCATTATGATGTCACTACTAGTGCGAAAGAGAGAAGACTTGTCGCTCAGGGGCGAGCCCAACCATTGTCAGGTTTGGGAGGGCAGGTCTTTCAGAGGAGATAGTGGGGGTTACTCTAAGGGAGTAGTGGATCTGTAGGAGTCCGGGTTTCTCCACAGCTTCCACTCCATTTCACCGTGGTGATAAATGTCGGCTGTGCTTCTCCCTCCTGCGCTAGCCTCTATAAAAACTCCATCAAATAAACTCACTTTGCACATGGCGCAACCAGTACAGAGCATCCCGGCTGCAGGAGCACGAGAACAAGTCCTGCACCCCTGCCAACGGCCATCGAGGGGAGACGGGTAACTCACTAGCCCCCTCCTTAATCCGGCCCTGATTGGGAGGAGGGTCTCGGGGCGGGCTTGGAGCTGGGGAAGTTGGCTGTCCTGATGGTTGCTCTGTTTGCTCCTGACTGCTCTGTGCATCATCCAAATTGGTCTGGGGGCCCGTTTCCTGCATCTGTTTTTGCGTCGCTCCATTAAATTCAGATCCCTACCTCCCGTTTGAAAGATGGTTTCCGGTACACAAAGTCCCAAGCATTATCAATTCCACAGGAACCGCTGTCACGGCAGCCGCAGGGACCAGCGAGCAGCGCATGCAAATGCAGGGCAGTGTTTTTATTAGGATTTAAATGAGTTTAGGGCTGTTTAGAATTACAATGCGGATTGAGTCAGGAGGGGCTTATAAAACTGGTACAAGTTCATATATTATACAACAAGCGTGCTAACCCCCATGACTCCAGCCCGCGTGCGTTTCGGTAGCAAGCCAGGGAATCAACCTTGCCTCTGTCACGATTCCACCAGATTTTCTGGGCTCAGGGATTTGGCCCTTCTCCGGGTGGGGGGTGGGGGGAAGTGGCTACTCAGGGAGGGCTAGGCAGCCCAGCCTCTCTGCCTGCTGCCAGTTTGAAGCACAGAGCACGTGTGGAATGGGAACCCCCTTTCGTGGGCGCACACACAGACACACAATAGCCACCATGCCATTCAGCAGGGACAAAGGTCTCTGCTTCACAGCGCCCTGGAAGGAGAACAGCACAGGGCCTGGAGGCCGGATTAAGGCACAGTGGCGGTGCTGCAGCGTTGCTGGCAAATTGCATAGCACCTGCTTGTATTATCTCTGGCTCCAGCCAAGCAATTCTGCCTTCCCTTCCTTGGCTGCTAAAAGCTTGCTCCACAGCCTGCTGAAGTCAGTGGAAAGGCTCCCAGGGCCTCCCGAGCTTTTCATGCCCTGCTTTCAGACCCTCCCTGTCTCTCTCGCACATGCGCACGCAGAGGTATCGCAAGGAAGGAAAGTTTGGGAAATGCAAAAGGTTGGTGCCATGCTGGGGGTGGACTTTGCTGTCCCCCCGGGGCCTTCCTGCAAGCGGCTACATTGTCTCCTTTGAAGACAGGAAGCTGGGGGCATCAGCGCCCCCTGGAGACAGAATGCTGCAGCACAGCAATGGGAAGTCCCCACCAGCCGAGAGGTAGACGGAAGAGCAGCCCCTCAAGAGGCTGTAGTCAGAGGACAGCAAGGGGGTGGAATTCTCTTGACTTGTCTTTGGATGAGCGTCAGCCATTGCTGCTTGGGTTTGGAACATGCTCTCCAGTCGGCATTGCTGAATGCTGCACTTACAGCCTCTACGCTGAGTGCTTTCCACCACCACAGCCTGATACTTCTATTCACAAATTGCATCATGGGCCACTGACATGCAGCCACCTCTGGGGTGAAACACAGCAGCAGCGGCTGCTTCACCACCAACAGGAACAGTACAAAACAGTACAGAAAGCTACTCTACTCCACTTGGCACAATGCAAACCAAGAGGACACTGGAGCTGGCACAATACCTTTGCATTTTGCAGAGAGATGGGGATCTTTAACACCCATCTTGATTTCACTCCTTTCCCAAAAGGAGGTACCCTAATTCTCTTCTCATGACACTGACCTCCACGGGAGTCGCTCCAAATTTACACCCACGAGAGAAGAATCAGGTTTCTAGCACATTTGGTTTGGAAGGAAGGGCGCCACCTACTGAAACTCCCACATCACTTCTGTCAGCCACTTTTTCTCTGGTGGTTTCCCATCCAGGAACTGACTAGGCCCAGCGCTGCTTAGCTAAGGAGGACAGATAAGAGCACGGCCCAAGGGAATAAGGTTGCCATCTTGTTGGTGCTCTTTAATAAATGCCTTTGTATCCCTAGGAAATGGGGTTTATCTGTATGGAGGAAGGGGGGAAAAGAGAGCAAATGCTAGAGGCATAACTGGGCTGTCCACGTTGCCTAAGAGTTGTGACGTCCAAATACAACAGTGATGGAGAAATTAAAAATGCCTGAGTCCATTTAATTAGGGCATGTCTACACAACTGACGTTATTCCGAAGTAACAAAGAGTGCATCTACACTGCAAGCCTTTATTTCGGAATAATGGTGAGCTGGAGGACTTCTTACTCCGACTCGTGTAACCCTTATTTTACGAGGAGTAAGGGAAGGCGAAGGAAGAGTATTCTTCCTTCGACTTCCTGCTGTGTAGACAGCGCCAAAAGCCAAATTAAGCTCTTTCGATTTCAGCGACGCAACTGACGTAGCTGAAGGTGTGTAGCTTAACTCGCCTTGAATCCTGCTGTGCAGATGTGCCCTCAGTGAGCACAAGAAGGAAAGGGAAGTTTGGGTCACAAGCTCCTCAAGGTGTTTTGCGTGGTCTCTGTCATGGCACTACCGTGTTAGGCTTCGGATCTCTGAATGTTGCAGCTGAACACGGCAATGAGAATAATGTGTTTGTATTGAAATCCTAGAGAAAAAGCCCTTTGTGCTCCCCTGCCTGTTTGTTTGTGTAAGAGTCAGCTTGGTTGGAAGAATCAGAGGAGACAAGCCTGGGAGGGTGGGAGTGAAATGTCTTTGAAGCTTACAATGCAATTTCAGGACTGTTATGAACATCTTGTCAGTGGTGAGATAGCTACGTCAGAGGCAATCCGGCCAATCATCGGACACAGGTTACCTTTGCTCTTGTGCTTGCTGGGATCCCATTGGTTAACTTTCTGGGTTTGTCCTCCATTTTACAACCAAAAACCAAAAAACCCAGCGTGATTTCCCTGTGACAACCTTGCAGACGTGAGATCATGTCCCCTGCCTACACCCGGCCCAGGAAATATGCTTTGCCTCTGCAGCTGGATCCCTGCTCCCTGCCTGTTACACCATGTTGAGCATAAGGGTTGGGCCTGCCCTTTCTCATCCACTGGAAACTTCCCAGACCAACCCAGCCGCACATAGATGTAGAACGTTTGCAGCAAATGGCAAAGTCACCTGGAATGGGAGGTTGTCCTGTTTTCGTTAGGAGCTCACCAATCAGGCACTTTTCACACTTCATGTGCTTCCACACGAGGCCCCTTTCCCAGCGTAAAAGCGTCCCCTGCCCAGCTAGAGATGAAGGTGGGAATTCAACTTCCAGCATGTTTCTGATACAGAACAGCCATTTGGTTTAATTGCACAGGCCAGGTGGGATCTGAGGGGCACAGAATGGCCTGGATGTTTGGGAAAACAGCCCCCTGGTTGGAACATTTCAGTGCTAAGGCCAAACCTACCTCTTCTCACTTCTGACTTCTAGCGGAAAGGTCCCCTGGAAGCAAGCGGCGGTTGCTCTCGTAAATAAGGCATTGTGCTTGGCGTCGGAGCGCTGCCCCCTGTTCTTCCTCAGACTTCCTGTGTGTGACCATGGGAGAGTCACTTGATCTCTGGCTCTGTTCCTGCCTGTAGCATAGGGATGATGGTGCTCTCCTGCCTCCAGGGGCGCCTGCGAATGTTTAAAACGCACTGACACCATGATAACGTGGGCCGTGTAAATAATGAAAGTAGATAAACCTGAGGAGAGCGTTGTTGAAAATGTCCCTGCCCAGCTGTCTGATATAGACCGCCTTCCCACGGTGGCAGTGTGAGAGGTTAGCTCAGTCCCTGGTGATGTGGGCCACGTTCAATATGCTGCACTCCGCAGGCACAGTGGGAGTGTATGTGCCTGGAGAAGGTGCTGACTTTCAGCACATCCCAGCAGAGGGGTTGGACGCGCTGGCTGAGCACAGCTCCCATTCATTGTGCATCCAGATGCCAGCTTGGTGAGCTCCCCCATTAAACAACATCTGCAGCAATAGCTCTCACCTTTGCCAAAGGGGACCCATGGAGAAGACTCCAGGGACAGGCAGAACAGCAGAGCAGAGAGATTTACATCACATGCACAGATCACCTGGATCATAGGGACCGCACCAGGCAACATCAGCAATCAGGTTGTAAAGCTGAGCCCTGAAAGAGGAAAATGCACTCAAGGGAATAATTTTCTTTCTGGATGAGCCTTTCATAACCAACTGCATCAATCTGACATTCAGGGAACTTTCGCTAACACCTTTGTGTTAATGTAGTAACGTGGTGAATTGCGGCTGCCTCTAAACATCTTTTTGATGTTCTTTGTATGCGCTTTGCTCTTTGGGAACGATTTCATTAGGCCCATTTATTTCCTCTTCTGTTTCTCTGGGGAGCAGGCTGGCACCCCAGGGTATGTCCGGCTGTGAGCACATGCTTGTGTGTGTGGGAATGCGTGGGTGCATGTGGATGCGGGCGCATGGGGTTGTTCACATGTCCATATCTGTGTATGGATGTGCTGCACCCGAGTGTGATACATGTTCATATTAACATGGATGCATGACTCTGCATGTCCAATTGCACATGTGCCTGCATATGGGTCTTTGAAGGCGTCTGAGTGCAGAGTGTGCACTGGACACTGCAGCTCCGGAAATACTAGCCTGATTCAGGACGCGCTGTAAGGCCAAGAAAAGGACGTTGGTTCTATGGACTTAGAAAGTGACAGGTTCCCTCATTAGAGTGTGTGTCTTTGAAGAGCCCTTAGAGCTCTGCGGCGTTGTTGGGGTGATGGGAGGGAAGCTCACATATAGGAACAGATTCTCGGCTGATGTTAAGTGACACTGCTCCATTGAGGACAGCGGAGGATCTGCCTCCTGGAGCGTTTTTGTGAGAGCAGAGCCTGGATCCAGACTCGTTCTTGGGCTCTGCATCTGCTTCTTTGCCCAGGGGAGTTTCCCGAGGGGGGCAACGCACTGGCCTGGGCTTTTCCCTCAGACTTAGGGCCAAAGTCCCCTAAGTAAATCCAGCTCTTATCAGCAGGCTGGCTGGCTTCACATTGCAGCCACTTGGGGATGCGCACTGGATGTTAGCTTTTAGGGTTCGTCCGGCGGGCAGGGCTCACCCAGCTGCTGTATGCGAGAAGGAGACGGAAATTGATAGAGCCCTGCATGACGTATCCATGGCTCATTTCTGCAGATGCGGATGTGGATGTGGATGTGGATGCGGATGCGGATGCACATTTTATATCTAGAACCCTGCAAATTTGCGTACACCCACTTTGTAGCCACCTCCACGCAGTATCTGCGGCTCATTTCTGCAGGATACCAGGATTCCCACGCAGGTCTCTAGAAATTGAATGCCCCTGTGAACCATATGGCTCAGCACGTAATGCAGCAGTGAGCTGACCACTTCCTGGGTGCTGGGGGTTTCACACCCAATGGCTTTCACATCACACTGGGAGGTTGTGAGAGGTGAAGTGTTGTGCTGGGAAACTTACTGTCAAGGAACAGAACCCAGGGAGACAGGGCCCCAGGGAACCATGTAGGAGATGGGGGTGGGAAAAAGGGGGGCACTCTGGGAGATGGGGTGTGAGAAAGGCGGAGCTACAGAAAAGGCTGGGGGTGTGTAGAGACTATCCAGGAGAAGGGAAAGCAGAGCTGGCGGGGTCGGAGGAAATGAAGGGGGAAGATGGGACGCAGTTAAATGAAGTTGGAGGAACTTGGGGGGGAGCCAGAGTTGCAAAGGACTAAGCTGTCCAGTGCCTAGGGGAGCCCCCCCACCCCCCATCTGCAATGCCCCCAGCTAGCTGAGGGCTGCTGGGCCTGGGGATGCAGAGGGCGCAGTCACTGTTTCGTTCCCCACAGACTGGATTTGCTGCCTGACGCTGGGCAGGAACTGGGCGTCGTGGCTGACGAGATGATGGAGGAGACGGGGAGGGAGGGGAATGGGGCTGCTCACCGTTAGCCTTTAATCGGATCAGTCCATTCCTCTCACCTGTGGTTGGTCACCTAACAAAGTGGGGGCCGGCGCTGAGCTATGTAGAGGGCCTGCCCTGTGTCCATGGTGCTCACTGGCTCTAGCAAGGCCGAGGCAGGGTGTGGCCTAGGGATGTGAAGGACTAGTCGACTAGTCTGTCCCCCTGCTCCCTCTATCAGAAAGAGGGCGTTGCCACTTTGAAACGCCACGTGCAGCCCAGGGCCAGTGTCCCCAGGCTGCACACGGCATTTCAAAGCAGCAGCACCGCGTAAAGCCCAGCATCAGCTTGAGACTCCCCTGCCGACCCCAGGCTCCATGCGGTGCTGCCGCTTTGAAACGCCACATGGAGCCTGACGCTGGGCTCCCTGCAGCGTTTCGAAGCAGCCGCGCCGTACGGAGCCCATGGTCAATGGGGGACTCCCCAGCTGACTCCGGACTCCACTTGGTGTTTTTTCCTTTGAAGTGTAGCAACAGCCCTACAGCCCTAGGGCTCTTGCTACACTTCAAAGGCAGAGGCGCCCTATCGCTTAATCGAATAGTCAATGCAAAATGCATCGACTGTTCAATTATTCAAGTACTCGCAGTATCACAGCCCTAGTGTGGGCAGTGTGGATCAATATGCATGGGCCAGGCAGGGGTTTATGGAGCAGAATATTGACTGGACAGGTTGGGGAAGCTAGCGTGCTGGCAGAATAGCAGCAATGGGGCATTTTACCAGAGTGGGAGGGGCAGGAGGAGTGACCTGGGGCATCTCTTCTGTAGGCAGACATGTCCAAACTTGCTAGCTAGCTCCCCAGGCCACCGAACACACCGGGTATTTTACTAGGGGGCATGCAGGAGCAGGAGGGTCGGAGCCAGACTGCTCCCCACTCTCCCCCACTCCCTGCCCACAGGCTCGCAGTAACGCCACAGTCCCAGCTCAGAGCCCTGCAGATCCACAGCTATCCGCTTGATAGCCACATCTGCAGATGTGGATGCACATATCTGCAGGTCATTTGGGCAGATGCAGATACCAATTCTGTATCCACCAGTTCAGGCCCGAGTCTCCATCCAAGCAGGGGCAGGCTAGCGCTGAGAGACATGCACTGTGTGAGGCCCTGTGTTGTATGAAGAAGAGGGAGGCTCGCCCTGGCGCCATGGTCCTGCGCCGATGCGGTAATTGCTAGAGGTGGATGGAGCCAGGCTGGGAACATGGTACAGATTTGTGTTTGGGGTTTTGCACCCAAATCTCTGCAATCCCCTGACTCACTCCTGCCTCCGCTCACACACCCTAATTTCACACCCCCGTAAGGAAAGGGCAATGTAATTACAGGCACGTATTTCTAGCTAAACAGAAGCTCGTGGTAGGCAAACACTAGGGAGACTTGTTTAAAGCTAATTCATGATCTGACACTGTGACAACTTGGAGGAGGTGAATAAAATGCATCATACAGCAGCCGAATTTCTGAACCTGCCTTGGGACTAGGAGTGATCCCAGGGTGAGTGGGTGTACCCCATTCGTGGGGGAATTTTCCCCTTCTGGGACAGGCCTTTCTTCCCGTTTTGCCAACACCTGTACAGCTTATGGTGTGTTGTTTCACCATGTTGAAGGGACCGGTATCCACTAAGGATGTTCAGAGGTGGGTAACTGGCTAATGATGTAGTTGATACAATTCCTATCGACTATACGATGAGTTGATAAGGGAAGGCGCTCGGGCCCAGCTCGCACCAGGTCCAGGAGCTACACCACTGCGGCTCTTACTGCATTTCAAATGCAGAGCCACCGCAGGGGTAGGTCCTGGAGCTGGCACGAGCTGGGACTGAGCTGGACTTGCTCAGTCCTGGCTCGCACCTGGTCCAGCAGCCCCTGTCCGCCGGGGTTCCAGCAGGGAGGCAGCAGCGTGGGCTGGGGGAGGGGCGGGGGCAGGCGGCACCATGGAGACGGTGCCGGGGGAAACAGGCCGATAGAGGCAGCGGGGGGGGGGGGGGTGTGGAAAATGTGAGTAGTCGAGTAGGCTTATCGGGTAGTCACCTTACATCCCTAGTATCCACACCCCCGTGATCTGTCATTGCATGAAGAGGTGTAGGGGTGTCTAACCGCACGCTCTGTCATGTGTTATTGCCCCCAGGGTGGTAGTCTACCACCTGAGATGCATGTGGAAGACCATAGCCCCTGAACAACAAATAAATGGAGGGAGGTTACTGGTGAGGTCTGCGGACCAATCTTATTTAACACTCGTATGAATGAATTTGGCACCAGAAAGTGGGAGTGCACTAATAAAATGTGCAGGTGACAAAAGGTGGGAAATAATGCCAATACGGAGAAGACCAGAATATTATACAAGACCTGGACAGCCCTGAAAACAGGAGTAAAAGGCTGATGCAGCAGGTGAGGTTATTTCCAGTAGAGACAGGAAGTGTTGGTACCATTATACCCGGCACTGGCGAGACCTCGTCCGGGATCCAGGATGCTGTTCCAGTCTCCTGTGTTTCAGAAAGATGAATTCAAACTGGAACAGGTTCCGGGAAGGGCCACTAGGCTGATCTGAGGAGTACTTTATGAGAGGAGGCTCAAAGCACTTGGCTAACCAAGCGAAGGCTGAGGGGAGGTATGACTGCGCTGTATAAATGCCTCAGAAGGATAAATATCAGGGAAGGAGAGGAGTTATTTAAGGTAAGCACCAATGTGGACATAAGGACAAATGGACATGAACTGGCCAGCAACAAGCTTAACTGGCGTGAAATGAGATGGTTTCTCACCATCAGAAGAGTGAAGTGCTGGAATGGCTTCCCAGGGGAAGTATGGAGGGGGGCCAAAACACCCCACTGGCTTTGAGACTGAGCTTGATGTGCTAGGGAAGGGATGGGGTAATGGGACTGCCTATAGCAGCATGTAGCTGATCTGCGACTTCTAGTAGCAACTGTCTCCAGAGACACAATTTTTTCCCAGGTATCTCGCTGCTGGGTCTGACCCATATGCTCAGGGACTAGGGGTGTGTCTAGACTACATGCCTCCTTCGACGGAGGCATGTAGATTAGCCAGATCGGAAGAGGGAAATGAAGCCGCGATTAAAATAATCGCGGCTTCATTTAAATTTAAATGGCTGCCCCGATCTGCCGATCAGCTGTTTGTCGGCAGATCGGGGGAGTCTGGACGCGATGCCCCGACAAAGAAGCCTTTCTTCATCGACACAGGTAAGCCTGGTTTCACGAGGCTTACCTGTGTCGATGAAGAAAGGCTTCTTTGTCGGGGCATCGCGTCCAGACCCCCCGATCTGCCGACAAACAGCTGATCGGCAGATCGGGGCAGCCATTTAAATTTAAATGAAGCCGCGATTATTTTAATCGCGGCTTCATTTCCCTCTTCCGATCTGGCTAATCTACATGCTCCGTCGAAGGAGGCATGTAGTCTAGACACACCCTAAGTGATCACTGAAGTTGGGGTTGGGAAGGAATTTTCCCCTAGATCAGATTGGCAGAGACCCTGGTGGATTTTCACTTCCTCTGCAGCAGGGATCATGGATCACTTGCAGGTGTAAACTAGTGTAAACGGTGGAGTCTCTGAAATCATGATTTGAGGACTTCAGTAGCTCAATCAGCGATTAGGGGCCTCTTACAGGAGCTGGTGGGTGAGGTGCTGTGACCTGCAGTGAGCTGGCGATGAGACTGCATGATCACAATGGTCACTTCTGGGTTAAAAGCTGAGTCCAAAACT